>NW_017728886.1:40338873-40352082 GCF_001723895.1 Crocodylus porosus
TAGAGTGAGTAGCAAGTGGGGGCAAAGCCTGGCAGGGGCTGCCCTCCACACAGGCAAACCCTGGCTGGGGTCCAGGTCATAGGGTGTGGAGCCCTGCAAGCCCTGGCCGGGGTGTGGCCACGTTGCCCACTCTCTGCTCAAGTAGGAGCAAAACACTGGCAGGTATTGCCCCCCACAGCGGGGAGTGGAGGACAAGCCTGGCAGGGGCTGTCCCCCAGGCAGATTAGGGCTGGAGTCCCATGTGGGTTAGGGAGGGCTGTTTAAAGCTCCCCTTACCCTGGCCTCAGCATGCTGGCCCCAGGCTGGGTGGGACCTGGCTATGCCCCTCTGCTTAGGGGAGGAAAGTCTTACAGGGCTCTTTCTTCCCTTCCCTTTGGCAGTGGCAGGGAGGTGTGCTCTAGCATCTCCCAACTTCTGGACGGAGCCACAGACATGTGACTGCATTTCAAAATCAGAAGTGAATTCTGAGTTCAGTTGCTTCTTGGTTCAATCTGCGCAGTTTAGACTAACCTGCAGAGATTGAATCGATTCAGCCTCTGGCTTCTTTGCTGTCTGCACTTAGCCCGAGAGGTTGTGGAGCCAGTTAGACAAAGCCTTGGCTGGGATGATTTATTAGTTGGGTGGTCCTGCTTTGAGCAGGGGATTGGACTACATGACTCCCTGAGCTCCCTTCCAACACTAATTTTCTATGATAATATGATTTTACATCAGTATATATATAGCTGGTGGTAGAACTGATTCTAAAGTCTGTTAAATTTGTTCTATTACTTATTATTTTTCGTGGACAAGGCAGTAAGTGAACCTACAGCAGCCATTTTCTAGTTCTTGAGGTCTATAGAAACATTGATGATCCAGAAAAGTGGGAGGATTAAGATGATAAATGAGAGGTGAGATTTGGGAAGAAAGGAAGGAGAAGAGCGTGCAAAGAACTTTAAGGCTATGTTGTCAGTGTATTTAATTTTAATGACCCATGTAGGGAATTTAGCAATAAACTAATGGACAATTGGAGGAGGTAAGACTCTGAGATGACAGCCTGAACAGTAAAGTCTGACAGAGATCATAAATACTATTACAGTTCTGCTGAGCCTGTATGGAGATATTTGTTATGCTCCCAATTTAAGTGTCAGTGTGCGTCAATGGTCAGTCAGAAAGATGTAAGAGCAGAAGTGCAAAAAGCTCAGCTATCATGTGTGAATGTTTCCTTAAATCTGTGGGAAGTTGTAAGAGGTTTTAATTAGAAGTGTGGGATTGGTGTTTAATTGAACGCACTTTACTTACATCTGTAAGGCTTTTTGTAGTAAAATATTCCTTTTGTTTGTTCACTTCTGTCAATTTAAAAATATTCTGTATGTGTAGTGGATTTTTACCTACTATGTGTATAGAACCTCAGGACAGTCTTCAGGTTATAAAATGACTGTGCTATGAAAATTATACTGTGGTCCTCCTTGCTGCTTCTACCTAACCAGAGTTACTCCCTTCTGTTCTAGCTTCTTGTTAAATGCTATAAGTTACTAACAGTGGAAATTTCTGTTCCTGCTCTTACTACCAGTTCACCTCTTGTGGGTTCAGTGACAGCACCTCTTTTCAAATACCTTCCCTATTAGTATGTTCCACCTCTTTGTTGATTCCTTGACTATAAGTTGTCAAGGGGCAGGAAGGCAGTCTGGGGAAGGAGACCTGAAAGATGTCTGTAGGGGGTCATTCGGCTTATTTTGGAGACGCATTAGAAGTTAGCCTTTCCCCCCGAAGGCTAAAAAATTCACCTTCTAGGCACTAGTGGTTATCTTTGGTGATACTCCATTAAATTCTAATAAACTCTGAGGGTTAGCTAACGTCTTGAGTGATAAAGAAATGTCAGGCTTTTTAAAACTATTACTACCACAGTAACTAAATAAATAATGTAGTTCTTCACTGCCTGGGAGATTGCCCAACATGCAATTTCTATAGGTGATCATGACCTCTCTGATAGCATGTTTAATACAGCTGAAATAGTGATATTGAATTTTCCTGCTATCAGTATGCATGTCTTCCCACCCCTTTGATAAACTTTGCGAGCAAGGGGGGGCAAAGGCAGAAGTATTAGCCAAGATTTTTTGTAGCATTCCTCCCTGACTCTTCTGTTAGGGGCCAAAAGTTTCTTCACCCTTTGTTCCATATGCCACAGAGATATTCCTCAAGGTCCAGAAGTCTTGTAATATGGTAGAACTGAGTGGTTTGTAGGGTTGGGTGCTTTGGATCCTGTGTAGGTGTGGATGTGCAAAGTACCCAGCATATTTACAACTGCATCAAACCATTGCAGATGGCAGGTGAGGTGCTGAGTTGGCTGGAAAATGTTGCACCCTTGGATTTAAAAGCCACATTTAAATAGCTGTGTGGCTTGTCCTTGAGTCTGCAACCTGCTGCTAATTAAGCAAGTTGCAAATCATCTGAATATGAATAGTCAGTTCTACTGTATTTGTAAGAGACCACAATTATCTGTGTGGGGGGGACTGACAGTAAACTTGCTGTGTCCTTCTGCTTTCTAGTAGTATGGTTCCAATGTCTTGTGCTACAAGGGCACTGTTAAATAGGATGAGGGTAGTGATGTTTTAAAAGGCAGTGAAATCTGTCTGTGTTTTTTTAACCTTGCTATGGCAATCTTTTTTGGGGAAACATGGAAGATGATGTGTTTTCTTGCACTCATTTGAAGCAGTTCATATTATTCCTCTGTGGATCCCAGCCCCATGGAATACCATTTCCAGGATCATGGAGAATAAGTATGCTATGAAAGTATTTCTGAACCTCCTCATTGCACAGCAGTGAAGAGCCTGCATGCAGAGGTTGGGGTCACAATTTGATGTTTCATTATTTTACTAAACAAAGGGGCTAAGGGAGAAGAGGTCAGGTAAATCACCATTGAAACGAGTCATTTATTGACATTATTATATTTATTGTTCATTTTGTTGTGGTGGCTTACAGTCTTTTTCAGATGTATACATGAGCTGACAAGACCCCAATGATGGAGTGATATTGGTGACAACATGTGACTTGTTAGGACATATTGCTAAAATCTTGCAGTATATAAATTAGACATTGCAATGGGGGAGAGGGAGATCATAAGTAAGTTCAGTAGATTAATGTCTGTCATTTCTCCAGAACCCTGGTGTCAAGAAATGTGAACGAACATTTCTTTTAAAAAATAAGAAAATATTTCTCTATTGTCACTGTCTGTTATCAAGGCTATGGCAGAAGTTGCACATAAACTGATTTAAGTGATCATAAATTGGTTTAAAACTGTAACAGGACAGAAGTTAATGCACAAAAGCCACTTTCAAAATGGCCCAAACTGGTTTAAGATAAACCTGGATGGATGTAGCTTCAGACTTAATTGATTTAGGTCAAACTGATTTATTGAACTTGTGTCCCAGATCCCCTCCTGATTGCAGTTAACTTAGTCCCCCAGCATCCCAAGATGCTTTGCAGCCCTGGGCTGTGCTGAATGCTCCTGCAGAGCAGGGCTGGCCCTGCCCCAAGCTGTCAGATCTGAGGAAATAAAGCCTCTGCTCCCCAGCCTGCTTTCTGCCTGTCAGCTCAGCAGGATGGGGACTGGGTAGAGGAATGGACCCCCCAGATCCTCCTAGCACCCCTAGCTGTTTGCTCCCCCCCACCTGTAGCCCAGTGAGCCAGGCTGTGAAATGCTCAGGTCCAACCCCTCCCTCTGGGGAGTGCACCCCCCGCCCCTGGTACCGGCCTCCCAGCCATGGTCTGCCCAGCACAGGTGTAAGCACTCACTGGTGGGGAGGAGCTTTTTGCCCTGCTGCAGCTAGAGCTAGGTTGGGATCACCCCAGCTCTGCTCCCTCCTCAGCTGTGGGTCTCTGAGGAGGGCAGGGGGTAGGAATGCACCAAAATGGCCTGTCACTGGATCCCTACTCAGGGTCTGCCCAATGCCCTGCTACAGCTGGAGCCAGGCTGGGATTACCCCAGCCCTGCTTCCTCCTCAGCCAGATGTTTCTGATGTGGGGGCAGGGGATGGGAATGCAGCCCCCCAGCCTGGCATCAGTCCCCCACCTGGGGTCTGCCTGATGTGGGCTGGAGCCATATTGGGATCACTCCAGCCCTGCCCTCTTGTCAGTCAGAGGAGGTGGGGGCTTCTGAGATGGGGATGGGTGGTGGGAATGGACTGGCACCCGACCCTCACCTGGTTCCCACCCCCTGCCTTCCCCTCAGAGACTTACATCTGAGGAAGGGACTGAGCTAGGGCAATCCCAGCCTGGTTCCAAGTACAGTGGGGTGAAAAGCTCCATGGTTGGGGGTTTGCCCCCTGTGCTGGGGAGGCCCCAGATGGGGCTCCAGTGCTGGACCATGGGGGTGCATTCCCACCCCCTGCCTCAGAGGCCTTCAGCTGAGGAGAGGGCAGGGCTGGGGTGATCCCAGCATGGAAGACCCGGGTGGGGTTCCAGTGCCAGGCTGGGGTGATGGTGGTGGTGGTGGTGGGGGGTGTTCCCATCCCCCACCCCATCCAGCTGAGGATGGGGCAGGGCTGGAAAAATCCCAGTCCTGCGTCAGCTGCAGCAATGGGGGCTTTCCCCACCCTGTACCGACCCTGGCTGGTGGGGGGCAGTGCATTCCTCCCCAGAGGTGGGGGCTGGGGAGAGATTGGCTGCTAGACACATGCCTCCACCTCTTTGCAGTGGAGGGTAGAGTCAACGGACAATCAGGCCTAAGCTATAGCTGAGCTGGGTTCAGCAGCCTTAGGAGTGCCCCCAGGCTCCTGGCCTCTGCCAGTGTAGGCTTCTGCCTGTCTTGGCTACCCGAGCACTGAACGTCAGTTAAGTAGATTGGTTCAGTTTACACAGCTTAGAAAAACCTGCAAAGTCTGAATTGATTTTGTCTTGGGTTTTTGGGCCTCTGTAAATAGCCTAAGAGTTAATTCCATCAAACCTATGCATGTGTGTGTACTTGTGGACGTAGGGAAATGTGATGGTATTAAAAGGGATATACCCAGAATATAAACTTAGCTTTGGCTAGAGAGCCACTTTGCTACATTTGCTATGAAAAGAATATGTAATTTTGGAGACAAAAAGTTCTTAGATTGTAAAATGAACATGCACGTTGGATTGGCCAGCAGTTAATGTTTGATTCACTTAACAAATGTTCTTTGAGTGATGCATCTGTAGTCTGCTCTTACTCGCTGCTGCTTCTGGCCTCTGAGCAGAATTGAGTATGACTGACAAACTGGAGAAACGCAATGCTGCAAGAGAAGCTCATGATCCTAAGGAGTTATCTACACACCTCTATTGGACCAACATAGAAAAGCACTGTCTGCTCACTTGCTTCTGCTCAGCCTGTCCTAATCCTAGAAATGTAGTATTATAAAAGGTGTGGCTGTGGATATGTGCATCTGAGACACAGGGACTGGGCAGTGGCTGTGGGCACATGGTTATGGCTGCTCTAAATGGACTCCACTGCCTATTTCTGGTATCTGGTGTGTTCTGACTGGGGATGAATGGGGGAAGTGTGTTTCCCAGCAGCACTCCCAGAAGTGCAGATATGCCTTTAGGCTTTCTCATCTCAAGTGTGCTTCTTGGTGTGTGCTTAAGGCTACTCTAAGGCAGCTGCACTAACTCATTTCTGGGATTTCATGTGAACTGACTAGGAGCCTGTGTGCGCTTCTCAGTGGCTGTCCCAGATGTGGCAGGGAAACGGTGTAGGTAGGGCCTAACAGGTGTTGAATGTTGAAGCTGATGGAAGTAGATGCTATTTTAGCATTCCCTAGGGCTAGGCCATTGGCGGCTAGCTTAGAATAGTCTTGACAGGATTTGATTTTTATCGATAAACATAGATTTCACTTGTCATTCACAAACTGAAGGAAAACTGTATGCATCAGTAATCACTGAAACAAATAGAAAAGAGATGTAGAAAACAACAACCTGGGATGGGGGTAGGGAAATCGAGGACAGGGGGTACTGTGTATGCATGAGCACATGCCCACACGTATGCACAGGTGCATGGATGCATATGTGAGGAGGGGAGATTCCTCCCCCCACAGTACACGGGGGCTAGGCCAGGCATGAGCTCTGGGAACATGGGGAGAGGACATCCAGCCTGGGGTAGGAAGTAGCTGCTTGCAGCTTGGTAGGGGGCTGGCCCCACCTGGCAGGCATCAGTGGATGGGCAGCCTGGCTCTTTGACCACATCCTCCGACTCCTCTGAGCAGCACAAAAGCAGTGGCTGGGCCCTGGCACCACCACTATATGCCCTGGCTCAAGCATGTAGGAGCTGGGCTGGGCAGGAGCTCTAGGAACTTAGGGAGAGGCAGTACGTTCAGGGCAGGGTGCGCACGGCTTAGGGTGGCCACTGACGCATCCTTAAAATACAGGACTGCCCCTTGGTGAGGGGCTGCCTCCTTCAGCCAGTCAGCAGCAAGGGGGGGGGGGCCCACTGGGCCCCTTAGCCAATCAGCAGTAAGATGTGGGGCCACCACCTCACTCCCTCCTTCCCTGACTGGCTCGGAACCCCTGTTCTCCTGGCTGTGCACTACTCTATCTCTAGGCACAGCCAATAGAATCACGAGGACAAATGATTGACATGCATTTCCAGCAACAAACTGAAAAACAGGATGTTTTGTTGTCCGTTCCTTGTGCAGAAATGGACAGGGAACAGTATTTTAAAACAGGATGATCTGGTATAAAGCAAGACCAATGGCCACCCTAGTGGGGGTGCCCCCAGGGTACAGCTGCTGTCCCTGTCCTGCCCAGAGGGGCAGGAGGCCATGGTTAGTAAGGGGCCAGGCTGCCCCTCCACTGGTGCCTGCCAGGTGGGCTTGCCCCCCTAAGGGGCAGTGGGGAGCAGGGAAGTGCCTCCTGCCCTGGGCTAGGAGTGTAGCCCCGAAAATTTCAAATGATAAACATCAATAAAAATCGACAAAGGCAAAGAAATGCTGAAGAATATCAATCAATTATAGCCATCAAAATTATAAAAAAAAAATTTAAAAATTCTGCCAGTGACCAGAGGCCATCCAGTTAATTTTTAAAATGAACTTATTTTAATCTTTTGCTTTAAAATATTTTATTCTCTTTCAAAATAACCTGGCCTCTATAACGTGCACATTTTGTCTTGCAGCTTCTCTTTTGAAAGGACTGAAACATGCAAACATTGTGCTGCTTCATGACATCATTCACACCAAGGAAACATTGACACTTGTATTTGAATATGTGGTAAGTAAAGTTAAATTAATGTTATAGTTCATGGTCCAGGGTACACTGGAAATCAGTAGAAAAACCCTTATTAACTTCAGATCAGGCCCACAATAACCCATTGGTTTCACCAGGAGAATGGAAGGGTGCTGTTTTGTTCTGGAGTATACTAAAAACGAAAGACTAACTGCCATACCCCTGAATTCAGAGTCAGTTAGGAGACTAGAAACGCACATCAGGTCACTGTAATACTAAATTACTTTTCAACTGGTTTATCAGTCTGCTTTCTGATTGTGGCTTGTTTATTCAGTCACTTTCCTTAATGTCAAGGTGGGAAGCAATTTTAAAATAGCTGGAGCAAATAGGATTAAAATGTTCCACAGGTAATTTCTATATCAAAAATAATGTGATGAATTAAAATGGTTGTTGTTGTGACTAACTAGTGCATAGTTTCTGAAAAAGCTTCTTTAGTAAAAAGCGTCACTAAGAAAAGTCTGATGCATGCAATTTAGACTTCATAGATTTTTCCCCCTTGACTGGTGTTTCAGCTATTAATTAAAACTTCAATTTGTATAGTACACAATGTAATGAGCGAATTGTGTTCAGAGTATTACTTTCCAAAGTCTTGGGCTTGAACTCCTAATTAATCTTTCTACATTTTTCTAAGACAAACATATGGTATTTATGTAGAACTATTTTAGCATTTAACTGTGGAATCACACTATGTACCATCATAATTAGCCTTCCAGTTTTCACAGATGGATCTAAGAACATGTAATTTATAAGAAACAAATAAGTCTAAAAGAAATTTGACTTGAAATAGAGTATCTGCTATTGTATTATAGTCAGTAAGGTTCTGCATTTGTAACATGAAATGATTATTGTCTGTTTTTGTAACTGAGAGATACCGTGACTGATGTTACTATAAAATCAGTGACTTGGACCAATACTTGAGGAAGAGGGGTTATTCTTTGTAGCATTTCTTAATTTTTATATGATGAAGTACACTTTTTGTCATCTGAAAAAAACATTCACTTTGCCTATTGACATATAAATGATTTTAATGATCCAGGTATTTGGGTATAGTAGCATACAGAACAAGTTTCCTACCTAAGGTGTAGAGACATCAGCTTAAATCTGACGCATCTTTGTTTAAAGCAGTGATTCCAGTGTCCCTAGCTTCTAAACTGAATTAGCATTGGGATAGTGATTATATTTAATGTTCTATAATGGGAAATGGAGATTTATAGCCATTAATTTACATGAATACAGTGTGCCATTATTATATCAAATACTGTGTTTAGCATTGGATAATGTTTTCCGTGAAAAATTTAATGGAAGGTTTTGCTTTTCTTCTATATTAAAGATTATTTCGGCTTTAATCCTGCAAAAATATATGCACTCATAATTTTATGTAGTGAATAGGGTTGTAAAAGGTATATTCACTGAATTCACTTTTTAAATTGATTTACAAGGTACAGGCCTTAGGACTTGACCCTGTGATGAACTGAGCACCCTTTACAACTTTTAAGAAGTAGAGTGTACAGGACCTTGCAGACCTGAGGCTGTATTTTCTGGTTGCCAAGTTACAGCACTAAATCTCATAAAATCAATTCAGTAACAAAATAAAGTCCCTCTGGAGTACTAGTTGTGTGCTCCTGATGACCCACCCCTGTAAGAAGGTGGGTTGCAGTGTCTGCACCATATCCAGTTTCTGGATGGTCTTCAAGGGCAGCCCCACCTAGACTACTGCAATGCATTTTATGCTCAAGGTTACAAAGGCAAGAGAATTCAGGGGCAGTGACTGTCACAGAATTCAGGGCTCCAGTGCTCCAGTGGGATGGCCTTTGGCAGCAGGAGGCAACCAATGGCTGTGCTGGCACAATGCCTTCTACCTTGCTATTGCTGGGCCTAGATCCAGCCTGCAAGGAGCCTTGTGGTCTGAATCCAGCCGGGGGGTGGAGAGGGGATGAATTCGATTTGTCTGCAATGAGAGAAATTGGATTTGTGTCTAGTTTACTGCATTTGAGTTTGTTACACGAGTTGCTAAAGCTGTGCCATGCCTGCTGTTCCTACGTGTTAAAGTTCACATATTACTTTTAACAAGAAGTGGGGTTTCTCGTGCTGCTCTTGCTCAAATATTTTACCATTCTTTAGTACCTTATGTTGCTGGCTTGAATGATAACTATCTGATTACTCCAGAAGCAGTTGCATTCCTAGTATGTTGACTTGTTTCACAATGTTTTGAGTGTGTTTTATACAGGCCATTTAAAATAATTTAAGAGCAGTGTATCCCAAAGCAAATGAAAAATATTTTTAACTTAGTGGAAACATCTTTTACTTTTTGTATTCATTACTACTGAAAAACCTGTATTGTGGCTTCCAAGGTTGCAGATGCTAACAAAAGCCTATTCGCCAGCAGACTGTGATGGAGGAGCATGAGGGTTTGTTCCAGAGTTGTTCCCCTCCCACATAGGGCCTATTCCAAAAGAGTATATATGACCTTATGGGATTTGCCAGCTACAAAAGTCTGTGTATTGATACTGAGTTAACTTAGCTAGAGGAAAAGATGATTTTTTCAGGTGAGAACTGCAAAGCTATTTGAACAAGCGTTCACATCTGCTCTGATTAAACTTGGCACTAGCTGCTATTAATAGTTCATTTGTTTGTTTAAAGGGAAGGCAAATTCATCTGTGAACATTTAAACTACTTTTAAAAACCTGCAGAAATGTAGCTACAAGCTTAGTATAATACAGTCTCTAAATGGTAATAATATGTATAGTATTACATGTACCAGTAATTATGGAAATACATTATCTGTAACTGGATGACTACATTATGTCTATACATGGCATATGAAAAAGTGAACTTGTGTAACAATTCTTTTTATTATGCTTTTAATATTTATGAACAAGAAATGTGAACAGATATATTTATAATTGAAAATATGATTTGTAATGAGTAATAATTATATTTCTGCCTCAACTATGCTATTAGCAAGAAAAAACCCCCAAACTTACATATCAGTGCAATTTAAAATCATGCATTTTGAATTACCTTGCCTATTTTAATCTGTGTGTGTGTGTGTTATATTTTTTTTAATTATTTTCATTTTAAAAAAAGTTAATTTTCATTGTTTAATTACAAGAGCTGAAATGTAGCTTGTTTAAGCAATGGATAAGTTTAATAAATTACAGTCATTCCTGTTTATATTTTTTCTGATGGCAAAAACAGGCAAATGTTTCTTGCCTGTCTGACATCAACATTGATTGGTAAATTCAACTACGTTGTTTGTTAAAATTAAAAGATCTAAAGTTTTTAAACTGACTACTTGCATTTAGGGTCAATATTAAGATACCTTAAAAGGCCCTAATGTAAGGAAATGATGACCACCTGCCATCTGAAAAATCAAGTCAAGCTTTCCAAGTCAGAGCTTCATAGAAAACAAAATTGGAAGAGAACTCAAGAGGTCATCTAGTTCATCCACTGCCCCAAGGTAGGGATAACTTTTAATGAAACTGTTCTTGACAGATATTTTTAAATCTGTTCTTCAAAGCTTCCACTGGCAATCTATCGTCACTTTACAACTTAGGTCAAACTATTATGACCTTTTTTACTAGTCTGTTCGTTGATAATAAAGCTAATATTTAATGGTTGACATGTAGTAAAAGCAACATAAATAGATCATGCTTTTCAGTTTTTCTTTGCCACCCCTAAAGGTCTCAAAGCATCTTACAGACAGTACATATTAGACTGTAATCTGGCCTTGGGTGTCTGAGATCTTCCGAGGGTCAGAAGAGCTAATGGTATTGGATAAGGCCTCTTTCCACTCTTTCTTTGGAGGGAGACAGAAATAGTTTCTTCCTCATCCACCCTCATTTGTACTGTGGTGGAAGAAAGAGGAGGGCAATCTTTTTGTATACGAGCAAAAGTGGAGAGACCACTGCCTAGGAGCTATTTGCTAGGGCTGTGCAAAGCAGGCAGTATTTGATTTGGATTCGGCCTGATTCGGGAGACAGCGGTTGGATTTGCTGATTTGGATCACTGTCCCAGTTTCGATTTGGCTGAAACTGAATCTGAAGATTTGATTCTGATTCAGAGAATCAGCGATTCGGCCATAGACACAGATTTGTATGTTTTTTTTCTACGTACCTCAAGGTACTAGATGTGGCTCATGAACGCTGAGATGGTGGGGCAAATGGAGCATCCCACAGGAGCAGGGGGGAGGGAGGGAGGTTCCCCACATGCTCGGTGGCAGACCCAGAAGAGGACCAGAAGTACTTCTGTTCCACTTCTGGGTCCACCACTGAGCATGTGGGGGACCCCCTGACACTCCTGTGGGATAGTCCATCCACCCCACCCTCTCACCTTTCATGAGCCATGCACCTTGAGGTGTATAGAAAAAACATAAAACCATGCCTATGACCGAATCATTGAATCTCTCTGAATTGATTCAGAGAGATTAATAGGTCTTCTGATTCCATTTGGATTCAGAGATTTGACCAATTCAGCGATTCCCTCCTCTGATTCAGTGATCCCCTCCTCTGAATCGAATCAGCAACCAGAGCTTCTCACAGCCCTGCTATTCGCCCCGTTGTGTGGGGCTGCAGAGCTGATGTTCTGTCTGCTATTAGAAAAGTCTCAAATCCCCAGCTTTTAAGCCCAATCTCAGCTCCTCCTCCTGTTTCCATTTCAGGTTACTCTTACTTCGTATGATACCGCTTCAATGGCCAAAAAGAAATTAGATCTCTGGAGGAGCAGGGCATTCCCAAATATGAGCAGAGGGGAAGAGTTCTTTGTCTGCTTTCACCAAAGAAGGGAGACCTGCCTTTCCTGTGTCTTTAAATCCTTGCCTCTAAGATCTGTACACTGATGGTTACTATTTAAATTACACCACCAAATGAAAGAGGCACAGAATGAGGCCAGAGGAGTAGAGGGAGAGGAAATCCTATATATGGAGCACAAATAATAAGGGAATACTGCTCTTGGGAAGACATTGTTTTTTCAAAACTTCTTTTAATGAGCAGGTATGAGACCAGAACCTGCTAATTCCCAAGTGCAGCCTGGTGATAGAAGCAATGGAAGTCCTTGAGGAAGTGAAATTTCAGACAGGATTTCTGTAGGAGGGAGAAGATGGAGGTGCAGTAGGAGTTGGTGGGGGAAAAAAAAGGAATGAAGTATGAAAAGTAGACAGTGCTGAGAGTGAGAGGATTAGGCACAGTACATAATTAAGGACTTCCATGAGGCCAAAAGAGGGTGAAGAGGGTGTTTCCCCCATTACAGACTTCATGGAATCTGAAGGGTTTCCATTGCTGTTTTCGTATCGCCAACTAAAACTAGAAGCATTGATTAAACCATTAAAACTCCAGCAAAGAAGGTCTTTTAGAAGTAATGCTGAAACCTTCTATTCTAACACTGTAAAACTGTTTTTACCTTAAGAACGTTTCTGAGAGTATCATCTTTACAGATGTAATGAATAATAGGGCCTAACAGTTCAACATTTCATACGTGCCTGACTTAAGATCCATCTATCTCTATATGCTGAGATTTGCTTTTTGTTCATTATGTTAATAGAGATATTTATAAATAGCTCCTTAAGGGTTGAATAAATGATTAATAGATGTTTTAATGACTGGGTAATCAATTGTAATAGTCTAACAGATCAGCAAGTTGTTTGTAATGCCAGTTATAACAGTTCATATTGCCCTCTACTGATGTTTTTATAACCCCAGTGAATATTACTTGTCTCTGTACTATGTTTCATGTCAATTACTAATTAAACTCTGTTATTTCTTAACCTTTTTATTAACTGTTTATAAATTTACTTAGTATAAAAATGTTACCCAAAAACTAAACATCCATGGAGACTCACTGTATTTACTTGAACATAAGATGACCTCCCAATAATTAGATTCTATAAATGGAAATTTTATAAATTTATTATCTAATTATTGGAGGTTTGCTTTGAATTGTTCCTCTTCACACTGCTACAGCAAGGAAAATAAATCTGGGGTGTTGGGTAGCCCGCTTGCT
>NW_017728886.1:40352182-40371758 GCF_001723895.1 Crocodylus porosus
CTTCACACTGCTACAGCAAGGAAAATAAATCTGGGGTGTTGGGTAGCCCGCTTGCTCTCTGCCTCCCCACAGCTTCTTCCCCCTGAAGGCCCTTCCCCTCCTCCTTACTGTCAGACCCTACTTTTCCTGAGCACATGGAAACAAGGACCAAATTTGAAAACACTGACCTTGAAAGAAACATACCTGTAGTAATTTGTATACAGTAGCTTAGCCATGCACTTAGTTAATCCAGAATTGATGTATTTTACCTTTTTCCCCCAAGCTGCTGCAAGTTTTAGCACAGGCACTCCAGAAACACACTTTAAAGCAGCACTTTGGCAAGTACATATATATAGTATGTTATATATATATAGTATGGTATATATATAGTATGGATTAAGCATATTAAACTATGCTTAATCCAAAAAAAAAAAGGTTCATGATTTACCTTATAGTTTATTGGAGTGGGGCCCAGAAGAGTCAACAGCATTTCATGAACTGGGAAATTCTTGGAAAATATTTGGACTAAATTTCTTGCATTGCAGCAGTATCATGAAGTCACCCATTCCACTAAACTGTTGATTTTTTTTCACTGTGTAAATAATTTTCTGTTGTTTAGACTGGATCTCTGTTTATTATAAACTTTCTGAAATAACTCTTACAATCTCATTGTAGATACCCCAAAAAAGATCCATGTGCTAATTAGCCCTCCACTCGTAATTGGAATTGTGCGTCCTTGTCACGAGTCGTGGGATTCTCCAAAAAATTATATGCAGATAAGGTGCAGGGCAACCTGGTCTGGTGAGTGCAGCCACAGTAATCATGTGTGACAGGCTGAGAGAGAGGGCGGCAGAGGGATTCTGGGTGAATTGTTTGGGGCCCCATTAAGTGATGTTTGCCAGACATTTAAGACTGGTGAAGAAACAGGAATCATTGGAAATGGGAAAGAAAGGTGCAGCTCAGCTGTGGTAGTGAAAAGGAAGTTGAAATGTATGCAGTGTAGTGGCTCACTGTAACTTGAAAGAGTTGTGTTGAGGGGGACTCTGATTAATGGACACTACTATGTATCTAATTCAGATGGGCTATACTAATCCTATCTGAATTGAGTGGTTGCTCCTCAGCAATCCTCAGTGCACAAGTTAATTCTATTCCATCTTTGAGGAATAGCAGCAAGAGGGTACAGCAGCTCCTCCTGGCTCTCCAGGGATCTAGCAGACTTCCTGAGGCTAAAAACAAAGGCCTACAAAGGATGAAGGATGGGATTCAGCTCCAAAGAGGAATATTCTGCACTGGTCCAGTTCTGCAGAGAGCAAGCCAGGAAAGCCAAGGCTGCAACTGAACTCCAACTAGCTTTGAGCATCAAGGACAGTAAAAAGTTTTTTTTCAGATACGTGGGGAGCTGGAGGAAAAGCAAGGGCAATATTGGACCCCTGCTGAACCTGATGGGGCAACTGACAGCTGATGCCCAGGAAAAAGCCAACTTATTCAAATAGGTACTTTGCATCAATATTTCATCAGTCCCATGGGATGCTCACGCCCCCGTGGGACATGGAGGTCTGGGTGAGGGAGATCCCCTGCCCTCCATAAATGCTGACCTTGTGAAGGAACACCTTGAGAAGCAGGATATCTTCAAGTCAGCCGGCCCTGACAATCTACACCACAGGGTACTCAAGGAGCTGGCGAGCATCATCGCCCAGCCTCTGGCACGGACCTTTGAAAACTCCTGGTGCTCTGATATAGTGCCCGAAGACTGGAAGAAGGCCAATGTGGTATCTATCTTCAAGAAAGTGGATCCGGCTAGCTATAGGCCCATCAGCCTGACTTCTATCCCGGGGAAGATCTTAGAAAAGTTTATTAAAGAGGCCATCCTTAATGGACTGGCCGACACCAACATCCTGAGGGATAGCCAGCACGGGTTTGTTAGGGGTAGGTCTTGCTTGACCAATCTCATTTCCTTCTACATCCAGGTGACCTATCACCTGGAAAAGGGAAAATAGATTGATGTCATATATCTTGACTACAAAAAAGCCTTCAGTCTGGTATCCCATGATGACCTCTTGGCAAAACTGGTGAATTGTGGCCTTGGGTCCACCACGATCTGCTGGCTGGAGAAGTGGCTCCGTGGTCGGACCCAGAGGGTGGTAATTAATGGAAGTCAATCATCATGGTGCCCTGTGACCAGTGGGGTCCCCCAAGGCTCTGTCCTTGGACCCATATTGTTCAACATCTTCATTAATGATGTGGATATTGGAGTCAGAAGCGGACTGGCCAAGTTCACCGATGACACCAAACTTTGGGGCAAAGCATCCACACCAGAAGACAGGCGGGTGATCCAGGCTGACCTGGACAGGCTCAGGAAATGGGCGGATGAGAACCTGATGTTGTTTAACACCAAAAAATGCAGGGTTTTCCACCTTAAGAAGAAAAACCCACAGCATGCTTATAGGCTCAGCAGTGCTACACTTGCTAGCACTATGGATGAAAAGAAGTTGGGGGTCATCATTGACCGCAAGATGAATATGAGCCTACAGTGTGATGTTGCAGCTAGTAAACTGACCAAAATGTTGGCTTGCATCCATAGATGCTTCTCAAGCAAATCCCAGGACGTCATTCTCCCCTTGTACTCGGCCTTGGTGAGGCCACAACTGAAGTATTGCATCCACTTTTGGGCTCCACAATTCAAAAAGGATGTGGAGAAGCTTGAGAGAGTCCAGAGAAGAGCCCCGCTCGTGATCAGAGGTCAAGAAAACAGACCTTACGACGACAGGCTGAGAGCCATGGGGCTCTTTAGCCTGAAAAAATGCAGGCTCAGGGGTGATCTGATGGCCACCTATAAGTTTATCGGGGTGACCACCAGTACCTAGGGAAACGTTTGTTCACCAGAGTGCCCCAAGGGATCATAGAATCATAGAAGTAGGGTCAGAAGGGACCTTGTAGATCTTCAAGTCCGACCCCCCGCCTGGACGGGAGAAAAGACTGGACTCAAATGAGTCCAGCGAGGTAGTCATCAAGCCTCTTCTTAAAGATCCCCAGGGTAGGAGTCAGCACCACTTTGCTTGGAAGTTGGTTCCAACTCCTAGCCGCCCTAACTGTGAGGTATTTCTTGCGGATGTCTAATCTAAACCTACTCTCTAATAATTTGTGTCCATTGTTCCTTGTCATGACAGGGGGTGCTAGGGGAAACAGTGTCTCCCCTAAACCCTTCTGGTTCCCCCTAGTAAGTTTATAGACAGTCACCAGGTCACTAGGTGATGAGTAGGTTGAATGGTTATAAACTACTGCAAGACCATTTCAGGCTGGACATAAGGAAGAATTTCTTTACTGTCCGAGCCCCCAAGGTCTGGAACAGTCTGCCAGCGGAGGTGGTTCAAGCACCTACCTTGAACATCTTCAAGAGTTAATTGGACGCTTATCTTGCTGGGATCCTGTGACCACAGCTGACTTCCTGCTCCTTGGGTGGGGTGCTGGACTTGATAATCTTCCGAGGTCCCTTCCAGCCCTAATGTCTATGAAATAAATCTATGAAATATGAAATCTGTCCTTGTGGTAGGTATGGCTACCCAAATTGAGCCATTTGTTTTATAGTCATGCTCAGTGTTGTCTGTATTTAATGAACTTCATAGCTAGTCTCCATTACTTAATACATGCTGCTTTTGGCAGCAGTTTAAGGATAGACATTGTTTTGAATGCAGTTTCCTTATAAGTAAATTTAGGACAAGGGGCTTTTTCCCTATGTTGATGGGGGAAAGGAGACAACCTTGTCTTGTATTTGAGTAAATGTGGTTGTTACTGAGCCATATACATATTGAGACGAAATACTGTGAAACAAGTCAGCTGCCCTGACTGTTCGCAGACCTCATTTGGAATTATTTCTTTAAATGCACTACATTTAGCAAGTTAGTTCCTAGTTTCTCTAGATACTTAATCATATGTTACCTTTAAAAAATATGAACACTTAAATTAAAATCAGTAAGAATAGTCATATCCTTAAATGAAGTGCATGCTTAAGTGCCTTCCTGGATCAGGGACTGCGTTATAAATGTATATTTGTTCAAAAAGATATTTTAAAATTATGTTTTCTATATCTGAGGTTCCTAAATTTGTTCTTTATGTATGGCATATTTACCACAAATATCATTCTGACTGCACTTGTCTTCAGTTTTCATGATAAACCATTGTTACTATAATCATAGTCTAGGATCAACAGTAATCTATTTTATCAGCCAGTACAACAGATAATCTAATCCAGGGGTTGGCAGTGTTTTTGGGCAGTGCCAAAAACACCCTTAACCTCAACTTGTAAGATGTTGGCATGCCAGGGGCTGGGGTAGGGGAACTGTGACGGGCCAGATCTTTGCTGTGGCAGTGCAGTCTGGCCACTTCCCCGCTTTCTGCCCTGAGGCACACGTGCCAAGCAAAATGCCTTTGTGTGCCACCCTGGCATATGTACTAGGGGTTACTTACCTCTGATCTAATCCAATTTAAGTTTTAAATAATGTTGGTTATTATCGTTGTTTGTTCCTGAGGATCCTTACAGTGAGAAACTGTATCTAATTTGATACAGAACCTTTTAACTGAATAGCCCTTTTGCAGCTAAAGGAAAGACGAAATCATTTTGCAACACAGTTACTATGTTTCTGAATCCAAGTTATGTATTTCTTAGAAAAACACATTTTCCATATTTTATCTTTCTTGAAAGCAGCAGTCATTTTTCTTCTTGATTGGACTTTTCACATTCAGTTTAATCAGATTGACTGGAAACTTATACAAGAAAAAACTTAAAAATCAAAAACCATCTGGTAAAATTTAACTAAGATTAGGACAAAAAAGATCAATAATTTCAATTACCTACAAGTTATGCCTTCTACAATTTAAAACTTCATAAAAAAGCCAAGATACAAATGGCAAAATTCAAATTTCAATAACAATTAATGCAGCCAGAACTTAAAAGAAAGATTTGTTCATTTCCTGGTCTTTTTTTGTATGTTCTTCTACTTTGTGTAGCAGTGAGATAACATTTGCGTGAAGCATTTGTCCTTTGAGCTCCCACAGTCTAGAACTCCAAGCATGTATTTCCTGAGAAGCTTGCGTCAACGCTGGGAAGGTGCGCCGACCATCAGAAAGAGGTTTTAAGACATAGATGTGGCCACTGCAATTTTGAGGGGTGTTTATTACCAAAACTTTTAGGTGTCATTCTGTATTTAAGTCCTCGCCCTCTTAAAACAAGTATTTTCACAAAACTGGCTCTTCCTGCCCTGAAGACCAATTGTGATTCTGAAATCTCTGAGAAAATGTTGGTGAACTTGGTGATTTACTTTCCAGGTTCTTTTATTTTGTGGCTACTTGGTATAGTGGCTTTTAAAGCTAAGTTTCTTCCAGGAGTTTAGTTATGACAACCTGTTAATTGTAACTTTGTTAGAAATTCTGCTTTGGTGCTGAAAATTCTCAGGCAGTCTTTCAGCTTAACATTCAACCTTTTTTTCAAACACATCCTGAGGTGTGAAGCTATGTATTTTAAAATATGCATTTTGGTGAACTCTTAATTTAAAAAAGACATGCTTTTTTATATCATAGTATCATAGTGCTTAGGGTCGGAAGGGACCTAAACAGATCACCAGGTTCAACCCCCTGCCCTGGGCAGGAATGGATGCTGGGGTCATATCACCCCAGCCAAATATCTGTCCAGCCTTCTCTTGAAGACCTGCAAGGTAGGAGAGAGTACCACCTCACTTGGGAGCCATTCCAGAGCCTGGCAGCCCTAGGTGTAAAGTAATGTCTCCTGATAGCCAGCCTGAACCTTCTCTCTAAGAATTTGTGGCCATTATTCCTAGTAACCCCAGGTGGTGCCTGGGAGGACAGAGCCTTCCCCAGTTCTCACTAGTACCCCCTGGTGAGTTTGTAAAAGGCCACCAGATCACCTCTCACCCTTCTCCTGTGCATGCTGAATAGGTTTAGGCCCTTTAGCCTCTCTTTTTGTAGGACCTGCCCTGCTGCCCCTTGACCATCCGAGGAAAATTTCTCCCCTGTCATTTCACTCATCCCTACTTGACCCAGCTGGGACTTGAACTCAGATCTCTCACATGGGAGACAGAAAAATCTATCACAGCCACCACTGCTGTGCACCATATGCATCTTTCCAAATAGATATTCTTATTGAGGGATACATTTGCTACAGTATATTATAAAATAAAAGTTATCAGCATGTAATAAAGCCCTGTGGGTAGGTCCTCAGCTTGTATAAGTGTTATAGATCAATTGACTTGAAGGGTGATAGTTCCTGAGTTTACAGAAGCTGAGGGCTTGCTTACTGCTGTTGGGCATGCCAGGTAGAAATTCTTCCTACTTTCAGCTATGATCCTGTCTACCTATAACAGCTTCAAATATATTTTTAGTTTAATCTTTTTACATAATAGTGAAAAACAATGTTCTTTTCACTGCTGCAATATGCAGATTATCTCAAAATGATTTACAAGAAAAAGTGATTTTTCCTAAGAGGGGTTAGAAGAATATTACTATATGCAACACTGGCAACATGTAGAGGGTGCACGTGCACCCCGTGAGCTTGGTGGTGCACCCGCTGCAAAAAGCACCACCAGTGCTGCTGATGGTGCCTGTGGGCAGTTGCTGGTTGCCACCACCCCCTTGCTGCTGACACTGCTGTGACTGCCTGCAGGGGCTCAACATGGCCCTCCCTGCTCACCCCAGACTCTGGGGACACACAATGGTCATGATATGCAAGGTAGGAAGAAAACAGGGTAGGGTGACATCTTGGGGCATGGATGGGCAGTTATTTTGGGTTGAGGGCCGCTTACCGAGTTCAGGAAAGATGTCGAGGGCCGGATGGGTATCTCTGTCCCTTGATAGGTGCCCCGACTCCTGGTTGCCATCTTGGGACCGGAAGTTCCACCCCAACCTCTGACCTTTGTCACTGGAAGTGCTCCCTTTGCCCCTAAAAGAGTACTCCTTTGGGGAAGAGGGTTTGCTATCTTAGAACCGGAAAAAAACAAATTGTGTACTAAAAATCAAATACCCATAATAATATTTTAAAATTTAATTAAAAATATATATTTGTGTCCTGATTTGTGGGTGTCTGTGTTGTATCGGTAGAAGTGATTCCATAATAGCTCAAAATGCAGTCTTACTCTTGTATAGTGTGTGGGGTGTGCAGGGGTGCGAGGGGGTATGGGTGAGTGTGGGGTTTATGGGGAGCTGTGTATGTGTATGTGTGGGTATGGTATTTGTGGGATGCATGTGGAGGAGGATGTAGCTGTGGGGTTTGCAGGAAGAGTTTGAGGGTATGCGGGCTGTGCATGGAAGCCCCCTGCATTCTTCCTCCTGAGTCGGTCAGCACCCACCCCTCCTCTGCAATAGCGCAGAGTCCAAGTGCCCTTATTCAGCCACTCAGATCCAACTTCAGGGGGAGCCTTCCCAGGCTTCCGGCACCCTGTGCTGGGTGGTCCCTGCCAGCTTGTGCTGCCCCCAGCAGCCTTGGCTGCATCCCCGTGCTGCCCTCCGAGCTGGCCAGGCCTTTCACGGATGGCCTCTTGATTCCTGGTGGCTGCAGGAGCCCTCAGAACAAAAAAGTGGCTGCGAGCACAATCCTGCTCCTGGCGGAGCCTCTCTGTCCATCCTGGGGCTAGGGGGTGAGCTGCCATGGGCCACCAGGCCCATGGTGTGTGGGGGAGCTGGGCAGTTTCTGCTCAAAGCCTCGCAGCCACTTTTGCACGCTGGCGGCTCCTGCCACTGCCAGGAGGCTGGGGGCTGCTGGGGAAGGGCCTGTCTGGCTCTGGGGCATGCCCAGGGATGCTGGGGGGTGGCATGAGCTAGTGGGCACAGTGCACTGAAAGCCCAGGGAGGTGGGGCAGAGGTTAGATCATGTGCCTAAGGCTTAGGTCGGCAATGGCTCAGCTGCCTCCTGCCACAGGAGGTCTCAGTGGGTGCCACTGCCCCAGAGAGGAGGACTGATCCCCCTACACTGCAGGGGCTGGCAGCCCACTGGCAACTCACCCCCCAGCCCTGGGATGGGCAGGGAGGCTTTGCCAGGAGTAGGATTGGGCTTGTAGCTGCTTTTGCGCTCCACAGGCTCCTGTGGCCTCCCTGGGTTTCCAGCACCCCAGGACGGGTCCCCACTGGCTCATGCAACCCCGCAGAGGCCCCAGGTGCCCACCGCTCTGGCCCCAGGGCTGGACAGGAGCTTCCTTGGTAGCCTCTGGGCTCTTGGTGGCCTCAGGAGCCTCTGGAGCATAAAGGAGCCCCGCTTATGATCAGAGGTCAGGAAAAGAGACCTTACGACGACAGGCTGAGAGCCATGGGGCAGCAGGAGCCCCAGGAGCATGAAAGCGGCTGTGTGTCCAATACAAGTCTCTGCTGGCACCTGGCTCTGGGCAAGCATGGGGCGCATGGGGTTGGAGCTGCAAGTGCTGGTCCCCACCTGTACTGCAGGGCTGGGGTGGGGGGGTTGGGAATGAGTCTGGAGGAGCCAGTGACAGCCAGACAGGAGTGTGGGGGGGACAGGGCTGGTGTGGCCCAGAGTGGGGTGGCAGGACTACAGGGTCCTGTCCTGCAGGGGCTCTGTGGTGCTGGGCTGGTTCCCCCTCTCCCTGCTGGTGCAGCCCAGCCTGGGTCCACAGAGCCCTGCTAACCCATGCTTCGCACTCCTGTTGCTGTGCTTTGGGCCCCACTGTCGTTCACCCCAGGGCACTGATGTGTTGCACAAGGGGCCGTTCGAGCTCCTGGAGGCTAAGTTTTAATTTGGTTTCCAGAAGTGAGTTGCACCACAAGCCACGGAGACAAAGCCTTTATTGCTTGCAAGCAGGTCGGCCTGGAGTCATGAGACTCAGATCAAAGCCGACCTCAAGTGCCTATTTTCTGTGGCTTATATACTCGATTACAAGGTATTGGAAAATTTCCATTAGCACAATCGCATTTTAAACTAGCATAGTTGTGAAGCTATGGACTTTCCAACTGCAAGTCTGCGGTTTGCATGTTTGCACAACAGAGCGGGAAACAAGCTGCATGTAGATGCTTCCTGAGTTTTCGTAAAAGCAAACGGTTTTTAGCCCCCCCGCTTTTCCCACAGATGCAGGCCCCGCGCTTCCACCTGGCTGTTGCTGGCTCCCTCGCACCCGCTCTCTCCCAGCCCCCCCACCCTAGCCCCATGGTACAGGTGGGGATCAGCATGCAGAGCCCCAACCCTGCACGCCCTGTATTTGCCTGTCTGGGCAACAGGATCCTGGCTATTACTGGCTCCCACATGCCCGGTTGCTCCTGGCTGTGAGGCCAGATCATGGGACTCAGCAGGAGCTGGTCTGGCCCAGCCCCAAGGACTGGGGTGATTGCCTGCAGTCCTCCCCTGCCTCCCTGTCCCCCCACTCTTACCTGAATTTCCCACACCAGTGTAAGCACAAACAGCACCACAGTCCCAGGTCAGAAGCCTCTGCTAGGCAGGGCTGAGGCTGGGGCCGGGTAGGCCTTGCTGTTCTAGGGTCTTGTCATGTCTTCCCCTGGGTCCTACTGCCTCTGGTTCCTTTAGTCTTTGACAGGAGCCAGGGGCAGATAAATATTAATTTAAGAAAATTTTAGGGGTCCCATGGGCTGGATAGAATGGCCCTGGTAGGGCAGATGCGGCCTGTTGGCCGTATTTTGCCCTCCCCTGTTTTAGAGAGTAACTGGTTCAGAAAGTGCTTAATGGGATCTTTTAGACTGGGCACTGAGTCCCACTGGGTATAATGGTTTTCTTTAATCTTTACTAATCTATAGAGGAGCCTTTGGGAATCCCATAAGAATGGGCCCCTAATATAGTCCATGGCCTGTTGTGACCTATTTATAAAACTTCTCTAAAAAGATTACATGAATGTATTGTCTCAAATAGTATATAATGAGAAGTTATAATCCCTATTCCATGATGAGATCTTTGAGCTTTAACATATTTTAAATTAAAGCTATATAGGTTTATTTTTTAAAAGCATCCTAACAAAAATAAATAAATACATATGATTAAATAAAAAAATCATAATTGATTTTTATCCTTTATCCACCCTGCTTTGTTTCTAAGAGTGCACACAAGTGATACATTTAGATTGACCTAACCTAGATCAGGTCAATCTAAATGGCCTGGTATGCAAGTGTTCACAAGGCTTAAGTTGCCCTAAAAAAATGTTGCGCTTAATCTAAAATTAACTGAGAGGTGAACTAACTTTAAACCAGCATAGGTTAACCTGATTTTAAAATAGGTTAATCTGGAATTGTGAACATATGTACATGTTTACAGCACAGCCTCAGGGGTGGGAAAGCCCAGCCACTTTCTACAGCCTGTTTGAATCTATTTTTCTTTTCTTGTGGACTTACCAGCCACCTCTGTGGACTCATCAAGTTCCCCTTTCCCCCACCTTATTTAATTCTGGCTGGCTGTCCTGGCAAACTCCTGTACATGGCAGAACCTGACTCAGGTTAACATGATTCAGAGTTTGCTGCGTAACCTCAGTAGGGTTGTTTAAAGGTTTGTTTGCAGCCTGGTTTGTTCTGCCTTCTACCCTGACTTTTTATACTAACACAACTAATTATATCAATACCCAGGAAAGGAGAAGACATGTAATTAAGTAGTATTCCCATTTTCTGTATGAGCAAAGTGAAGAAAGTGATTTGCATGAGCTTGTATTTAGAGGTATACCAATACACTGGTCTGATATCAGATTGGTACTAATATAAAGAAAATCAACTATTGGAAAATGGCTTTTTTCCCCCGATGTGGCCAATAATGCCCCATGCATGCGTGCAACTGCAGTGCAGCACATAGGTAGTGAAGAGCACAGCCTGGCAGTGTGGAGAGCTGCGTGCAGCTGTTAAGTCTGTTGTGATGGAAGGGGAGGGGGCAGGAAGGGGTATGGGAGTGGAGATCAAGTCCCCTGTGGGAAGGGAGGGAGTGGGGCTGGGCCAGGGGCTGGGGCAGGTGTTGCCCAGTTGGGTTGGGGTTGGGCATGTGATGGAGCCATGTCTTGTCCAGAGGGTGTGAGAAGGTGGGGGTGACTCCCACTGCTGTGTGCACCCTGGGAAGGCATGGGGACATGTACCCCTGGTTCTGTGCATGGGGGAGGGTAGGCTGCCACTGTGGGCTGGGGTTGGGGCTGCACTACGTTTTTCCCAGTGGGGGCTGGGCTGCACTCGTGGCAGGCGGGAGCGCTGGGAGGGGGGTTTGGGAGGGCTACGGTGAATTTTGGAGTTTCTGCAGCCCCTCCTACAAATCCCCCTCCTAGCATCACCACTGCCTGCCCCAAGTGAAGCCCGGCCCAGCCCCCACCAGGAAGAGCCTGGCACAGCCCCAACCCCAACCCACAGTGGGATCCCACCCTGCCCTACACAGATCTGGGGGCAAACCCCCCCCATGTCCTCCCACGGTGTGCATAGTGGTGGTAGCTGCCCCCACCCCCCATGCCCCGCTGGACGAACCACAGCTGTGTCCCATGCCCCTCCCTCCCCTGGCTAGGCAGCACCTGCCCTAGCTACAGCCACAGCCCCACTCCCTCCTTTACCACAGGGGCCTCTATCTGCCCCCCCCATACACTCCTTCCCTTCCATCTCTCCTTCCACCACAACAGACTTACCAGCCAGACACTGCTCTTCAAGCTGCCAGGCTGCGTATGGGAAATTGGATTGATATTGGCCAATATGCCTCCTTAAAAGTTGGTTATTGGCCCCCAAAATTTCTATCAGTGTACCCCGAGTTATAGTCCATGGCAGAGTTGAAATCCATAAGGATACGAGTTTTACAGATGCTAAACAACCTTAACTGAAAAGTCAGTGCTCAGGACCTCCTGAAAAATCAGACTTAAGCAATTTGAAAGCTCCTTAACAACATGGGCTGTGTGTAGACGAAATGAGAAGCGTATCTGCGCGACACTTTAAAGTGGGCTAAATGCTTTTGCACCACTTTAATGACGTTGGTGTTTGCATGCCTCTGGCATATTGTGCATTAATTTCAGCTGCTGTAACAAATTTGGGAGCATAATGTGTCTTAAATGACTTGGGGTGCAGTGCAGCAAACTAAAACTCCTTGCCCTATAGCTGCACAGCGAAGCACTGGGCTCCATGCAGCTCCACAGCTCTGCAGAAAGTCCTGCAGGCAGCCTGGCAGCAGCCTGGGAAAGCAGGATCCACCCACGAAAAGCTGTGAATCTGATCTCCACCATGCCCCCCAGAGCTTGCCTGCCTGTCTGAGCTGCGGAGGGGGGTTGGTGCTTCCCTCCACGGCTGCGGTGCCCCGGGGGCCCACCCAACCCGGGTGCCTGCAGGTGGGTGCCACCTGGGGGGAGGCTGCTGCGGAGGGAAAGCACCAGCACCCCACGTGCCATGAGGTCTTTTGAAGGGTGTGTAAAGTGCAGGCTTAGCCTTGTGCATACCTGGCCATTGCCCTACCCTTTCTGTCTGGCCCCTGTGCAGAGGTAATAAAGCACTGTAATAAATAAATGGGGTGCTTCTCAATTACAAGTGTTTTGGGGGGGTCCTCAAGTCCATAAACATTTTAAGAAACATTGTACTAGACAAAGGATAGTCACATTGCTGAAACAGAACTTTGAATTAAAACTGAGCTTTGTTCTTAAATCTATAACAGTCCTTCTGTGCAGTTTTCCTCAACTGTGAAATGTACATAATTAAAATGAATTTAACACCCCCCCCCCCCCAAATGAGGATAAAATAACCAGTGTTTGTAAGTACTTTCAGAACCTCCGGTAAAAGTTACTATAAAAGTGTAATGTTTTAAGAACTCTAAGGCATCCTCTTTACGTGCTATATTGAAGGAGGAATAACACAAGGCAATTAAAATATTAAGAATGATGTTACTCTAATCTTGTTTTCTATTCCTACATATGGACATAAAGTCACAGTTCTCTTAACAAAATGTGTGTAACTACGTTGCACATATACAATGTCTTCAATTTCTATTTACCTCTTAAAATTCTCTGTAATATTCTATATTGCTATTTCCTGTGAGAACTTTACATTCAAAGTACATATGATTGTATTATATTCAGGGATGGATCCAGGAGGAGTATAGTGGGGCAGTTGCATTCATCTTTAATTCCTGCGTCACCCAAAGTTTAGAAGTGAGTTCCTAACAACGGCAGCAACATTTCTTTTCAGGTATCAGTGACTTAATGGCTCACGGTGATCTATCTGTTTCCTTCTAAACACTTCATTCCACAGGTTTTAACAACCTTCTTTCCTTTTTAATGGTCTTAATGTTCCACAAATCAAACTATCTTTTCTTCCACAATTATGCTGCTAGCTGCTTTTATTAATGGAGCTTTTATTTCACAGTCCTGCAGCCTGTTTTTAACTTTAGCTAAAAAATTAATTCAGGGTTGGAAGCATTAACTTAGATGAACATTAGCTCCGGTATAGAAATAACTTTCAGTGAAGTACTGGATGCACTATCAAGATGCTCAAGAAGGCTAGGTTTTGTTTTATGAATCTGAGATGCATATATTTAATAGTAATGGCTATAAAACTAATGAAACAACATCTTTTGATTTTTGTTGCCTAGTTTGTGGTTTTTATACATAATATATGACACATCAAATTAATGCATATTTCAATAAAGTTATTTGTTTTTGCTTCAGTTTTAAACTGAATAATGTAGTGTTTAGGTCCCACTAGTACCTAAATAGAGCTTCTAATTCTTTTTTAATTGGAAAAAATGTGTATTGTTTTATATGTGATGGTACATCACACCATCTGGGTCCCCCTTTTCAAAATCCTAGATCTGGTCCCCCTTTTCAAAATTCTAGATCTGCCCATGATTATTGTGTATTTTTTATTTTGATATCTAATGGTGTTTGTGCTCATATTTTGAATGTATACTTCTAAACGGAAGAGTCTCATTGGGGTCATAGCAGGTGAATAGAATATGAAGAAATGGGACTTTGTATCCTATGGGGAAGTGTAAGGCAAAGCCTTTCACTTCCTTGTTACTGCTCCAATTTTGTGAAATATGTATATGTTATAATTTATGTCCAGCAACTCCCTCCCAAGTGATGTTTCTGGCTTGTCTAAATATAACCTAAAACTGTGACACACTTCCAGGGGCTATCCATGTGCTTAAAGGAAAAATAGCTTGTAGAAATAATAATAATAATTTTTTTTCAACAAACTACCCAAAATGAAAGAATTTTGTATCAACTGTTTTTTCTGAGACACATTCAGATTTGTTGTATAAATTATGTACTTTTTTTCCCTCTGCAGTAGCACTGTGTATTTCTGAGTAAATTTGTCCTTGCTGCTAGTTTGTGGGAATTCCAGGTTGCCAGAAACATCTGTTAGCAAACTTGTTTTCATTAAAGGTGTCTTGTGTTTCTTTTCTTTTCTTGATTTTTTCATAACCCTCCCATGCATCTTTCTCCTGCTGCTCAGCCCAGCTGCTGCTGTTGCCACCCAGTGTCTTTCTGCAGGTTGTTTAGGTCTTGGTCTCCAAAATAGCCTGCAGGAGGATTCTTTTTATTGGTGTGGCTGAGTCCTTCCTTTCCCATATAAGGCAGGAGAGCTTTGTTTTGCAAATATTTCCCTTGATTTTCATTGTACAAAATTCTATGTATTTTTTTAAGGCTCCAGAAACTTAAAACGTGATTAGAGCTGTATTTTGGCAGGTTGCTTAGCTTAAAACATGCATTCTATTTAAATTAAATTAACTGCCCTGTGATCTATTCTAACTTGTATTTTTTATGTTACTGAAACCATTGGTTTTTTGCTGGTAAATTGTACTGTCAGTTTAAGAATTTGTTAGGGACAAAAGAGAAAGTATTTCGGTCAGTAAAACTGCTAGGGCATAAATAATGTGTGCACCCTTTTTAGCAGAAAAGAATAGCTTGCAACAGTCTTGCTGCCTCAGTGAAACAATACAATCTGTCTGCTGCATGATGTCATTGCCAGAAGCCAAATAGTACAGTTTTTGTTTTAATGGAAGGGCCCTTTCACATTGCTGGTTTTACATGATGGGAATGTGGTTGGAAATGCTTCCTTGTTCCATTCACAAGCCCCAGGCTGTCCATGCATTTCAGTTTCAGAAATGACAGCTGAAACCAATTAAGCAATATTATGAGACAGCTAAGTCACATGTAGATTTATCATGACTGAGGAAGAGGATGGAAAGAATATATTACATGAGAAATAGAAATTAAGTAATTTAATTAAGAGAAAATGGCAGTCATATTATTATAATGGAGAGGATGCTAAAGTAGAGCTCAGTTTATTTGACTGGCTGTATCCTTAAAAGAGATATTTCCTTGCATTTTTGTGGGAACTATCTTATATTTCTAACCCGGCTAAAACCATACAAAATATTTGATATTTTAGAACAAATATTGGATACAAGTCTGAGGGCATACCTAGTTTATGCTGACTCATCTATTCATATTAGCATTCTTATTATAAAGGGTGGGGGGGGTGCTGAATCTTGAACTCTTGTGTAATTTTTTAAAATTTCCACAACATTTTTCTGTAGAAGTAGAATACATAAAGTTTATATGAACTTTGCTTAGCTGGATAAATACTGATTTCCTTTTCCCTTCACAATTGCTTATGTTTGCAAACTCCCACATGTGTGTCTGCAAACGTAAGCCAGTGTCTTACTAAGAATTATGTACTTAAAGTTGCATTCTGCCACAAGATTCAAGCAAATAAATTAATTACATTATAAAATACTCTCCTATGTGTAAGGAGCTACCCAAATTGCAATTGTATTGATTTTATGGAAAACACAAAATTGGGTGATTACCACAAAATCCATAGGAAAAAATACAAGAAACAAAAAACTTACTAAAAATAAAATGCTGGATCCCCAGTGGGAGCCAGCAGTTCTCCCAGCCATGCAGCTTGCACTGGGGAATGGTGGAGGGAGGCTGCTGGCATGGAGGATAGCAGGCAACATGGCTGCAGCCCCCACCCCTTGCCACTGATTGGCAGAGAGGGTTTCCTGTTGTGTGGCCCTTCCCCACTCCACCAATCAGTGGCAAGGGGTGGGGCCATGTGGTGGACAGCCCTCAGCCAAACAGTGGCAAGGGGAGGAGCCATATGGATGCAAAGTCCTCTACCGGTAAGAGCAGGGAGCAGGGCCACTGGGATCCCTCAGGCAATCAGAGGTGTTGGGCAGGGGGGAGGCCACAATAAGCCCTCAAAAATGGCAGCCAGTGACGCGATCTGCCTACAGAATTGGCTGGCTACCTCCTTGGGTTGGATAGAACCTTACCTATGTATCATTTATGTTAAATAATTAAATAGTTTGTTACAGAAAATAGCAAAACAGAGAAAGTCCAAGGAAGATTTTTTTTAACTTTATATTCTTTAAACAATTTCTTGGGACAAATTCAGTTATTAGGTAAGTAAGTACAGTAAGCAGTGGGACTCACCTTGGGATTAAGGGGTATAAGTGTTGTGGAAACAGGCTTACTTCAGTAAGTGAGGCTGAAATACTGTCCAGGAAACACCTTTGCTACTCCATGGCTTTGATCAGACATAGCAATGAATTTAAGCAGCAGGCTAAAAATGTATTAAGTGAGCATGTCTCTCCACTGTTATCTGTCCAACCCTTTCAAATACTTGGTATTTAATTGGGTCCACGGTGGGACGTAAGGTCCTTCGCCATTTAAGCAACTATTTGTGGTTGAACCTATAGTGTTAATCCCCAGGACTGGGTCAGTTTTGAATCTTCTTGTTCACTCCTTTTGAAGGAAGAAGGAGAAAAAGTACAGTCTCAAAAGCTTCAGTCATTTTAGCCTTCATCTCTTGTAAATATTAACTGAAGTTTGAATAAACTAAACATTTTCTTACTGCATCCTAATAACAAAATTCCCACTTATAATCCTAGTACAGTGCTGTAAGAAAGGTGAAAATCCTCCATCCCCCTAGCAGGATGATCCAACATTCCTTCCTGATCTCCTTTCTCTTGCTGCATCCTCATCGCCATGCAGGTGGGGATGAGCATTGGGTAAGGATTCTGATGGAGGTCGTGTTACTCAGGATGTTTGAGAAAGAATATGCACTTAAAACAGTGGTTCTTCACCTCATTAGACTTAAAGTACCCATTGGAAAACACCAGATCCTAGTTTTCACTCTCTTCTTTTTTTCTTTTTTTTTTTACTACAGAAGAATAATAGAACAGTTCTTCTGTTGCAAGAACTTAGACCACAAAAGGTCAGAATGTTTTTGACACTGGATTCTTATTTTAAATCTCTGGGTTTATCTTTTAAATCAGGTGCAGGTGTTTGGTCACCTAAGGTACTTATAAAAAGATCTCATCACCCTGGCTGAGAATCACTCCACTAAGGCTATAACAGACATTGTCAAATGAAGTGGATCAGCTGTGCTGAGACGTGTCCTGGCACAGCTGATCAGCTTTATTGGAAGAAGCAGACATGCCCATTATCCAGCAGCACTTGGAGCGTGCCTCTGAAAGTAGGGAAACCTGGGGTTCCTGTAAAGAAATTTCTGGGGCACATTGTATTGGGCCCCTGAAGCCCTAGGAATTATTTGCCCAGGGCATTCCAGGCTACCCATGCTTTCCCACTTTAATACAAACAAATGGCCCACAGCAAAACAGCAGTGCAAATTTATACCATCTTTTATTGCAGCCACAAATTGTGGTGCAATGAAGGGCATGAATATTTGTTTGCTTTTTCTTTATACTACCCTAAAAATGTTTGTGTGTTTTACTGATGAATAGACTAATTAGCTGGAAAGCAAAGCGTCACTTTCTGCATGTGCAATGGTATTAGGCTGCAGTAAATTCATTAATATCACTGTATGATAGTACTGTTGGGGACAATCCTGTCTTATGCCAGGGTAATTAACTGTGATTAAATGCATATGTAGACACTGACTGTGGGTGCCTGTACATGTCACAGGGTTTAATCCTCCTTAAATTAAATAGGTTTATAACATTTAAACTTGTTTGTTTTGGAGTGCTGCATCAGTGTTTAGACGTACTAGGTTTCCAAATTAATTAAGCCCAGTTCCCAGTCAGAGCTGCAGGAGAGTGGGACAGTCCTGTGCTGCCCTCCCAGCCCAGGGTCTCCCACTCTGTGCCCTGCCATACAGCTGTGGGAGCAGGGAGCTGTCACATGACACAAGAAAAAAAGCAGCAATTTGAAAGCAGCAGCAATTCAAAAGGCTGAACTAAAAAAAAGTTGCAGTGCCACCTGGAGGACAAAGTGGCTCATTACACACTTTGGAGTGCCTTTGTGTTTGCACACAATGAATCCATGGATGTGATGCTTTAATTCCCTGAGAGCCAAACTAAACGACATCCAAGGAGTTTTAGTTTAATGCACCAGAAAGACTTAAAATGTCCAGAAATACCACTCATGCAAGCAGTCACGCCATTGCAGCACATGAAGGGGAAAAAACATGGCATGTACAAATGCCCCATGGGTATAAATTGCACCTGGTCAGCCCAGCCAGACTCCTGCCTGCCACCTAGCCACATGGCTCTGCACTTCTAGCACCATTGTGCTACAGCCAGCTCCTCTGCCACCCATATCCCAGGGCTGTGTCCCCATGCCCTCTGCCAGCCTGTGCTCGCTCCACCCCAGCTTGAATTGTTGCTGTCCCAGTGTACATGTAGACAGTGCACCTGGGAGTAGTTTACTCCAGTTCAAACTGGTCCAGACTGTATTGCTTCTCATTAACTGCATGTGTAGACACACCCACTGATCTTTTTTTGATTTTCAAAGAGCCTCCTATCCAATGTGTTACAGGCTTAGTGGTTTTGTGTCCATGACAGTATTGCCCAGTTTTATTACAGCCTTGACTCTTACAGAGCCAACTAAATGATTTGATGAAAGTAGCATGTAAAGTGAGTGTTATGTGAACCTTACTAAAATGAAGGTCATACCTTTTGCACAAACTGGAATAATATGCTCTTTGATATTTGGGTTCTTGATTGGCCAACGCTTATGAAAAATGACTGTGTAAATAAAAACGTTCTACAACTCTGCTCAAGAATGTGGCAAAGAAAAGAAATGTTGCTTTTGACCAAAATAAGGCTGTTCAGTACTTCCAATTGGATCATGCTGTTGTTTGACTTCCAAATTCAGTGGGGATAGGCAAAGATAATGTTAATACTTTATTAGCTCTACAGGTCTGTGCACTGTGCTGAGATACAGGAGGACTGACAGGATTGACTGACTGCTGCAGGAGCCTCTAATAGTCCATAACCCTTGTAGTGCAACATGACCAGGGAAGGCCTGCTGCTGGCTCAGAGGCACCTCATTTTAGAACCTGAAATGGAAACAAAGAATCCTGAGCCCTACCATTCCTCTGCTATGAGCAAATATGCATGAAGCTGCTGACAGTGTGTTCCCTCTAGTGCTGATCCACATAGATAATAGCAATTTACTACTGCTATCAGTTACTGCATTAGTTTATATGACACTGATTTGTACTGTGTTTCTTGAGGTTACAGCTCTGCCAGTGAACCGTATGGGAGTCAGTGGGTGCATCTACATGTGCAATTAGTCACGACTAGATTTACTGCGCATTAGCTTAATGTGCAGTAAGTGATTTTGGGCAGGTGTCTACATGTGTAGAGACTAGGGGAAAGTTGGAAGCC
>NW_017728886.1:40371858-40427368 GCF_001723895.1 Crocodylus porosus
TAGCACCATTGTGCTACAGCCAGCTCCTCTGCCACCCATATCCCAGGGCTGTGTCCCCATGCCCTCTGCCAGCCTGTGCTCGCTCCACCCCAGCTTGAATTGTTGCTGTCCCAGTGTACATGTAGACAGTGCACCTGGGAGTAGTTTACTCCAGTTCAAACTGGTCCAGACTGTATTGCTTCTCATTAACTGCATGTGTAGACACACCCACTGATCTTTTTTTGATTTTCAAAGAGCCTCCTATCCAATGTGTTACAGGCTTAGTGGTTTTGTGTCCATGACAGTATTGCCCAGTTTTATTACAGCCTTGACTCTTACAGAGCCAACTAAATGATTTGATGAAAGTAGCATGTAAAGTGAGTGTTATGTGAACCTTACTAAAATGAAGGTCATACCTTTTGCACAAACTGGAATAATATGCTCTTTGATATTTGGGTTCTTGATTGGCCAACGCTTATGAAAAATGACTGTGTAAATAAAAACGTTCTACAACTCTGCTCAAGAATGTGGCAAAGAAAAGAAATGTTGCTTTTGACCAAAATAAGGCTGTTCAGTACTTCCAATTGGATCATGCTGTTGTTTGACTTCCAAATTCAGTGGGGATAGGCAAAGATAATGTTAATACTTTATTAGCTCTACAGGTCTGTGCACTGTGCTGAGATACAGGAGGACTGACAGGATTGACTGACTGCTGCAGGAGCCTCTAATAGTCCATAACCCTTGTAGTGCAACATGACCAGGGAAGGCCTGCTGCTGGCTCAGAGGCACCTCATTTTAGAACCTGAAATGGAAACAAAGAATCCTGAGCCCTACCATTCCTCTGCTATGAGCAAATATGCATGAAGCTGCTGACAGTGTGTTCCCTCTAGTGCTGATCCACATATATAATAGCAATTTACTACTGCTATCAGTTACTGCATTAGTTTATATGACACTGATTTGTACTGTGTTTCTTGAGGTTACAGCTCTGCCAGTGAACCGTATGGGAGTCAGTGGGTGCATCTACATGTGCAATTAGTCACGACTAGATTTACTGCGCATTAGCTTAATGTGCAGTAAGTGATTTTGGGCAGGTGTCTACATGTGTAGAGACTAGGGGAAAGTTGGAAGCCATATCTAAAGCCAAAATCTAGCTGCCAGCACTTGGCAGCCTTCTTTAAAACACAGTCCTGCTCAATGCTGTCTGGACAGCCAGTTCCAGTGCTTAGCCGAACAGCATGGCACGTGCAGGGGCAGCACATAGCAGCCTGGAAGTGAGGGATGGGGTCCCCTGATCCTGCTTGCATCCTTGGTCACCCTGCTGGCTCACTGCAGTCACCATCACCTGGCCATCTCGCTCTGCCCAGCTCCCCCAAATGCAACAACTGCCGCTTACCTGCAGTGTGCCCTGTGGAACACTGAGCAGGGGGTAGATGTCTTTTGCATGACCCAGGCCACCTTCCACAACCTGTTTCGCCAGCTCCAGTGCCACCTAGAGTTCCCCACCTAGAGTGCCAGGATACTGACATGTACCTGGCCCTCCCTGCTCTAGCCCACCTGCCCTGATGTCCGCAGACCTCCTACCCTTTGACCGTGCCCATGCCAGGCATAAGTAGAAACAAAAAAGCTTTTTTCCTCTCATAACATATCCCCCATTGCTCTCACCTCCCTCCCCAACATACAAAGCCCCTTATCCCTCAACCAACAGAGCCCCCTTCTCGACCAGAGCCCCCACCCCAGACAAACAGAGCCCCTCCACCACCCTCTCTATCCACCAGCAATAAAAAACCCTCTCTCCAGTGTGGAAACTAAATACAAGAGTCTTGGTCTTTTAGTGCCTTTGGGGTGGGGGGGGAGCATAGGGGGCAGAGCCCAGGGGCAGGTACCCTGCACCCTGGCCTCAGCTTGTTCCCCTGCTAGGGACTGTGGTGACTGTGGCAGGGAGCAGGCTCATCATGGACCGATAGCAGCTGGTACTCCTCCAGGGCAGGCAGCTCCCCTTCCAACTGTCAGAATCAAGGCCCAGTAGGGCCAGCGTCCCCTTGTGGTGCTGTTCTTGGCACCTCCGGGCCCTCGGCTATATGGCACCAGGGTGAGCGGAGGGGCTGGGCCCAGGCAGATCTGGGGCAGAGGCTGGGTATGGGGCTCCTGTGGGCGGGAGGTGCTGGAGGACCTCCTCCCAGGCCCAGGTGAGGGACTGCTGTGGAGCAGCATTGGGACCTAGGGGTCATGTGGGGCCATAGATAGGGGCCAGGCAATGGGAGAGCATGCATGTGACTGTGAAGCCCAGGAGCATGTCCAGGGTCTGGTGGTCCTCATCCGCATCCTCCACTGCCTTGGTCTGTATGGCCACTTGCTGCCTAAGCAGCTGGATCCGCTCCCACTCTGTGAAGGCCTCCATCATGGCCCAGTGCTCACACTGTGCTTGGTCCCATGCACCCTCCTAGGTGATTTCCCAGGCAGTATCCTCCCCCCTGTGCCCATGCCTCCTATTCCTTGGCTACTGCCACCAGCTGCTGGAGCAGGAGGGTCTGACCTCCTGGGTGTACCCCTGGAACACCTGACACATCTGCACAGCTCCAGCGCTGAGTGGCAGTGACCCTGACTTGGCATCTTTGCTGGCTGCTGCGGTGTTTTCCCTGCACCAGGGCCTCAGATTGGGGGTTAGCCGTGTATGGGAACCCAGGTGGCCACTGGCCGAGCCCCCCGTTCCTGCACGCTACCCTGGGGCCAGCGGGCCGTTGGGTACTGGCCACAGGCAGTCTGATTTCCACGCTTCCTTCCCGGGGTGGGACAGGACAGGCTGATGGTAGCATCTACTGCTATGGCTTCAGACTTGCTCCTCCCCTACCACTGCAGGCCAGCTGCTCTGCTGTGCTGCCACCCAGCCCATGGCGCCTTTGGGGCTTTTGCAGGTATCAAATTTAGTCACAGTTAGCCATTTTTACTGTGCAGTAAGGGCACGTGTATGTAGACATGTGCCTGTACTATCAGTAAATTAGGTTAATGAGCTTTAATAAGTCTCATGTAGATGCGCCCAGTGCTGCACAGTGGAATATTTTTTAATTTGCTTTTGAAAGGTGTAGGATATTGGTTACAAGAAGCTTGTAAAAAAGCATCGTTTCAGTGGAAAATGTTCAACATTCAGAAGCTGAAGAATACCAGGATTAAGGTTGTTCATGCAAGGTTAATTTGGCCCTCTTGTACCATAGTATCATGCTGGTCTAATCTCTAATGTATGATCACTAAAAAATTTTCCACAGGATCCCAGCCACATTGAGTGTAGAGTGGATTTGCTCTGGGAATAAATCAAGGTTGTGCAGTGATGGTGACTTTTGTCTTGTCGGGCTTTGTCTGTGGAAGCTGGAATGTATGAAATAAATGAGGCTAGTGATTGTAAGGGAAAATTGGCTTATGGTTAAGGCTGTTGAATGCTGCTCTGAAGAACTCAATCCCATCTCTCCAGTGTTAGAGTTCCTATGCAGTGCTGGATAAATTACTTAAAACAAACATTTCGTAGATGGTCAGTAAGTCTGCCTTGGCTACATTACTGAGTCCTGGAAGAAGACGTGAGAATCCACAGCAATGTGGCTATGTGGGATAGGTTTACCAGATTTCTGAGAGTGTGATAGATGCACAATAAGAAAGTCTTTGTCTTTTCTTCTATATTCTTAGAAAATCAAAATCCAGTGCATTTTTTTCAAAGCATTTTAATTAATGTGCATCAGAAAGAGCAAACACTGTTGTTGTTTATAAATTCACTTAAAGTTAAACAAGGAGGTTTTATTCCATTGAGAATATCGTTCTTTTACCATGACAGAAAAACATCAGAACAATTAAAACTTGCTCAGTAGAAGCTACAAAGAAATATTTATGTCATTGCAATAATGATATTTCAAATGATATTTGCCTGGGGGGACACCATAAATTTGTGTCAATAGTAGTGCTAAAGCAGTATTAATCATTCAACCACCAGGTGACCAGGTTGTTCTACAACTTTGTTTCAACAGTGAAGAAATATAATAACCAGTCAATGAAACAACAGTGTGAATGGGCAGTGTGCTAACAGATGCTGAAGAGTGACTGGCTAGTTCTTGTTTTGGTTTCCAAAATTTTCATGGGATGCATAAAAATGAAAGTAAAAGGGTATTCATTTTTGCCACAATATCAATTATAGTACACACATCTATAAACAGAATTGAAAATGAGGGAGGAGATGGATGCTTGCATTAACCTTTTTCTTTGTCACCTGCTTCACTGATGTATTAATTGGAAGTGAACAGATACATGTTACCTTTTTTAGCCTCTGCTTGGAAGAAAACTGCCTCCTGTGCTTAATATCACATACAAATCCAAATCTTCACTTTGTTTGTCCTTGTGATAGTCGCACACAACACTTTGGTACTCGAGCAGTTTTCTGAGCAGAGGATATTTTCTGCCTTCAGTTCTTAGATCAGTTCTTTAAAGAAATGTGCTAGTTTACAGCCTACTGAACACGTATCTTTTTACCTTTCATTTAAAAAATAAAGTTTTAATGAAATAGCTTTGTATCTTTTCCACTTTAATTTTAGCAAAATGATATTTTTCTTGTATCATATTTTTTTAATGTGTGTGGACACTTGCTGGGTAGAGTAGTAGACTAAAGGATAGCTTGAGTTTGTATACAGTAAGAGAGTTGTCTGAGAGAGCCACATACCATGGAATGGCTGTTAAAACTAAATTAAATCTTATCTGCTGGAAACTTAAGTGGATGTTCATGGCAAGTTTGTGAATGAACATAAGAGAATGATTCCTGAGGTTGAATAGGTTGCACAGTATAGCCCAGGAGACCATTCTGGCTTGGAGGAGATTAGCTTCTGTCCAAGGTGCACCTTGAATGCCATTTTGCACAGTTGGTCTGTTTCTGTACATGAGGCATACATTGCCAAGTAGCTACTGCAGGAATGCTTGTTGATTTTTTCCCAGATGTGTTCCAGGTTTCTGAAGGGTGAGATCAATCCCAGTTTGTTGGCATTTTTGGTAGCAAATGCTGCTGCTTTGTCTACCCTGACTTTAATTTCAGAAGCTAAATCTAGGGATTCATACTGCAATCTAATTGGGAAAAAGATTATTTATTGGGAGGAAAATAAAGAAGTGTGAGGGGGCAGATTTAAAAGACAGCATTTTAAATGCTTCCTGCAGGAGTTAATAAATATTTATTACAAATGAACATGGAAAATTCAGTTGTCCTCTGAAGAGTTGTTATGATAAATTCACAGAGACTACATTCAATTAAGAAGTGAAAAACAGATTTTAATTTGGCTTTCAGTGCAAATCTAAAATAATCTTTGCTGTGAGGCTATTTCCAATATCTACATGATGATTTTATGCATGAACATGCATATATGCTGTGACGTGCCTCTCTATTTCTTTGTTTTCATAGATTTCATAGATTTTCAAGAAAAGCTACATCAGTACTCTGTTTTGCAACTAGTTTAGGAATTATTTTGTAAATTATCAAGTCCAAAATCCTGCTCAATTTATTCATAAAACATTACATTTCAAGACTTTTGATGTGAACAGTGAAAGTAGGATTTGTGATATTTTTTCTTTATTTGTTTCCTCCACAGATATTACCTATAGGCATCACTGTTGAAATGATTGTGACAAGGTATATCATGGCATACTGTGTATGTTACTGACTGAGATTTAAATCAATAAATTAACCATGTGTAGGAAATTAGAAGGAGCTTATATAGTTTAGATTTTATGAATACTTTTATCAGTCAAGTTACAGAGCTGGTTAACTAAAAGAGAGCCTGAAGGAAAGACAACATGGTACAAGTGAGAAAATATATTTTCTAGTTGTCTTCCATTTGCTGTATCCAGAGGAGACAGTGACTTTGAAGTGAAAGGATATTGATCTGTTGTGATCATGGGGATATTAATACATTTATTTTTCCCTTTTAACTTTCTTTCAGCATACTGATTTATGTCAGTACATGGACAAACACCCTGGAGGACTTCATCCAGACAATGTGAAGGTAAGAGTTGAAAGAGGACAATAAACTTGTGATGAAAGTAAGGTGAAATATTCCACTGAAGTTTGCTTGGTTATTAGACATAGAAAAGTGAGTTGCCATATGAATTAATTTTATTGATGTTGCCTTTTATTCTTCCTTCCATAAAAAAATTGCAAATGCAGATATTATTTAAACACTTCTACAGCAGATAAACTGTCTGAATATGGTCAGTAGATGTTGAACCAAAATAAATTGGAAAATATTATTCCAGTGTATCAGAACATTTTTCATTTTTGCTTCAAAAACAAAAAAAGAGTGTTCCTCTGACTCTCTTCCCAAAAGAAAACCTTTGACTGGAACATTTTAAATGGTTAGAATTAGACCTTCAGATAAGGTGAACCAGTACAATCTCACTGACTTTATTGTACCTGTTTTGATTTACATCAGCTGAAAGTCTTAGAGCTACCCCCACCCCAATCTGCTATAATGATAATGTTTTCCTAATTGTTGTTTGCCCTTATCCTTATAAAGCAGTTTTAAAAAGTTAGATATTTAATATTATGCAGCCAAATGTGGGTTTTTATTGTTAGCATTTAATGGAGGGGTGAGATGGTAGAGATCTTTTGGGATATGATAGAACTACCTTCTGGGAAGTCAGCCAAATTATCTTAGCATAAAACAGAAGCCAGTCAGACATGCAGAGCATGTCTTACATGTACAGACTATCCGGATTATATTTGTTCCACCAGACTGGTGCATTGTTGGTGTTCCCATTTTTGTTTTACTTTGGAAGTGTTTAAATCTTCACTCATCATGCTAAGAATTTTACTGCATGCTAAGAAATGTGGTCTTTAAAAGAAGAAGTAATACAAGAGTTTGTAAAACAAACAAACAAACAACCCCTCCCACACACTTAATGGTTTTCCTGTGACAAATTTGAAAGGTTGCCTGGTTTTTACTTTACTAAGAAGAAAACAATTTTAAAAAAGGAAGGAATCTGATTATTGTAATATGTGATCACCATTGTACATCAAATAATAGTTGCATAATTGTAGTTTGGTTAATTTCCTCTGCTTTCATTAAAAATTGCCATCCAGTATATATAATTTAGATAAAATTATCTGTAAAATAAGAATGCTTTAAAGAAAAAAAACTCCTTTATTACATTTTCTATACTTTTATACATCAGATGAAAGTGATTCTCATTTAAACTGTGGTCTGTTTATACAACAATAACAACATGTTTAAAATATCTTTGAGATATGTAGTTATGGTCCAAATACATTGTCCATACGGACTGTACTCCCCTCACCTCCAATACAGTGAGCACATTAAGGATTTATAACTACTAGAAATCCATTTATCGTTGACAGCAACAAGGAATTGTTTCCTGACGCAGTGCATCAGAGTGGGGTATTAGAAGAGGGGATGCATATTCCTTAGCCTTCCTCCTCTCCCCACACAACCCAAAAGATCTTTCAGAGCTTTAAGTGTATAGTGGTCCTGCCTGATGACTTTGAGAAGGAACTATAGGGGACATATGTCTTCCAATGGCTCTTGGCTCTATCCTCCCGGCTAGCAAGAAGGCTAAAACAACCAAGTAAGACTGAAACCTTCAGCTTACAGGTTGACAGATAATGGGGTATATATGAGTGTTCATTCTGGGCCTTGTCTTTTTACTATTTGTCTTATTGTGTGTGTTCAATGTCTGTATGAATCTATTGCACTCCCTCCTTTTGATTTGTTTTGATGTCTCATAACATCTTTAGTATTGCTTGAAAGGTAGCTGCCATAGTTCTTTGTGTGGCATTTTAGCCCTGTGCCATTTTGAAATTGTGGCATTTCTTGTTAAAAGTAAATTTTAAAAATTCATCTCTGAAAAGATTTTGGAGCCTTGACATTTGAGGCAATTTTGACTCAACATCTTTGATTTAGCTAGTTTATAAGGTTTATCTCTACTGTGCTTTCTGCCTAATATAATAAATTACTCATAGATGTTAAGTAAAATTTGGTATTCTTCCTCTCCCCCCTTCACCTAGCTGTGACCTTTAATATAAAATGAAATTGTCTTGCTTTTGGAGAAATATGCTTCTTCACATAACTGTAAACAATAGTTATGTTTTCCTATTTGTGTCTGCATATTTGTATTGGTTCCTTATAACTTCTTTCTTCCAACTCCTCTCTCAGTACTGATTCTGCAAGTGCCTTCCAAAAAGTAGTCATTCTTTTACTCTCCAGAAAGAAAATATCTCCTTATGCCTCTGGTGGTAAATTAGTTAAAATTAGAAAATAAGCTTGGGCTGGCTTCAGGTACAATGACAGTTAATGCTGCGATATGTAGAGTCATAGAATTACTCCCCTCCATTGTTTATTAAGAAAACAACTAACCACAGACACAAGCAGGGTTCCAGTTTTGTCTGACTTGTTTACTAGAGACCACAAATCATCTGGAGCTGTTTACTACACACACATATATCTAGTAGTTGCAAAATGTGGCTACAAGCCCATTATTATGATCAAAACCTGCAGTCACATTATTTTGTTTAGTTTATAGCCCAAACTTCCTTCTGCCTTTTATCATTTGCCCTTTCACTATGGGGTATTGCGAAGAAACTGAAACATGACCATTAAGAAGAAAACCTCAAACCAGTACCCAGCTGCAGTAGCTAAATTGAGCAATGGGGAGCTGTTCAGGAAAGGGAGAGTGAGAAAGGTATGCTTGCACAGAATGTACAGCATACAATGTATGCATGCACAGTGTCCGTGTGGCGGGGTAGAGGGGTGTAAGTCAGCTGAGTGGTGGGAGTAGGTGATCCAGAGTTGAGGGTGCAATAGTTCTCAGTGCCCAAAGAGCTTATCCTAGAGTGAGCTACTCAGTGGTCTGGCTTTGCATAGCCATACCATTCATCTGCATGGGTGCTGTGAATCCTGCTCACCCTCTTTCCCTTGCTTCAATTTTACTGCAAGGAGACCCACCTCAGCCATGAAGGCAGAGATGAGATTTTCCCATTCATGTATTTCTAGCTCAGCTTCTTGCTGAAGAGCACATTTCAACAGTGCTTAGCTGCATCTCAAGCACTGGTCAATGCTGCGGCTGCATTGGGAGGGAAACCTGTAGTTTCCTTAGAAGTCCTGCTGCTAGTGCTTATGATACAGTAGAACCTCAAAGAGAAACTGGTGGCAAAGCTAGCCACAGTATTTAACCATGTTTGAAAAGCAGATGAGTACCTCTGAAATATGTGTTTTAGTAGGAAGCTGAACCAGAGTTCCCATTTCTAAATTAAGAGATCAAGCTCAGTTGGAGCCTTAGGGAAATGGCAAGCGGCGAAGGAAGGAGGGGCATAGAAATAATTTCAAGTTGCCTTTCTCTTTCAGATGATCTCCTGGTTTCAGCAGCAACTCTTTGGACATTTTAAATTCTCTTCTGTAATTAACATTCACTTCCACTAGTTGTGCATGTATTTATTATTCTCAAATTATTTTTTTCTTGTAGAAAATAGGAGCTGAAAATGATCAGAATATCTCAAAGTGTTGGGTGGAAAAGTAGGCTTATGGGGAAAGAGATACAGGGTTGCATGAGCCAAACAGGGCACCTGAAAGAAGAGTAGTTATTTACAAAGGGTGCCTATAGGGCTAGGGACAGAAGGTACACATAACCCCCTCCCTGCCCCAACATGCGAATAAGCAGCCAAATAATTTTAGGAGAAACTTGGTTAAACTGTGGGAAATCTTTCTTATCCTTCCACTGTGAATTTTCTTTCCATAATAATAATTTGCATACATTCCTGTTGAAGTTAGTTTTTATCATATTTTCAAATTAAGCAATTATGGTTGCATAGCGGTAAACATTCTAGGCTGGGGCAGGCAATTGTTTTGGGCAGAGGGCTGCTTACTGAGTTTTGGCAAGCCATTGAGCGCCGCATGACGGTCAGCCAGGGGCAGATAAATATTAATTTTCTAAATTTTTAGGGGCCTCTTGGGCCAGATAGAATGGCCTGGTGGGCTGCATCTGGCCTGCAGGCCACATATTGCCCACCCCTGTTCTAGGCTGTCTGGGCTAAACTCTAATACTAAGCTCTAGTGATGCCCTGTGAAAGTCACTAAAGGCCCTAGGCCTTTTGCTGTGTTCTTGTGAAGGGTACCTACATCCTAGTAATTCACATTCTGTTGTGGTTTATTGCTAATAACTATAAATATGTAAATACACTCTCTTATATATACTTACATAGAATATGAGAGAAGGTATTTCCTCTATAATATCAATTAAAGTAATGTGATGACTTGTGGTACAAATAACTTCACTGAGTATGTGGAAGAAAAGGCATCATTTATTAATGTTTTGGCTTCCCTGGGACACTCCCCAGGCTAATTATGAACCAGATTTTATTCCTTATTTGCCAGCTGAAGACAATGCAGTTCTCTAGGGTTTACTCTCAGGAGAAGAAATGCAAGCTGAAAGAAATCCAAATTGCTCCAATGGACGCAGATACTGTTGTCCACTTGGGTATTGCCTCTGATGTACTGTCTTTCTTCGTGATTCCATGAAGACTACTTAATGTCACGTAAACATTCAAAATAGTTGTAATATTTTGCTTACTTTTTGTATGTAAGTACACATAAGATTAATTCAAAATATGCACTTTTAACAGTCTTTTGACACAACATTTAAGCACACAGAGAATGCTTTTTTTTTGTATGGCATTTGGCAATTCAGGTGTGTGTAATTGTAATCTGCATATTTGTGCATATAATTATTTCAACTTCTCTCAATACCCGACTCAAAATATCAAAAGCAACATTCAGGTTTTAGAACCTTGAAATGTGCATGGTATGTAGACCTGGGATTTTATGTTAGGCCTGAGATCTTTCATAGTGCTTTTGGTGTACCTCAGCACCCTGAAAGTGTAAATATGTGTGTGTCATGGTGAGCCAAATGCATTTAGATGTCTCATAACATCTTTCTAAATTAGGAGGCAAATTCTGAACCGGGGTGCTGCAGACGCTAGACCCTGGAGACTCTTTTAGCTGGATGGACAGCGAATAAATGTTCATGTTCCCATCTGGTAGTAGGTAAGCCTTTACCAAGGCCAGCAAAACTGTTAACATGCAGGGTACAAAACTTTAATTAGATGGAGGGGGAAGATACAACTCAGTGAAACCTTGGGACAGTTTAATAGGGGTGGGTACGTTCAGGGGTTTTTGGGTCAAATCCTAAAGAGGTTCCTTGAAGTTCATCCATTGCTTGGAGGGAGATAAGTCACAAGTGCTTGACTTCATAGTTGTGGGCTTGATGATGCTTCTGGTGCTGCCTAGTAATTAAAGGTGATTGATAATATATTATTTTTCCCAAGAAAAACTTGGACAGACTTTTTTTTTCTTTATTATGTTTTTCTCTGGAAAATATATGCAATCTTTGATTTTCCAAAAGTGAGGTGTTTCCCCCTTTAAATGTTTTCGGTTAGTCAGCAAGGCATCTTTGGGAAAACTGCTTCAACCAGCTCTTTTTGCTGTTCCTTTAGAAGGTTCATATTATTTCTCTTCTGCCTTGCTTCATCCTATATCTTCACTTCCTACATATTTCTCTGTGACAAATTACAGAACCTCATTAACCTGTTCAGATGATACAAAGCAAATATTCCTCTGCAGATATTTCCCACGACCTTCTCTATGAATCTGCAGAATTACTCCAAGCTTGGGACTTGTTTCCCCCAACAAATGTAATACTTCTTTCTTCAGTAAATGATAGCCTTACCCAGTTCTTGATTTTGAGGATGCCACATACTCAGGCTAGGGACAGAAGTTACATATAAACAGGTAAGTGATCAGAAACAGGTTTAAACCTGTAACAGAACAGAAGTTTAGTGCACATAAGCCAGTTTCAAAATGGCTGAAACTGGTTTAAGATAAACCTGGCTGAATGTAGTATCCGACTTAACTGATTTAGGTCAAATTGGTTTTTAAACTTCTGTCTCCGACCTCTTCTTGGTTCAAGTTAAATCAAAGTCCCCCAGCATCCCAGGATGCTTTGCAGCCCTAGGCTGGGCTATGCTGTCTGCTCCATAGAGAAGAATTGGCCCTGCCCTTCTGCTCTCTAGCCACAGCAGTGAGGGCTGGCTGACAAGGGGGTGGGGTGGGAAACTCAGCTGGGTAGAGAGTGGTCTGCCTGGAGGTGGAGGAAGGCAGCCCCTGCCAGGCCTCTGCCTCCCTACTTGAGCTGAGAGTGGGGAGGCGTGACCACAACCTAGCCAGGGGCTCACAGGCTGAGGCAGAGAGGGACAGGGTTTAAATCCCTACCCTGGCCCCAGACCCCAGCAGGGTCTGCCTGGAGGGGTAGTCCCAGCCAGGCTTTCCCCCCACTGTGCTCTGCTTCTCACTCGTATGAAGAGCAAGGGGCATGGCCACACCCCAGCCAGGAGCTCAGAGGCCAAGGTGGGGAGGGAGGAGGTTTCAATCCCCTCCATAGCCCAGGACCCCAGTGAGGTTTGCCTGGGGGGGGCAGTCCCTATCAGGCTGTTGCCCTCCCCCTCCCCTCCTGCTTGAGCAGAGAACAGGGGGTGTGGTCACCCTGGCTGGGGGCTCACAGGCTTAGATGGGGAGAAAGGGGATTTAAACTAGGGGTGCACCAATAAAGATTTTCTTGGCCAATACGCATGGCGAATTATGAACTAGCCATATCGGCTGATACCAATCCGATAGCCAATTTACAGGAATGCAGCCTGGCAGCTTGGAGAAAATCATCTGGCCAGTAAGGCTGTGGACAGAAAGGGGCATGGGGGGGGGGAAGGGCATGGAGGCATATCAAGGCCCCTCATAATGAGGGAGGGAGTGAGGCAGGGACAGGGGTAGGTGCTGCCCAGCCAGGGTGTTGAATGTGACCCCACTGAGAATGAGACAGAGCCACAGGTAGCTCTTTTGGGAGTTGCAGAGGGATGTGGGTAGGAAGGGGGGTGGCTCCCCACCACTGCATTCACCCATGGGGAGACACGTACCCCTCCGAGATTTGTGTGCGATATGAGAGTGGGTTGCCTGCTGTGGGCTCAGGGTGAGGAGCTGCGTCAGCTTCTTCCTGGAAGGGGTTGGGATGGGGCTGGGCTCAGGAACGGCAGGGGTAGAGTGGGCAGCAGTAGGAGGGATGGCTACAGTGAATTTTGGGATGGCCATAGCCCACCCCATAACCACCCCTCGCAGCACTGCCACTGCCTGCCCTGCTCTGCCCCCTGCAAGCACAGCCCCAGCCCTCCACAAGTTAGAGTTTGGCTCACTCCTGGCCCTGTAGAGTAGATTCAAAGTGCTAGCTGGCTCTGGAAGCCATAAGACCAAGCAGAGTGCAGAGTTAGTGTACAAACTAGAGGGAACAGCAAAGCAGTCTGGGATCAGATTGAGCCCTGGACACTTTCTCTTCTTGTTTATATGGTTTTATATGGGAGAAGTTTGGGGTCAGCTGTTCCCAACCAGACTCTATGGTGACAAGGAGTGAGTGGAGAGTTAGGCTCTGCTGGAGGCTTCAAGCTGTCTGGATAACTAGATGTAGGTTGGCATGCTGGGAAAAGCAGTGATTGACTAGGCTGTGGTTCCAGGTTTGAGGCCATCGCCTGAAACCTGCGCATCACATGCACTGTGCCCTGGACTGTCCTGTGTGGTGCATGCAGTGTGCAGGAGCCCTGGCTTTGTGCATGCTTTACATATTGCCCAGGGCCAGTTTGGCATATGGTATGCACCCCACACTGACCCCATACACTGGATCTGGTGTGCTGGGCTGATCTCTAATCCTGATTCAGCCTGTGGACTGGGCCTGCACTGGGCCTGCACTGTCCCATTCCGTGGGACCTGATGAGTTGGTGCCCCTGCTTTAAAGTATCTGAAGAACTGGTCTTGTTCTAGCCCATTTGATGCAATTCTGTTTGCCTCCTCATGTCAGCTAGGCTTTCTATTCCTTGTCAGCCCTTCTTTTCTTTCTCCTTACCTTCCATGATTTGTTGGAGGCTCAGATTAGTAAGCCTTCTGCTCAAGTCACTCTTCCCCAGCTTGATATGTATGTTATGTGGTTGAATCCATTTTCTGTAACTCTTAAAACTGATAGATGATATAGCACTTTGGTTCTTAACAGCCTCACCTGGATTGCTTTTGCATCTCTATCTAAAAGAGAAACAGTTTGATTCTTCATATATTATCTGGGTTGAATGTGTGGTGAAATATGAGGGAGCTTTTTGAAAATCTGCTCTCTCTTTTCTTTATTTTTGTTTCTAAATGATTACAGGTAATTTTTAATTCTTGTTTATTTGAGTTCACAAGGTACCTGAAGATTAAATAAAGATGATTTGTTGATATGGGCTAAATTTTGAGAGGTACAAAAGGTTATACAAAAACTGCCCCTCTTCCTGTCCCTGTGCAGCTTTTCTCACTGCAGTTTATTAGACTACTAGTGAATTGCCCATCAAGGATGATGGGGGAGACGGGTGGGAACGGAGTTCTGCCACCCACTACCCTGTGCTGCTGCTGCCTCCCAGGAGTAGGGGTGTGGGGGGGAAGCTTACCCACTGTCCCCTCTGTCCCCCTCCACCAACCCCCCCTGCTGCCTCCAGCACGGCTGGCCTCACCCTCACCCACCCCGGCACTGTCCCCTCCGTCGCCACCATCATGGCAGTGCTTCACACTCATTAGTTGTTTCACTAACCAGAGTGCTCCAAGAGCATTACAGACAGACAGACAGACAGATGGACTAAGCTCTTTATTATATAGGAGTCCTGGAGCATCAGTCCACTAGTGCACTATCACATGCAGGATAAAGGGACACAGTGTTCTTTCAGCACACCTCCAAGACCAAACGTACTACATGGCCCAATCCATTCCAGTCTCCTGCTCCAATTCAAAACCAGCTTTGTTTTCTAGCTAACTTATCTTTTTTCATAGAGAGAGATAGTTAGCCATTTAGTCTGATTTGACCAAGTAAACTGTAGTCTATGAAAGTTTCTTTGAGTGAATTAGTCTGTAAGCTGTGACCCCACTCTACCTTCTGCTTATCTGTTATCATCCTATAGGTTGCTTGCAGACATGGAAAAAATCCCAAAAAACAGCTCTTTACTGAAAGGGGCATCACATTACCTGGCTCTACAATGTCTGTTACAATGCTTTAGTGGGGCCTTTTGGAACTTTTATCTAAAGCTGATTCAATCAGCTATTAGATAAAAATGCTGAAAACTCCTGCTGAAGTGCCCTGTCTATACAGATATTGGTCGAGCTGAGTTAAATTAACACAGTGCCACTTCTGGGTATGTGCTACACTCGGTGTTGGAGCATGCCAAGCTGCAAGTAAAGTGCTGATTTTTGGGTTTTTTTCACAGCTTCAGCCAGCCATTGTTTCTGAGCTGCTCACAGACATTGGAATCTATTTAAGACCTCACCACATCCCTGGGGAACTGAAGCAAAGAGAGCAATAGACTTGCCTGGAGTCTTTTAGCTGTGGGTGCTTGCCTCTTGCCAATGTATGGGGAGCCCAGTCCCCCTACACCTACAATAAAGTGCTATTAGAGCTAATGCACGATCTCACAGTTATGCCTCCTGCACATGTGGCATGGCAGGAATTGGAATTGTGTGGATCATTCAGTAGATCCAATCGCACCGTTTACCTGCACATATAGAGGGGGCCTTAGAGATTACACAGCCCCTAATGAGAGAGAGATGTCTGTGGTAAGATTCACCCAAAAAACTATGTGAGAGTGTTGAAATGTATATACAATACATGATAGTGCACATAATCAGAAAAACAGTTTTGCTCTGTCAGTTAATCATTTGCAGAATTCATTTATTGCCTTCTATTTTCCTCTATTATGAACTTTATCCTCAACTGCTGGTTACAGTTTTTAAAATAACATCTATTTTTGACAAATGGGTAATTTTCGCAGTTAATGACCAATTTGAAAATTAACAACCCGAGTCAAAGACTTAGGGTATATAAGGCTTATAAATATTTATGTTTGTGAAAGGCATAACTGAAGTGATTACTACCTTAGACTTATCTGGAACATAAAATGTAAGGAAGCATTTAGAATATTTCCTATACCTTATTCAAATATAGCTTATTCCCCTTGAAATATAACTTCTGAAAACGCATGAATAAACACCGTCTGGCTTTTTTCTAAATAGAAAGTAGTATTGATTATTAGTGCTAAGTTATAAACTGTATTTGTTACTAAAACATTATATGAAGAGTGCACAACATTTTGTATTTCTTTGTGTTGTATAATTTACTCTGAGAAAACCGAGAAGCAGAAACAAAATTTCTGACGTGCAAACCCCACCAATTAAGAATTCCTGGATTACTCTCTGGCATGATGATAAGCAAGAGCAACAGTGCCCAGAATTTTGTCACCTTTTGTGGGGCTGTCTTATGATATTTCATCACCTTAGTCAACAAGAATTTAAACAAACTACAATGATATGATGATGTATCTGGCTAAGGTGGATTTAAAATCTTATCCAGATGAAAATATACCTTGTTTTACTTACTCTATGGCCTCCTCATAGCTTAGCTGAAATTTAATTTTGCTTCAAAAAGTAAATATAATTGTTACACTTCTTCTGTAGCATTTCCCCAAATTAAATTTCTCCAGATTAAATTTAAACTAGTGCAATATGTCTTACATTTCTTTCATATTCAGTGAAATTAGTGATATCGTTAATGCGAAGCACAATATAAAATAACATACACACGCATGTGTATTAATAGATGTCAGACAGGATGATATGCTTTTTAATGTGGATAAGGAGTTGTTGTTTTTCTTTCTTTAGCCTGAGAACAAGCAGGTGTACAGCAGACAGAATAATGTTATGCCAAATTAAGGTTGTCTTTTACAGATGGCATTGAGAATCAATTTTTAAATGAGATTTTCTTGTGATCGGACATTATGTTGTGATTTCACTCTATTTTGTATCAATGTTGCTAGTTATGTACACATGACTTGATACTATGCACAAATGTGAACATTAAATGCAGAAAATTTTATTAATAAAGTTGGAAACATGGTAGGTTTATTAACTTCTTTAATATGCACTGCATTTGGACAAACATGCACAAAAAGTCTCACTAAATCTATATACATTCTGATATGCTTATGCTTCCATTAAAATTTTAAAAAATTAAGGAGAAAGAAATGAAAAAACTTTTACAATAGAACTGATGTAGTAAATACATTCTTTAGCTGCTGCATGATGTAAGTGCATTTGCATGATAAAAGCTAAACAAAGGAGAGCATTTACTCTTCATCATGCTGTATAAAGAAATAAAAATAATTGTTTACCTATTGACAATAAGTGACCAAGTTGCGCATTGTAACTGATCAGGAAGGAATATCATCAAGGTTTGTTAATAAAGCACAGCTTTCCTCATTATGCATGGCATAAGTTCTAAGAGACAACAATCAATAAGAATATCAAAGACAATGGGTCTTGGCCATAAGGTCTCCTATACACGTGCAGGGAGCCTGCTCCAATGTGCCGTAATTCCAGCACGTTCTAGCACACTCAATTGATTCTGCTGGAGCGTGGAAATTAACGCACTCCAGCAGCCTCCAGTGTCACGTATATTAGCACTTGAAAATGGTGGCGGGGTGCTTTAAAATGAAGCTGTTCCACCAGTTTTAGTTCAAAGTGCCCCACCGCCATTTTCCAGCGTGGGGCCACTGATACACATGCTGCTCCAGGTACTTTTAATTAGCACGGCTTTTGAACCTATATTAATTAAAGTGCTTCCCTCATGCCACCTGGAGCACGTGTATAATGCTTTCCAGTCCATTTTCACTACATTTCATTACAATCAAGCATAAATTTTTGTATATTGGTAGCAAGTAGATGTGATTTTTTTCATGTCTGATGTTTATATTGTTGAATATTCCTGCATGAAATAGGTGGGTTTCCTGTGTGTGTAGGGAGTGCAGGATGAGGCTCTTAAGACTCTAAAAATGTGGTTGTTCTTGGAAGACCATTTTAAAAGTCTGTTCTTTGAGAACCCTTTCAATAGTCTTGGGGAGTTAAGAAAGGAGTAATTTTTACTGAAATAAAGCTTATTATGGTGGTGAAGTTCATGCTGACTCTACTGACTAATTCTTTTAGTTAACTAAGTTCCCATTGTTAGTAAGGGCATATGTCCATAGTCAGTCAGCACTTTGTTTCTTAAGTTTCTTCTCCTCACAGTTGAAATGAGAATCTTCAAAGCTTTGACCTAAAAAGCACAATATATCTCCAGGGTACTGTTAGAAATGAAAAATTACGTTATATCTCATGGGTATTATCACAGTGGGGGAAAAAAAACAATTGACAAACCTACAGTGATAAAAGATTTCACTTGATTAGGTTTGGACACACTAGCAGAGGTCACATGGAGACATTTGCCATTTGTGCAGCCATTCATAGCATTGCACAGATTTTTTAAAGTTTTATTTTAATGTTTTATTTAAGTATAATAATCCAAGCCTGTCATGTTTATTTTACAAGCTGTTTAAATTTACTGTACGTTTCCCACACTAACCTGTCTTTCAAATTAACCAGTGATACATATGAGTTTTCAGTAACCTATGGATAGTAGGCAACAGAAACTGGTTTCAAACATGAAGTGTCCTGGGTTTCATTACTGGAGTATTTAGATTTGGTGGCCTATTAAGACCAAATATGGTATTGATTGATCTTGAATACTCAAAAGGAAATTGGAATTATTAAGTGATACACCATGGATACATTTTGATAAACATCATAATTAGTAGCATTGGTGTTACTAGGGAAGATAAAATGCAGTATCTGTGATTACATTTTAATAGTAACTGGACTAATGGACAATATGGCTCTGTGAAGGAATTAACACGTTAATCCAGCATTACTCTATCTTTGTTCCGAACCATAGATGCAAGTGTAGAGTCTTCCTTAGCTGTTCAGCTCTATTTGGGCCCCATGCTGTGAAGGAAGTGTTGTGAAGATTTACACCTCTGTGTATGTGCTATAGAATAAAATATTTGGTGTAGTTTTCTGCTTACATAGAGCCAGATTGTCCCCTTCTACAATAAAACATGGGGAGGAGGGGGTTTAGATGCAAGATAATTTCAGATGTCCTTTCATGTCATGTCATCAAGGAAAGGACCCCTTGTCTATAAGGAAGTATTGTAAGGCTAATCCATAAATCTGTCATATCCCTGTTGAGTTTGCAGATCTCTGGTTGCATCCCTGACAATGTGGTACCCAAAGCTGCTCTTGTCTCCCCCCCAAGAGAAGCTCTGAAAAAAATATAATGAATCTCTATATTGTTTTTCATATTGGGAGTGATAGAGAATGAATGATGTGCATTTCTTTCCATTTTCCACTCACCCCCTTGCACTGTAAGCAGTTCCCCCCCCCCCAACCTTTCCAGTCTTTACATCTGTGTGAATGTATATCCTGGACCCAGCAAAGGTCCTTCTCAGGTTCTGGGGGGAGGGAGCATCAATGTGGAGGTGAGTGATCCACATGTAGACAACCTGCTGAGAGCCTGAGTCAAAGGGGGTTGGATCAGGCCTGGAGATACCCGTTTGAGAGCGAGAGCATTTTCTACTTTTTTCCTTTACATTTTAAACCTAGAAAACTCATTCTAATATCACAGTCCATAAAACTTTGAATAGATTTGACCTGCGTGTGGTACCTTTGTTGTGGTGCCTTTTATTAGAAAAAAATATATGCATATTAAAGTAAGCAGCACATAGCTGTCATACCAAGAATGTGCCTTTTTATGGTTGTATTCAATAAGTGAAGGCCTGAAATGAAGCTTTTTATATTTCATATCTGAGATGTTTTAAAGACTATTGGATATCCATCATGTACCACTAGAGATTTCCAAAGCTCAATAACTAAAAATAGAAATAGTTTAATCTAAGCCAATTTCTGTTTTTCTTCCTTTGCAACTTTCAATCATTACTATCTTTCATTTCCACCAGAATGTTTCAAAATTTCCAAAACCTCAGTTCTTGCTAAAGATAACTTATCAGTATGATGTCATGGTCTCATACTCAAATACTATTTGACAGTTATGCAGTCTAGGTTATTTTAATCCTAGATTTGGTTTGTTTTATTAATAACATGCCAAAACAAGTCTTGCTTTTATGGTCTCTATCATTCTGTGCCTTTCAGAAAGATCTATTATTCCATTTATTAAAGTCAATAAGAGATTTGCTGTTGACTCATAGATTTCATAGACATTAGGGCTGGAAGGGACCTTGGAAGATCAAGTCCAGCCCCCTGCCCCAGGGACAGGAAGTCAGCAAGTACCATAGGATCCCAGCAAGATAAACGTCCAGATGTTTTCTGAAGGCGTTCAGAGTAGGTGCTTGAACCACCTCTGGTGGCAATCTATTCCAAACCTTGGACAGTAAAGAAGTTCTTCCTTATGTCCAGTCTGAAATGGTCATAGAGGAGTTTGTGACTATTCAACCTTGTCATCCCTTGGGACACTCTGGTGAACAGACATTCCCCCAGATCCTGATGAGCACTTATATGTAGCCACCAGGTCGCCCCTGAGCTTGCTCTTTTCCAGGCTGAAGAGTCCCATGACTCAGCCTTCCTTCATAAGATCTGTTTTCCTGATCTTTGATCATGCGTGTGGCTCTCTGCACCCTCTCAAGCTTCTCCACATCCTTCTTGAATTGTGGAACCCAAAACTGAACGCAGTGCTCCAGGGAGGATGACATCCTGGAATTTACTTGAGAAGCATCTGTGGATGCAAGCAAGCGTTTTGCTTGCTTTACTAGCAGCTGTATCACATTGCAGGCTCATACTCATCTTGTGGTCAATGATGTCCCCCAAGTCCCTTTCATCTGTAGTGCTAGCCAGCGTAGCACTGCCAAGCCTATAAGGCACTACAGGTTTTTCTTCCCAAGGTGGAGAACCTTGCATTTTTCAGTGTTAAACACCACCAGGTTCTCATCTGCTCATTTCCTGAGCCTGTCAAGGTCAGCCTGGATCACCCTCCTGTCCTCAGATGTGGGTGCTTTACCCCAGAGTTTGGTGTCATCAGCAAATTTGGCCAGTTTGCTTCTGACTCCAATGTCCACATCATTAATGAAGATGTTAAATAGTCCCAGTGGTCACAGGGCACCACGACAATTGACTTCCATCAAACACTACCCTCTGGGTCCTATAACGGAGCCAGTTGCCCACCCAGCAGATGCTGGTGTGGCAAAGGCTGCGGTTAGCCAGTTTTACTAAGAGGTGATCATGGGATACCAGATCAAAGACTTTTTTAAAAGTCAGGATATATGACATGAGTCTCTTCTGCTTTGTACAGGTGATAGGTCACCTGGTCATAGAAGGAAATGAGATTGGTCAAGCAAGACCTACCCACAACAAACCTGTGCTGGCTATCCCTCAGGATGTTGCCTTCAGCCAGCCTGTTAAGAATGGCTTCTTAGATAATCTTTTCTAAGACCTTCCCCAAGATAGAGGTCAGGCTGATGGGCCTATAGTTTGCTGGATTCATGTTCCTCCTTTTCTTGAAGATAGGCACCACATTGGTCTTCTTCCATTCTTTGGGCACTACACCAGAGCACCTGGAGTTCTCGCAGATTCATGCCAGGTGCTAGCCAATTCCTTGAGTTCCCTAGGGTGTAAACTGCCATGGCTGGCTGACTTCAAAGAGTCCAGCCTCTCAAGGTGTTCCTTCACAAGGTCACCATTGATGGTGGGTAAGTAATCTCCCTTGCCTGGGCCTCCCTGTCCCATAGTGGGCAGGGGCATTCCATGAGACTGATGAATAACCGATGTAAAATACCCATTTAGCAAGTTGGCTTTATCCTGGGCATCAGTCGTCAGTTGTCCCATCTGGTTTAGCAGGGGTCCAGTGTTGCCCTTCCTTTTCCTCCAGCTCCCCACATATCTAAACAAGGACTTTTTGTTGTCCTTGTAGCTAGTTGGAGTTTCATTGCAGCCTTGGCTTTCCTGGTTTGCTCCCTGGAGATCCAGACCAATGCAGAGTATTCCTCCTTGGAGGTGGACCCAGTCCTACATCCTCTGTAGATCTGTCTTTTTAGATGTAGGAGGTCTGCTAGTTCCCTGGAGAGCCAAGGGGGCTGCTGTACCCTTTTGCTACCTTTCCTCTGAGACAGGATAGACTTTGCTTGCGCTTCCAGGATTGCAGCTTTGAGAAGCAACTACTCATCCTGAGCTCCCCTGCCTTTTGGGTTGTGACCCCTTAGGGCCTCTCTGACAAGCCTCCTGAGCTTGTCAAAGTCAGCTTTCCTGAAGTCAAGGACTTGTGTTGCTGACTGACTTGCCAGCTTTACGGTGGATGGTGAAGGTGATCAGCTCGTGGTCACTGTCACCCAGCTTCCTTTTGATTGTTAGGTCACTGATTAGGTCATTCCCCATTGCCAGAACCAGATCAAGCAGTGCTTTACCTCTCGTCGGCCCATTGACTTCTTGCATCAGATAGAGCTCATCCATGCGTGAGAGAAAGCTTTGCGACCGCTCGGATTTGGCCGAGCGCTCTTCCCACGAGATGTCTCTGTAGTTGAAGTCTCCCATGACAACCATGCACCGGGAGTGTGCAGCCTCAGCCAATTCCCTGGTGAACTCCTGGTCAAGCTCTTGATCCTGGGTCTGAGGTCTGTAGTAGACTCCAAAGGAATGGGCTCACAGCATCCATAAAATTTGTGGCTTGTTTGCCTTTTTCCTGATGGAAGAAAGTTAGAGTGCTGGCAGAGCTAGGAAGTGGTAGTGGTTCAGCCTCAAATTCATACTGCTTCTTGGAGCCCCACACATACGATCTCTGTTGGTTATGATTTCAGGATTGTTGGAATTGAGCACATTGGTGTAGGGAGAGAGCAAAGTCAGGAACAGCCACTTTAGGTAACATGTAGCCCTGCCAACTTGGTTGATTTATCATTAGAATTTTGGGTAAGAGTTAGTAGTGACTTGCATTTCTTTAACCCTATTTCAGGGCTTCTGGTTTTCAGAGCAGGGTAAGTACAGATGGCAGAGAAGAGAAAGAGACTGCTTGTATGAAAGCCTATGAGGAAGCTTTGTTGTGAGCAGGATGACACAGCTCGTGAAACATCAGAAGCAGTACTCCATAATACAGCTGTTGCAGTCTTGTTTCCTGTTCCGTGGGTTTCACTAGGCCACCTTTCTCACTGAAGATTAGAAAGCTCTTCTCTAGGAAGGAGGAGGTAAAAAGAGAGCAAAGTCTGTCTTGCAAATCTTTCAGTGAGCCTTTCCCTTTTCCTGTGTGTATTTTCTCAAAAAAGCACACACGGCTGAGACCACAGTTACCCAGGCAAGAAAGTTAAGTTCCTTCCTCATGGAATTTACCATGAAACCTACATGTGTGAGATTTGAATAAAGTTGAAAGTTTTCAGGTTTCAAATCTGCCCTTGTAGTTTCATTCCATTTACTGCATTGTGAAATTATTATTTTCTTAGAAATAGCACTTCAAGTCATTCCAATGCATTATATTAAAGGCCAGTTTTTTAAACTTTAAACAAGAGATTTTGGTTATGTTGTTTGGTAATGATTACATGATGTTTGGAGTTTCTTTGCATACTTTATATTTGAAGTAAAATACCTCTCAGTTAATTTAGCAAACCTATATCATATTTTTCTGTTCCACAACATGACTGCACTTATTTAATAATGCACAGTGTAAATCTTCTGGCCATAATAAATGCCAGTTTTGCTTCCTGCCCTAAAACTAGTTTTTCGTACCGTGAATTCCACGCCAACTATAATTCAAAGGAAATTTTGGTTATTTATCAATTCTCTGCTATTTTTTCTTTTGTTAGAATAGTTTGTGCTTATGTTTCCTCAGCATATTGTTAGGCTAAACTCTGGCAAGAAGCTGATTGATATGGCTCTTTGTGTCCTGGCTAAATAGCTAAACATCAGTATATTGTGTCTGTACTTGGGGAAAAAAATAGGATGTAATTAAATCTGTTTCAACTTGAGTAGCGTGACATTTTCTGTTCCTTTCATGTCAACCTTTATTCTCTTCTCTTCTGTAATCAGATTTCATAACCTCATTTATAATGTTTTCTCATTTAAATAGTCTCTAAATATATGTAAAGGTTGTATTACTAGCTAATTGCTGACTTTCACATGCCTGCATTGATGTTTTGAAAATTTTTGGGTTTTGCATGTGCAGCTCTCCCAAGCATACAAGACATCTTTGTTCAAAAAGTGCTCAATTGCTAGGTAGAGAGTAATTCTGTCATACCCTCTCTTGCATTTCTTGTCTTAGACATACAATGGACTGGATCACTGTCACAGGGAAACCAGAGTTTTTCTTCTACAAATTACATCATCAGGAAAGGCCTGTGTACCAACAGACATAAGATGTAAAAGGGCATGTTTAGCTAATCCCTGTAAAATCAGCAATATAGCATTTGCCATTCTGTAGTGGCAAGTGCCTATCAAAAGAGACTGAAAGAACCTGAATCTGAATTTTTCTTAGTGTAGGGGCCATAACAGTAAATTGCACAAAACCTCCCTAAATTCTAAAATGCATACATAGAATCTGGTGCACAGCTAAAAAGAGCAGTAGCAAAGGGTTTTGGGTCTGAATTCAACCTAAAAAATAGGTGGAAGATATCCTCTCAGAATTTCAATGAGAATCATTATTTCTTGAGATGAAGAATTCAACAGTATCCTGTATAAAACTTTTGGAAGAGAAGCCTACCCATATTTTCTTTGTAGATGTCTTTAGGTTGGTGAAGGAAGAGATTGCTACTATATCCTTAATTTCTTCTTTTTCTTAGCTCTAGCATCTCATCCCCCAACCTAATTTCCTCCTATCACCACCATCCTAGCTATATTATTGTTTTCTATAATTAGTGAAGATACACATCTGTCTTCGGGCTACCACCTAATCTCTAAGGCCATATGGGTAAACAGAATATAATTGCTATTTGGTAGAAACTGAGCCTTCCATTTGTGGGTGTATTGTTCTCGTTTTGTTTTAAAGCAGGTAAAGTCAGTGTATGATGTAGTAGGGATAGGTGATGAATTTCTTCAAAATCTATTCCTTTTTCTTATGCTTGAAAAGGTTCTTATTTTTTTTCAATTTTTGTGGGGAGTGGGGGAGATAGGATCATGATTTTGCTGCTATAATGAGAAATTGTTCTATTATAATTTGATAATTAGATTGTGTAGAAGACCAGTGCATTATATACATATATTAACAGAGGTCATCTCTTCTGTTTCCCTCTTTTTCAGTTATTTTTATTTCAGTTGCTGCGAGGACTGTCTTACATCCATCAGCGTTACATTTTGCACAGGGACCTGAAACCACAGAATCTTCTGATCAGTGACACAGGGGAATTAAAGCTGGCAGACTTTGGTAGGAAAGCAGTTAATTTCAAGTCTCTTTTATAACATTGTAGGAATGTCAGACAGATGTTTCATTGATTTTACCCATTCCTTAGACACACCTACTTCACTGTAGATAGTTGTAAATTATTCTCCAAGGCTAAAACATTGATTATTGTCACCATAATGCTTGATTAAAAGGAGCAAGTGGAGAAAAGTATACTCCAAATCCCATGAGAGAGAATAAGTACAATAAAAGTAGTTCAGTCCTCATTGCTTCAACACCCAATACTTAGAATTTAGAAGCAAATGTTTGAAAAGGCAAAGAAATTCAGGCCTCAGGGTATACAGGAGATACTAAGTCTGTGATCGCTGATGTGTTCAGCTCTTAGGACATAAGGATCTAGAAACAGGATTTACTTTTCATGAAATGGCCACTGATTGAGGCTTGTGGAAATAAAAAAAAATATTTCCCTTGAAGATTAGTGGAGGCAACGGTTATGTGGCCTATTTCACTATCTATTGTTGGTCCCTTGTTTGGGAACTCTATAAGCATCTTGTCATGAGATATTCTGTGTCCCTTCCTTGTGAGGCTAGCCTCCCTTAGCAATTCCTTGACACTCTTCCTAGAAAATGTCCTTTTCCTGTCAAGGACAGTGTTGATGTGGATGTTAGATGTTAATGCTTTTTTGTCTGTGTTAATTAAAAAAAAGAAAAGTTCTTTGTTTACAAGTGTTAGTTCCCAAATACAGACAAACAGTTCAGGCATTAGATGTAGCTGATGTAAATTATAACTCCATTGACTGCAGTGGACTTGCATTTCAAATACATAATATTACACAAGCTGAGAATATGGCCCATCAATTTCTTGTAATGTCTCTCTTTTTTTTCCTACTCTGCCCGCCACACTGGGTTTCATATTCAATTTGCCAAGTGTAATGAGGGGGCCTTACACACTAATTGGCAATTTCACTTTTAATTTGGTGGTGTTTTTGTCTTTTACTTATAGTTACTTTGCTTAACAGCTGTGTATGCTTGCACACAGTCCACAAGAACTTGATTTGCTTGTAGATTCTGAAACAGTTAAAGAAACAGAATCAGGAGTGAGAGATGTACAGTGTTATTCACCCTTTTTGTTGCTGCTTTTTGGTACTTGGAGGGTACTTGTTAGATTAAATTATTTTTTTAATTTTAAATAAATCTCAGACCTGCTAGTTACTATGTTTTATAGTGAGATTTTCCTAGAGAAATACATGAAACATTAGCTCTCTGATGAAATAAGTGTTGTTTGACTTGTTTCCTTGAGTGAAAATTTCTAGTTTTACAATGAGATGCATAAGGACACTGAATAGGTACTGATTTGTGTTATGACACATTAAACCCCTCAAGGGATTCTGATGAAATATTATCAAGTTGACTGGTAGTGAAAGGCATCCTTATGATTGCTAAGAGTTTCCATTCTAATGCCACATTTCAGACAATTACCTTTTTTTTTGTGCTGAAGATCTGTGACCAATGGGAAATCCTACTCATCCAGTTTGAGTTTGAGAAGTTCATTCTGAAGAAAGATTAATTATGTTTCAATACACATGGATAATAGGAAACCTAGCTGTAGTTTCAAACTTCTGACTTTGAGGATATTACTTTGGCTATAAGCTCTTCTGGACAAAGACAGCCATACTGACATGTTTAGTTCATGCCTAAGAACTAGTGTCTTGGTCCATGACTGGGTTCCTACGTACTATTGCAATATCACTAAAGCTATAAGTAAATAATATTTTAGTTGTCAGAGTTGCACCTTTGTTAGGTTTGTTGGGGTAAAATAAAAACATGCTTGTTTTCCTACTCAGGTGGGTAGATGCAATTTTAGCCGGCTTTAATGAAGTCTTGTTCTCTTTATGGCATCACTGCACATCCTCCTATATAACTTCACAGGTGTAGATCTGCCAAAGCGGTTGACATATCTCCTTGTAATGCAGGTAGCGCACTCCTCTAAAGGTCTCCCTGAAAAACAGGAGAAGGTTATGGAGATTTCTTTTTAGAAAAATGTGTTGGCAGAATGCTGAGGCCTACGATTGACTGCAAATTCCCCTTGCTTATGCTGCACTGGGTCTATGACACTCCTCTCCTTCTTGGACTAGGGAAATGCATGTAGTTTACATCAAATATATACTTAATTGAGTTGGGACTACGAAATCCCCAGTGACACTTCCCAGTATTAGGCAGGGCACTTGAACACCACAGTTCCACTTTCTTGCTCTCTTTAAGCCATGGCATTAGGCAGTGTATGTGGCATCTGCTGTTTTCACTGACTGCCTTCCACCTGCTGTGTGAGGAGATGCCTTCACTGTCTACCTGAGATGAAACCCTGGCTGCATTCTCGCAGTCAAGCGGGACCAGGATTTCATTTCTTCATTAACAAAAATTCAAGGCTTTTGAATGTAAGTCTTGGTGTAATGTATTATTTTGAAAGGGCAGAGTCCAGGTAAAGACCAGACACATAGATAGAAAAAATGCTTGCAATGCAGCATCCATTTTTCTGTTGCTGTTTGGGGTTAGAGAGAATTTTTTTACTTCCTTGCGTTTATTTTAACAAAGTAATCTGTATAATCCTGTATAACTGATACGCTGAGAGAAGATTATATTGTCTGCATTTTTCCAAGTTATTTTTTTTTCTTGTGACTCATGACCTTGTGAAATCAAAAACCAGATGGATTTGGTTCCCTCTCCTGAAAACCAAGATGAAAAATTAAAAACTATGAGGTAAAAAGCTATAGGGTCATGACCTCGTTCACTGACAGCATGGGAAATGAGAAAGCAGACAGATATCCCTCTCTGTCTTTAATACTATGCAATTATCCAAAAAGGACATACTTTTAAAGATGTAAAATACAATCTTGTTCCTGTTTGAGCTCTATCTCCCTCAGGCTACTTCTTCTCTAGAAGGTTCTTATGAAGGAAGTTGGTGTAAATTATATTTCAGATTAATTAAAGTACATGAGAAACAAAAATGTAAATTAGAATTTTTTTTTAAATACACCCAAGGCAGAAATAAAAAGCCAAGGAGAAATCAGTTTCTGTCAGAGGCGGAATTGACTTTGCCAGTGTAATAAATATCAAATCTTAGACTAAAGGCCTTTCAGTCCCAGAGGAGAAGACCTTCAGAGTTTGGTTTCATAAGTTTACAAAAATCAACTGCGCTGTCCCAGTTTTTAATTCAGTGTCAGGTTTCATCCCCTCTGTGTAATGTATCAAATACCCACAAGTAGGCTTTGGTAGACCATTGTTCTTGTATAAACACAGTAAAGGAAAAGCCACTCGTGCTTCTTGGTGCATGCTATTACAGCTGCAGAGGAATCTTTACAAAAGTGTAGGCACTGGCTTTTCTAGAGAAGAGTTCCCAGATATTGACACTTTCGTGTGTGCGAGTATCGTTATTCAGCTATGAGCTTTGCTTTTTAGTACTGTGTGCCATGCAGGAGGTAGATGGGGGTCCAGCCCGTCCCAAGCAGTACCCGCACATCTACACAATCCTTCCACATCCACAAACTTCCCCCAATCCATCCAGAGAGCCCCACCCACAAACCCTACAGCCCCCCAAACATCTACACAAGGCCCACCCCACCACAGATCTCACCCCCGCAAATCCTACAACCACCCACAACACCCCCACAGCCTTTCCCCCGCAAACCTCACATCCCACCACACTTCTCACACCCTGTGTGTCCAGCTGCCAGATGGGTCAGGACCTGCTGGTGGGAGCCATGGCTGCAGGGGCAACTGCCACACTGCAGCCCTGCCCCGTGTTCACACTGGTGCTGAGACATGCAGCCCACCCTGGTTGGGGGGCCCCTGATCTCAGGACCCACTTGGGGGGTTGATAGGTGGGGGGAAGGGTAGAGGTGGCAGCAGGTGTGTTTGTGTGTGAGAGAGAGAGAGATGGGGGTCGGGGATGGGAGAGCACTCTGGGTAGGAGAGGCTGCCAGAGCCAGGCTTAGAGCCCCCCTGCCTCCCTAGAGCAGCCTGTGCAGGGGGAGGATAGCCTGGAAGGGAAGGAGCTTGCCTGGTCCAGTCACTTAGCCCCAGACTAGGGCTTCTCAGGAATGGCATGGACGTCACTGGGACCTGGGCATGGTGCACATGGGAGCGGAACAGTAAGGGTTGGCACTGCTCAGAGCTGCAAAGCAGCCAGTGAGGCAGATGCAGCTGGACTCATGTCCTGGTGCTGGGATGGAACTGTGGCTGGGAGGGAGCTAGTGGGGGCAGACAGAGACTGCGGGTTGGGAGTGAGGGGCAAGGGTAGGGGCAGGGCAGTGACATATCAGTGCTGCTCAGTGCCCTACATCCTAGTGAGCCAAGGGAGCAAGGGCAGCTCTGATTTTTCTATGATAAAAAACCCAAAAGCAAATGCCAAAGTGTACAGCTATTTAGAATTCATTTAATTATGATGATAGAGTTAGTGGTAGGCTTCCAAATTGCTTTAAAATTGTAAATATATTAATAAAATGTTGCCGAACTGATCTCATAGATTTCATATTTCACAGATTTCATAGACATTTGGGCTGGAAGGGACCCTGGAGGATCATCGAGTCCAGCCCCCCACCCCAGGGGCAGGAAGTCAGCAGGGATCATAGGATCCCAGCAAGATAAGCATCCAAATGTGTTTTGAAGGCATTCAAAGTGGGCGCTTTAACCGCCTCAGGTGGCAGTCTGTTCCAAACCTTGGGGGCTCGGACAGTGAAGAAGTTCTTTCTTATGTCCAGCTTGAACTGGTCTTTCTCTACATATAGCGGCAGTTTATTTTAATCATGGCAGGACATGGGTTTGGGGTATTTTAATGAGAGAATTTGCAGTTTTTAAACAAGGAACACGGCTAGTGAGGCAAGTGTCGGGGCCCAGGCAGAGGAGCATGCCCAGGACCAGTACTGGTGACCCAGCTGGAGGGCAGATGAGGTGGCTGACCTCCTAGCCATATGGGACCAGGAGAACATGCTTCCACACTTCAAAGTGGGCCACCACGAGTGATACCTGCCAAGCTGGTAGAGTGGGGGCACCAGAAGACATGGCAGCAGTGGTGCCTGAAGGCCAACTGTGCAGCCGCAGGCAACTCTGCTACAGAGCCCATACCACAGCCCAGGTGACTGTGTGGTCCCCACCTAGGTCTGGCAGGCACGCAGCCGTGTGGCCACAGGTCCAAGGGTGTGGATGTTGTCACAGGTGGCAGCAGCCCCCACTGCCGGACTGCTGCAGTGGGTAGAGGTTGCATGGGCCACTCTAAGTTAGGGCAGCTGCAGCAGTTTGGCTGGCACAAGGAGCTAGTGTCCCCAGATACCAGCTGGCTGGGCCTCAGAAGCTCCTGAGGGCAAGTAGCCCTGAGCTGCTTACGAAGGCAGCTTTTCACATTGCTGGGGCCAGCACAGGTGCTGGCCCCAGCCTCTAGCGCCCCCTGGATGCAGATCCAGGCGAAGCAGGGCAGGGTCAGTTTGCCCCAAGTGGCACAACTTGCCCCACATCAAAGTGTGGGGCACATCTGCACATGCGCTTGCAGCAGCTCAAGTAGCAGCGGCACAAATTTGTGCCGGATATTTGTGCCTCAGCACACGTGCCTGGACATGCACTTTGGTGTGGGGCAAATTGTGCCACTTGGGGCAAACTGACCCTTCTCAGCTCCTTCTGAATCTTTAGCAGTATAAAAGGGTCCCTCAGGAGCAGTATCTGGGGACACTGACCCCTTATGTCAGCTTGACTGCTGAAGCAACCCTAACCTGGAGTGGTCCCTACAAACTCTACCTACCGCAGCAGTCTGGTAGTGGGGACTGCTGCCTGGCTGTGACCTACTGCCACTTGTGACAGCACCTGCCCTCTTGGACCAGTGGATCCAAGGCTGTGCACTTGCCAGACCTGGGCGGGGACCACATAGCCACTTAGGCTCTGCAGCAGAGCCTCCTGAACCTCTGGGCCAGCTGCCAGTGGGCCATGCCTGCATAGTTGGCCTTCAGGTGGCACAGCTGTCATGTCTTCCAGTGCTTCCACTCTGCCAAATGGGCAGCTGTCACCCAGATGTGCTCGTTGCAGTGGCCAACTTTGAACTATCAAAGTGTGTCCTCTTGGCTGCAAATGGCCAGGTCAGCCACCTGGTCTGCCCTCCATCTGGGTCCCCGGTGCTGGCCCTGGGCATGCTTCTCTGCCACTTGCCTCACTAGCAGAGATCCTGGTGTTTTCCTGTTTAAAAAGTGCAAATTTTCTGATAAGAAAGCTAAATTCTCTCATTAAAATACCCCAAATTTATGTTCTTCTGTATTAAAATGAAATGCTACTATATATGGAGAGCAATCAGTTGGGCAGTGTTTTATTGATATGTTTACAATTTTTAAGCAGTTTGGAACTCGTGCATCTTTGCATCATGATGGGTATCGTCTGCATGAAGCTGGCCCTGCCCGAAGGCGTGTGGGGCACATGCAGGCAGGACCTGGCTTGGTTTAAGAGTGTGTGGCCCCTGCCTGTGGTGCCAGGACCCCAGGTGACAGCAGAGGCGATCCAGTTCTGGTCGAGGGTATACACGAACGGACCAGGCTGGTGCGGTGCCTTGTCATACAGGCAGTGCCAGGTTGGGGCTCTGCCAGTAGCCCTGACAGCTGCTGCTGTGAGTGGAGGGGGGGAGGTGCTGTGAGGGGGTCCCACCCCTCCTGAGAAGTGTCCCCCTATACCCACACACACACAGTCACCCCACCCCAGTCCCTCCCACCTCCACGCCCCTACTTACATGGGACAGAGCCTGGGTTGATCCACTGCTGCAGCCTTGCCCCACTCTTATTTGCCCTGGCACAGTGAGGTAGTATGCTGGAGTGGCAGGGGCACAAGGCAGCCATAGAGACACCTTGGCTAGGTGCCAGAGCATCTCTCTGGAGGACTCAGCCTCTGATTGCTTGAGGGCACACTTCAAGAGCATGCCTTGTGCCACTTTTTTCACAGTGTTCTTTTTTTTATACCTGGATTTCCCGGTATCAAAATTAGAGTCAGTGCTGCAAATATGCAGCACAGGAAATACTTTTTCATTGCCAGTGTGCCTCTTGACCAGTCCCAAACTGCTCTGAGACCCCCTCAAAAGGCACCTGCACACGTGACTGGACGTGCCCACAGAGGCCATATCATGTATCTAATTTTCTTTGGGCTCTTCACAATTTCTTCTCATGACTATTTGTATATTTTAGGACTCCAAATATTTCAAGATGTATTTATTTTGCCCTTATGCAGAATTTCATTTGGGTGTGTATTGACTTTAAAAAGTCTTTCAGAGCATTTGGGTTAGTGATGTGTCATTTAGCAGTTTTGAAAGCAGATGTATTTCCAGAATAAACATGCTTATCTTAACTGCAAGCAGTGTCAAATTATTATAGATTTCATAGACATTAGGGCTAGAAGGGACCTCGGAAGATCATTGAGTACCGGCCCCTTCCCCAGGGCCAGGAAGTCAGCAGGGGTCATAGGATCCCAGCAAGATAAACATCCAAATGCCTCTTGAAGGCGTTCGAGGTAGGTGCTTGAACCACCTCTGGTGGCAGTCTATTCCAGGCTTTGGGGGATCAGACAGTAAAGAAGTTCTTCCTTATGTCCAACCTGAAACGGTCATGGAGGAGCTTGTGACTATTTGATTTTGTCACCCCTTGGGTCACTCTAGTGAACAGATGTTCCCCCAGATCCTAGTGAGCACCCCTGAGCCTGCGCTTTTCCAGGCTGAAGAGTCCCATAGCTCTCAGCCTCTCATCATATGGTTTGTTTTTCTGACCTCTGATCATGTGTGTGGCTCTTCTCTGGACTCTCTCAAGCTTCTCCAGATCCTTTCTGAATTGGGGAGCCCAAAATTGGATTCACTGTTTCAACTGTGGCCTCACCAAGGCCGAGTACAATGGAAGAATGACATCCTGGGATTTGCTCAAGAAGCATCTATGGATGCAAGCCAACATTTTGCTCGCTTTACCAGCTGCAGCATCACACTGAAGGCTCATGTTCATCTTGTGGTTAATCATAACCCCCAACTCCTTTTTGTCCATAGTGCTAGCTAGTGTAGTACTGCTGAGCCTATAAGCATGCTGTGGGTTTTTCTTCCCAAGGTGGAGAACCTTGCATTTTTTGGTGTTAAACACCATCAGGTTCTCATCCGCCCATTTTCTGAGCCTGTCAGGGTTAGCCTGGATCGCCCTCCCGTCCTCAGGTGCGGATGCTTTACCCCGAAGTTTGGTGTCATCAGCAAACTTGGCCAGTCCGCTTCTGACACCAGTGTCCATATTATTAATGAAGATGTTGAATAGTGTTAGCCCAAGGACAGAGCCTTGGGGGAGCACACTGGTCACGGGGCACCACAACAATTGACTTTCATCAACCACCACCCTCTGGGTCCTACCACGGAGCCAATTCCCCAGCCAGCGGATTGTGGTGAAGCCGAGGCCGCAGTTGGCCAGTTTTTTGCTAAGAGGTGATCGTGGGATCAAAGGCTTTTTTTAAGTCAAGATATACGACATCAATCTCTTGTCCAGGTGATAAGTCACCTGGTCGTAAAAATAAATAAGATTGGTCAAGCAAGACCTACCTGCAACAAACCCAAGCTGGCTATCCACCAGGATGTTGCCTTTGGCCAGTCTGTTAAGAATGGCATCTTTGATAATCTTTTCTAAGACCTTCCCTGGGATAGACGTCAGGCTGATGGGCCTGTAGCTTGCTGGATCCATGTTCTTCCCTTTCTTGAAGATAGGCACCACATTGGCCTTCTTCCAGTCTTCAGGCACTTCACCAGAGCGCCAGGAGCTCTTGAAGATCTGTGCCAGGGGCTGGACTATGATGCTAGCCAGCTCCTTGAGTACCCTGGGGTGTAAATGGTCAGGGCCAGCTGACTTGACGGTGTCCAGCCTCTCAAGCTGTTCCTTCACAAGGTCAGCATTGATGGAGGGTAAGGAATCTCCCTCACCCAGGCGTTCCTGTCCCATAATGGGGAGGGGCGCCCCTTGAGACTGGTGAAAAACCCATTTAGTAAGTTGGCTTTTTCCTGGACATTGGTTTTCAGTTGTCCCATCTGGTTTAGCAAGGGACCAATGTTACCCTTCCTTTTCCTCCGGCTCCCCACATATCTAAAAAAAGACTTTTTATTGTCCTTGATACCTGTAGCTAGTTAGTGTTCTATTGCAGTCTTGGCTTTCCTCATTCACTCCCTGCAGGTCCGGATCAGTGCAGAGTATTCCTCCTTGGAGGTGGATCCAGTCCTGCATCCTTTGTAGGTCTTTCTTTTCAGACGCAGGAGCTCTGCTAGTTCCCTGCACAGCCAGGGGGGCTGCTGTGCCCTTTTGCTGCCTTTCCTTCAAGATAGAATAGACTTTACTTCTGCATCATGGATCACTCCCTTGAGAAGCAAGCACTCTTCCTGAACCCCGCTTCCCTTTGGGTCATGGTCCTTTAGGGCCTCACCAACAAGCCTCCAGAGCTTGTCAAAGTCAGCTTTCCTGAAGTTGAGGACTTCCATGTTGCTGACTGAATTGCCAGGTTTACGGCGGGTGGTGAAGGTGATCAGCTCATGGTCCCTGTCACCCAGCTTCCCTATGATTGTTAGGTTGCAGATTAGGTTGTCCCCCCATTTCCAGTACCAGGTCAAGCACTGCTTTACCTAACATTGGCCCGTAGACTTCTTGCATCAGCACTCATTCATGCATGAGAGAGAGATTATTCCATATCTGATGGAAGCATGAACTTGGAGAATATTAAAAATAGTATAATTTGTCACAAAAATGTATATGCGATTATGGATGTATTGACATAAGGGAAAAAAATCTATTATCAGTTTAAAATCATGACCGCTTTATGAAGCCCTTTGTTTTTATCAAGCCCTACATGGCATGTAGCCCCTTAGCAAATCCTACATAGCATAAGCAATCACATGTGCTGTTTTAGTGTTTAGTTATTTTCAGATTAATGTAGGAAAATGCCACCCGAGGCATTCACAAGAAAAAAATGTTTCAAAGACTTTGGAAGAAAATATGTATTTAAAATATTACAGCCATTGTCTTGCTCCATTTTTCATGTAGAAGGCTTAAGCTCCCACTTTAGTCCAACACTATGTATGTTTGAAATTCCAACCCAAAGGCCATATCTATACAGTGCCATTCTCTCGGCCAGGGCCCCTGTCAGGGAATGAGTTCTGTCTATCAGCTGCTGCTCTATACTGTGACAGTCTTGGTAATTTGGCAGAATAGAGTGTTTACAAATGTTCTGAATGCATGTTCTGTCTTGGGAGAGCCTGAGGGTGGTGTTGGAGCACATTCAGGATCCCATGAGCTAACTCCTCTTTTATAGAATCATAGAAAATGAGGGTTGGAAGGGACCTCAGAAGGTCATCTAGTCCAACCCTCTGCTCAAAGCAGGACCATCCAACTATATCATCCTAGCTGAAGCTTTGTCTAGCTGGGTCTTAAAAACCTTTCTAGTTACTGTGCTAGAGGAAGCAAATGAGTGAGAGTTGTCTCCTGGCAGTGATCCCAGCTGGATAGAAAGGTAATAGAGAATAGTTTTTGGGGTGGAATGTCAAATGCCCTCAGTTTGGGGCTTAACTTCTCTTGCACTGATGTCGTAGGAGCAGGTTATACAATGCTGAAAGCACTTTTGAAATCCCTCTCTTAAATGTCAAGTGCCATCTTTCATTTCCTTATTCCAGTCCAAATGTAACTAATGCTGTGCTAATTACTATTGCACTGGTACCACTAAGTTGACTGAATTTCAGGCTTGGAAGACTGACCTGCTGTGCAGTTCCAGAGCAGCATCTGCTGGCATGATCATACTAACTAGTGGTTTATGTTTTAGTTTTGGTCGTGCTCTGTAAGCTAGAGATATGGTTTGGTTGGGGTGTTACAAGAAAAATGTAACCTTCAGCTAAGTCACATTTCTGTCAATTTTATATTGTCTTAAATTACAGTGTGTAGAATACTCAGTGTTTAAAGCTTATCAATTACCAATGTTTTTTATTTATGATTCAAGTAATTTATATGATTCTTATAGTTATGCTGATGTGAGCCAAAAGTTTCATGGAAAGTCCATGAAATTATTAGTGTAAAATTAATACAACTAAAGGGAAAAAATCTATCAGTATGTGTAAATTAGGACTCAGATATGCAGTGAAGAGTTAAAAACATTCACAGAATCATTGAAAGTAGGGGCATGACCATTATCTGTCAGTGTACTGAAAATTCCACTGGGCATGGGCATCTAGGAAGTAGTGACAGGTTAACTTGGCTACCAGATGGGGGAATGATGCAACTTTATCAAATTGTGTGGTTATGGGAGAAATTGGCCACAGTATTACTGGGGCTATTGTTCTGTTATTTCATGACCAAAAATTTAATTGCAGGTGCTTGCTTGTTGAAATTTCTCAGGGACTGCCATTTCTATTTGGCATTTTCCTTTTAGACATGCAGTGCAGGGAAACGGCAATTACTTGTCTGTGGTTCTGTCAACACAAGAGAAGCCAGAGACTCTCAGAGTCTGGATGGTTTTTCGGATTGTGCAATTATTGTAGAGCACAGGTGTTTGGTGTATAGTCACTGCTTGTAATTGGCACTTCATTTACTTTTGTATGTGCACTGACTTTTAAAAGTTATCTGATAGGATCTCTTCCCTACTTCACCCTCAACTCCACAGTAAGATACAATGTACAGTCCCTGCCATCCAGGCACTTGAAAAGAAGGGCATGATAGGGAAACTGGGAACAGTTATTAGGATTTCATTTCTTGTACTTTATTGTAATTGGTAAAGGTAGGAAAAACCAACCCCACAGCTCTAGCTTTTTAATTATAATTATTTTAGATAAAAAAATATTTTTTAAGATCACAGTTAATGATATCACCTTTAAATAGACCTCTTATTGGGTCTGATGAATTAATATTCCAGGGTTTGTAGGGGGAAGGAGACTAAAAAAAAATAGTGTTTTGTCCTGGGGTTTTAGTATCCAAACCATATTTTTTGTTATGAGAGTTGGCCTTAGTGGGGAGAAAAGCTGTGCAAGGAGCTCTCAATTAATATTTCTGTGAACTGTTTGAGGGCGAGATGTTTCCCCGGCAGCTTTTCACTCAACCCTGCTACATCCTTTGGGATCTCTGTGAACGTTAAGGGTCTGCAGGAAGCTGGCCTCAAGTCTGGGGAGGTTCTGCCCTAAGCTTACAGGGGTTTTTTTTAATGATAAATTAAAGGAAAGAAAATGTTTTCAGATAAATGTGATTAAAATCTTCAGACTGTCCTTTTAGACATCAAGGTTGATTAATAATAGATAGCATGATCTAAGAGGCCTGGGGTTCGTAACAAAGAGAATTGTACTGCATGGAAATGCAGTTTAAAAACTGGCCGCTGCACATTGGCAGAGACTATTTACATGAATTTTCATAAGGATTCTTACTCTGGAGAGCATGTATTGGAAATATGTCACAAGGGATTGGCCCAGCACCACATAATTTACTGGTAAAATGATAGAAGTTACATTATTTAACTGAAGCAAATAAAATGTTCCATGAGAAGTTTCTTTATAGTGTATCATATATGATCCCTAGATGAAAGATTCTATAAATATGGATAGACTTCTTTGTTTTGCCATGTCAATAGTCTATAATTTTCTTTTTTATATTGATATGAGAGATCATAATGGTGCTAGTGGAGCAGCAACATAGTGTTGTCAATGAGCTTGTTCTACTGAGAGTGTATCTACACTGCCATCCAGAAGTGTAATTATGATCATATAGATGTATCCAGACTAGCTTTAACTAGTTGAACTTAGCTACTAGGAATTTGCACAGCTGCGACAAGAGGAGATTCATGCTGGCCTGCAAAAGCAGCCTGTGTTCATGAATAATAGTGGTGCAGGTAGGCCATGCTGAGCTCTGCTTGGCTGAATAAAAGAGCTTATCAATCCCTGAGCTAGCTAATATAAAGCTAGCTCAATTATGTCTCTCTTGCTGCAGAGAGGATAATGTAGACCAGTGGCTTGAAGTTGCAGCAAAGTAAATTTAGATTGGGTATCCAGAAAAACTTCTTCACTGTTAGAATAGTGAGGCAGGGGAATAGACTGCCTAGGGAAGTTGTGAACTCTCCATCAGTGGAGGTGTTTAAGAGGAGGTGGGACAACCACTGGTCAGGGATGATCTAGACATAGCTATGCCTATTTTCTACCATAGGTATTTCCCATGCTTCTGCTTTGCTGGTTGTTCTTCCTCCCTACCTCCCTTTTTTCTGCTATACATGTTAGAATGTTTTTAAGTCTCCCCAGAGGCATTGGGTGGTGGCTACAGACAAGGCTGCAACTGGAGTGTGCCAATTCTCCTGCTAGGAGCAAAGCTGAGGTTGCTGGCCAGAAAGTCTTGGCCCTCCACTCAGGGTCAGGCTGATTGCTATATTTGGGATTAGGAGGGAATTTTACCTCATGGTCAGATTGGTATGGACAGATTGGTATGGGTTTTTGCCTTTCTCTGTAGAGGGGGGCACATTACTCTACTAGGGATTTCTTGAGTGATTATTGACAACATTTTATGGAAGCCAGACATTGGTGGCCACCATTCCCCTGATTTACCTATGGCAGGTTAGGGTGTTAGGTCTATGCTGTGTCAGGGATGAGGGTTGTCTTATACATTGTTTAGATTTTGCTTGTATAGGATGGTTTGGATAGGAATGATCCTGCCTCAGGCAGGGTGTTAGACTAGATGACCTCTGGATGTCCCTTCTAGCCCTAATTCTGTATGAGCTGCAGTCGCACCTTTGGTCTGCAAAATAGATCTACCCTGAGAGGGTCAGTTAAGGCATGTTCACAGCACAAAGTTACTGTGCCGGGCAGTGATGCGTTCTATCATGCTGCTCTGTTCCTCACAGGCACAGCCTCCCACACCAGAAGCAACATAGCTCTGTTCACATACAACTGAGGGTTGACTGGGTAGTACTGGTAAGAGAGACTAAGGGAGAAAGTAAAAAGTTGAAATGAATAGAAATGAAACCCTAATTGCTTTTCATAAAAAAAACCCCCAAAACCAAAAATTTTTAGGTTTCATAGTCTTGAATAAAACAGGAGCTAGGAATTATTGTTCAGTGCAACATCTTGGCACAAGGCTTACAGAAGCAGAACAGTGTGTGTGTGTATGTGTGTGCGCGCGCACAACTAGACCAAGTGCGCAAAAACCCTTGTAATGTTCCCATACTTTTCTGGAGTGACTAAGGCAGAGGAGGGTGAGGGAAGTCAAGGAGGCCATTGTTAAGAAGCTAGTTTGGTGAATAAGAGCCTAAATCCCCTGGTTTTTGAAGCAAGGCTGAATGTTCTGGTGAGTAAGGTTCTGAGTACCAATCACCAGAATGCTTGACAGGTTGACATGTTGGTCAATGGCTCTTCCAGGGCAACAGAAAACAGAAAAATCTCATTTGTGCTCGGAGTTGAGGAACTTTGAATGGAGACTGTTGCCAGTGAGAGACTCTCTTCACCAGTAATTGCCATATACTGTTTTCATGATCTCCTTTCATATTGCCCCAGAAAAATATGTGGTGGCAAGGGAAAGGAAGATGAGTGTGTGGGTAGTAGGAAACTCATTTCTAGTCACAGCAGAATGTTTTCTATAGGTGTTTCTTAGACTGAATTTGTCTACTTGTCTGCTGGTAAAATACAGCCACCTTTGTGGTATAGCAACTGGCAACTGTTCTGCCAGGAAGGAGCTAGAGTTGAATGGTCCACTAAATAGGTCTTCAGTTAAAAGTAAATAGCAGCTTAGAACATACATGTTTGTAAGTCATTAAAAGACACAGGTAGGGTCTTGGATTTAAGTTTTGTTCTGTTCACAGGACCTCCATCTCAGTGCAGTGATAGTTAAAGAAAAACTTAGGTAGTTAATTTATATGAAGATATAAGGGTTTGCAAAGCAATTGAAGGTATACACAACCACAGGAAACACCTATATAGGACCGTGGATGTCCTCCAGCTGAGTGCAGAAATAGGCCCTTTGAAGTAAGAGCCATGACAAGTAGCTGCACAGATTGCTCCTTTATTCAGTATCCTGTTGCATATTAAGTGGATTTCAAACCATCTCAATATGAATGACTTGAGTTCTGTGGTGTCTACAGAATTACAAGCACTCCTTCAGTCTCTTGAAACCGTCTTCAGAGCTCCTGACCAAGTTCCTTCTTCAGTTTGTGACCTGAAGACATAGCACAAACAAATGTAACTCTTGCTTGTGGAAGGCAGGTTCATTCATCACTATGAATTTGTGTGCATCTAAGCCCTGTGGCTTTTTTTTTTAAACCATGCATTTTGAAACTGCGTTAGAAACAGATTCTTGAAATGGTGAGGCTAGAAATGAGGTTTCAATAGTGTAACAGACAAAGACCCCAAGAGTGCCCCCCGGTTGTCACCCTGCTCCTGTTTGCCTTCAGTCCTGTAAGCACTCTCCTCTTCTCTAGTTCTCTGGGAAGGCCACACCTGGTGTAAATAAATATTTAGAGAGGGAAGCTGCCCTTGGAATCCCTGAGTGAGATTGCATCCACTCCTGAGCTTCAGTCTCATTATTCAGTGCCTTAAGGTCTTATTACATGGCTTGAACTGCCCCTTACACCATGCCCATGCCTTGCAGATGTCTCTGTACAATTACTCTTTTGGGGGGGTTGTCCGTGCTTTTGGCCTCCACTCCTTTTCTTTGGCTGCAAGCCTCCAGCCCCGGCACACTGATTCAGGTCTGATTCTCTTGGCCTGAGCCCTTAGCCACGAGTATCTCTGGGCTTCTGGTACTTGTATTTCTTACTCTGGGCCCTGGCTTTGCCCCTCTTGGGCTGCTGGGCCCTAGCTAGGCTTCAGCCTCTTTTGCCAAGCTCTAGTCTTCTGGGTAGGCCTGCTTTGTGCCCCTTCTCATGCCTTAAGGGCCTCCTTTTTTCCCCAGACAATTCCAAACCCAAATTGCCAGTGAGAAAACAAACTGAAGATCCAGCTTCCACCTTAACACAATGCATCCCACCTCGAGGCACAAAATGTATTTTGTCTCTTTAATGCATCCAGCCCCAGGTCAGGCAGTGTCCCAGCCAGCAGTAGAACTTGCCAACCTAGTTAGGTAAAGAAGTCTGTTCAGGCAACTCACCCCTGGACTTCTCACTGCCTGGCTCCTGAAGTCCAGTCCACTCCTGGGGTTCCTCAGCACTGTCTTTCTCTTTCCCCGTTCCTTGTAAGAGAGCTCTGTTATTTTCTGGGGCTTCTTTGCACAGCTGTGCTTCACTTTGCTTTCCATTCCTCTGCTGCCTGGCTTGCCTCAGAGCAAGCCGTTATCTCCATCTTCCCATTATCACCCGTGCAGAACTCCTTGGCTAGGGTTGTCATATGTCCAGATTTTCCTGGACAGGTCCTCTTTTTGGATCCACTTATTTCCATCTGAACAGTTTTTTGAAATCTGAAAAAATGTCCAGGATTTTGCTTTGCTCCACTGGCAGGAGTGGGGGAAAGGCAATTGAAGGCAGAGGCACCATGTGCAAATGGATGCACACATGCATGTGGCCAGCAGGGCAGCTGGAAGACACTGCTGGGAGGGGGGTGTGGCCAGGCCATCTGGCACCTTGCTGGAGCCCCAGCCCAAGGTGGGGGGTGCCACAGGCCTCTCTCCTCCTCTTCCCTCCTGCTTGCCTTGGGGCCAGACTCACTCCATCGCCACCCCCACAAGTAGGAGTTGCTATGCTCTGGCTGTTTGGGTGGGGGGCAGATGGGAGCCCCCTCTGGCAGGGCTGGAGGGAGCAAGGAGCTGCAGGTTGGGAGTGAAGAGTAGTGGCAGGGCTGGGAGGGATGTGGCTTGGGAGTAAGGGCATAGGGTGGGGGCGGAGGGATGTGGGGCACTGGCAGCACCAAGGGGCTGTAGGTTGGGAGTGAGGGGCACCAGCAGGGCCTGGGGGGAACTGTAGTTGGGAGTGAGGGCCAGGGGTCTGCAGGTCAGGAGTGAGGGGCAGCAGCAGGGACTGGGGGCCCTGGCAGGGCCAGGGGGTTATGGGTTGGGAGAGCGGTGTTCCCTCGACACGTGTCCTCTTTTTTAGAACTGGAAATATCCTTATCCCTGTCCCCAGGTGACAGTCTTTCTAATTATGGAATAATGAGCAGTTCCCTGCCACCTTATCTCTCCTGCTTGTTTGCTCATGTAGTGACCCTTATGATAAGTCTGATCCTGTTTTGTAATGGGAGCCGCTGCCTCCCTGTTATAGTTAGCAGAATTAAGCTGCTAACAAAACAATACATCCTTTTTAAAAGCATAAAACAAAACCGAGATACAGCTTAATGTACTTCCTTGCAAACTTCCTTGAAATGCTCTTCTGTTTTTAAAAATATACAGCCTGATTTTTTTGTTCCAGAGGTCCTGATCAAGTGTAACTCCCACTGACTTCCACAAAAGTAATGGTTTCTTGGTCTACCTCTTCAGAGTTTTGCTTCTGACCTGAAAAATGGCAAAGTGTTCTTATTTCTACAAACATTTTTCATGTGCTTAATATTTTATGGGTCTGACATTGAAGCTGTTGAATCAAGGTACCCTGTTTGACCCCCTCATGATTCTCTCAATCCCTTGGCATATTACTCTGATTAAGATTTTGTTTAATGAGCCCTTATTAGACAGAATGCACTCTATTTCATTATAGAAAATTTATGCAATGCATTTAGATATTTATAATTAAATTATAATATATTAATAGCTATGCAAAAGTATGTTACATAGACAATAATTGACTGGATGAAATTAAAAGATATCTTAAAGGAAAAATAGTATGGCTTAGAGAAGAAAGAGTTTTTCAGCAGCAAAACAAAAATATTGATGTGCAGGAGAAGAGATTAGAAGGGAGGATGAAGAATTCTTGTTAACCAATGTACTGTTTTAATATAAAATGAAACAATTGCACAATTATGACTGAATTTTTAAGAAATAATGAAAAGGATACCATGTTTTGTAATAAAATCAAAATGAAAACTTTTGCTTTAAATACCCTTAACACGTTTACAAAAGTTATTTTTAATGTTTGTAACTTTAAATAATTTCCTTTTATTTTCATTGTTACTGAAGCTCCCCTAGATGTCCTGGGATTTTATTGCACATGCACAATTCCTGTTAATAGAGATGGGAGCTGTGCATGCAGATCTGCTGGCAATAAGATGAGAATATTCTGTTCCCCCTGCAGCAGTTGGCTTTCTGACTACCCAAAAGGTTGCAGGAAGCATTCATAACAGTAATTTCTAACACTTACCCTAGTGATTTACATTTTCAGAGGACTGTACAAACATTAACTTGACACAACTCCTGCAATGCATTTTACAAATAGGCAAACTAAGATAGAGGTTAAATGAAATGCTGAAAGCCACAGAGGTTGTCAACGTTAAGAGCTGAGATTACAAGTCAGCAGCTTCTGGCCCTCCTGAGCAGTGCTAAAACCAGCAAACAAAACTGATGTGATCTCTGCACATGGAGAAGAACATCGTTAGCTTATTCTTACATTGAGCACTGAGAAAGATCTTTTGCATGTATAAATCACCGTGGTTCTTCAGATGCCAGTGAAGTGCCATCAATTTTCCTCAGTCAAGTGTTTTTAGCCGCATAAAAACTGGCTTCTTTTTTCTCTCTGAAATTAACTTACATTCATTTTGCATTTTATTTCTATGTTTTTAGTGTTCTTGATTTAGGCTTAGCTGCCATGGGAAGGGTTGACTGTAGAAGCAAATACTTGAATCAGAAAAATTAGAAAAGAAAACCTTTGGGTGGTATTTGTACTCATAGTTCTGACATAGCAAAGGTGCTTAACCCGTCTATTAAGGAATATGAAAATGTGCTGCAGCTGCCAAATTAAATGCAGACCACAAAAAAGATGGCTACTTCGTCATGGACAAATATGAATGTATATTTTTGACAGCTTTTTGAAAATATGGCCTTGCCATATCATGCTGTCTTCAAATATGTGTGAACATTGCCAGCTTTGCCATCAAGGTTGTCTACTTCAGTTAATATGTGAAGTTAAATAGTGTGTCAGAATCTGACTCAGGTTTGAGCTGTTTGCAATGTATATTTAGCTGTGCAAACCTTCATCAGAAAGATTATCATCTCTTTCTACATATTTCAGGTCATCATTTAAACCAGCAAATTGAGGCATAGAATTTTCAGTTATCATCAAGTATGTTTAGCTTGGGACTTCAGTGAAGAATAGTTTAAATAGAACTTTGACTGTCAAATACTTATATTGCAGCTGCCCTCAATTTTTCTGTATTCGGCATATAGTTGCATGCTTCTTGGAAGCTACTACATTATTTTTTTAGGAGTAGTTTACCTCAGTCACTAAGTGAAGACATTGCTTCAACAATTATCAGTTGACTAGGTGAACAGATGAGATCCAACAAGGACAACAAGTGCAAAGTCCTGCAGTTGGGATGGAAAGCATCACATACAGACTGAGAAATGACAGGCTAGGCTGCACAACTGCAGAGAAGGAGTTGTGGGTTAGACCATAAGCTGAATATGAGCCAACAGTGTGCTCTCATTGCAAAAAAAGCCATCCCCACAGGAAAAAAAGTCCCACAACCCCCCCCCCCCCCCCGAACAAAATAGCAAACTAGGTTGTACTAACAGTAGTGTCATTTGTAAATCAAAGGAGGTGATTCTTCTGCTCTGTTCAAAACTAGTGAGGTCTTACCTGAAATACCATGCCCAGTTTAGGGATCCACACTTCAAGAAGGATGTAGACAGTTTGGAAAGAGTCCAGCATAGAGTAACAAAAATGATTAGGAGACTGGCAGGCATGACTTATGAGGAAAGACTCAAAGAAATAAGGTTATTTATTCTGGAGAAGATAATACTGAAATGGGATTTGATAACAGTCTTCAAACCTGAAGGGCAAGTACACAGAGGATGGATATGGGCTTTTCTCTGTAACTGCAGGACACAAGGCTATGAGTAGTTGCCTCAAGCTGAAGCAGAGGAAATTTAGGTTGGTGATTAAGAGGAACTTTCTAACCGTGAAGAGGTTAAACACTGGAACAGGCTACCTGGAGACGTCTTGCAATGTCTATCCTTGGAAGCTTTCAAGTGCAGGTTAGGCAGACACTTGACCAGGATGGTATAGTCAGGCATGATCCTGCCCTGAACAGGGGGCTGAACCAGATGATATTTGAGGTCCCTTCCAGCCCTACTTGAATCCCCTTGACATTCTGAGATGACAACTCGTTGTTTGATGGCAGATGTTTAAATCTTAATGGGGTGTCCAGGTATTTATTGTATCAGTTACAACCCTATTCTTTTAGTGTAATTATTGTGTGTTTCATTAATTTTGCCCTGATAAAACAGATGTTTTTGTTGCAAAAGTATATTACCTGATTGGGTGGGTCTAAAATAATATGATCCAATTAATTATATAAATTAATCCTTCAAGTCTGGTTGGATTTAAATGTATTTTACTCATGTAAAATTTTGCCTTTTTAATTTGTAATTCAGTTAAACTCAGTATATATAACGTAAGTTTTGAAGAAAAATTAAAATAACCAAGTTATATCTGAGGACTCTAGAAGTTCCTTTCACACTTAAGTTGTGCCATCATGTCCTTTTGATGAAATTAGTCTGTTCAGATCATACAAACTTACAATTTTGGGCATTCTAAAAAGCAAAAGAAATATGTATTCTAAATATGTACAGAGCATATAATTTTACAGTTAAATTACACTTTTATTGTCAACAAAATCTTAAATTTTAGCTTGTTTTACATTGGTATAGTTCTGTTGTCTTCCAAGCATTTCCTGCAGACTCAGATTACTGCAAATGAAATCATGATTAGGCCCACTGATAAAATGAGTTTCCCTAGTATTATTCGCAGCATCAGTGAGCCCCCACAGCTCTGTGCTACTCTGGTTAGACAGCTTCTGGTATTCAAGCTAGTTCAGGTATTACTTCGCTATAGTGAGCAACATGGATACATAAAAATGATGTCAGCTTCTTTCTGTAGGAGTCTTATGAGTTGCAGTAGTGCTGGAATCTCTGCAGTGTTGTGAGACCCTCCACGGACAAGCTCCATTTGTATGCTAAGATGCTCTCCTTAGGCAGTTGCCTCTACTGCCTTGTCTTACCTTAACTAAAGTGAATGGATGAGAACAGGGGCGATAATCACGCCCCGCAAGTAATGACAAGAATGCTAACTAATGAAGTACTGTTTCTGGTACAATTTGTTTTCCCCTCCTGGTGGCTTGTCACATTTTTTCCATGTTTTAGTTTTAATCTTCAAACACTAACAGTTTTTGGCCCCAAGTGAATGCAACATCTCTGTGGCTGTTTGATTGATAAAATACTTCAAAGAACCTGGATTGAGATTGTTGAGGTTTACTGTTTTGCTTTTCTACCCACAAAGTACATTTGCTCTATGTCCAGTTTTTGCCAAAGTCTTTGCCAGGACTGCCTAAGAGATAGGAGGCTTGTGAAAATGAGCCCTGCACTTTACACATTTCCTTACATGTAGATGGATTATCTTGTTTTGCAGTTTTACCTATAAACTGCAAAACTCTACAACTCTCAGTTCATATGGTGCTAATTTTCCAAACATGAAGTAATTCATTCAGAAACTCAAGTAAATAGCAATGTCTCATTTGAAAAAAAAAAAACCCACACTGCCAAGATGGTTCTTTTTTAGATAAATAACATTATTTGTGTTTTGCTATTCATGTGCCCCGCCCCCCGCCCAATTAAAAATGAACTGCTTCAGTGGGCAGCCCTTTCATTATGTTATTATATAAAAATATGTACAACTAAACTTCCATAGCATTTATTCTCAAGTAAATTTACAGGCAGTTGACCATGCTTATAATTAACCATGGTTTAAAATATTTTCTTTTATCAGATTCCCTAGATGTTTTTACCTCTTTTTAAAAAAAGTGATTGAATATCAGAACAGTGCCACCCATTTTAAAAGAGCTGCTGTTCAGGGCAGTCCCCCAGTTGGAAACAGAAATGGTGATAGCATATACTGTTGTTAGAGTGGTCAGTACTATCATAGCTGTTTACTATTGCTAATTAATAGGATGGGCAATTCATGGCCTTTGTGGTCTTACATAGTTAATAGCATTTTATAGGTATTTGAGAACAGCTGTTTCTAATTGGAAGAAAACAGCATGCTTTCAAATATTTAAAGAATTAAATAGATATCTAGATATAAAATTATGGAAATTAAGCTTTTATATACTCTTTCTTGGGTCATTTCCTAAGTTAAATTCATTACCACAATGGTTGAGTGCATTACGATCTTCATAATTGGTCCATTGACTAATTGAATGTAAGACCATGATTGAAGGGTATCAATGCCATTGCTGACTCAGTGTATCTAATGGGCTAAATTCTGGTGCGTTTCCCAGCTCTTTAGTACCACCTGAGCATCAGAGTGGCTGGAAAGTATTTGGATCTTTGCAGCTGTGAATTTCTAGAAGCATTTTTGTGTAGCAAAGAACTTATGTGCTGCCCTAGTACCAGCCTGTTTCACTTGACCCTGGTACAAACATCTAGCTGTCTACTTAGGCTATGCTGAGCTGTTCCATAGGGCTAGGGACAGAAGCTACATGTAAACCAGTTTAAGTGATCAGAAACTGGTTTAAACCTGTAACAGAACAGAAGTTCAGTGCACAAAAAACACTTTTAAAATGCGCCAAAACTGGTTTAAGATAAACTGGGTTGAATGTAGTATCAGCCTGAACTGATTTAGGTCAAACCAGTTTAAGGAACTTCTTTCCCAGACCCCTTCCTGGTTTAAGTTAAGCTTTGCAACCCTGGGCTGGGCTGAGCTATGCTGTCTGCTGCAGTGGAGCAGGGTTGGTCCTGCCCCTCTGCTCCCCAGCTGGAGCACTGTCACTGCTCTGGCTAGCTGAGAAGGGGCTGGGGGTGGGGTGGGAAACCCTGCTTGGGACTGTAGCTCCTGCCACACTTTTCCTTGCTTGGGGGCAGGGGGAGTGGCCAGCCCCTGGGCCAGCCCCCTGAGGTGAAGAGGAGGGAGGGATGGGAGATTTAATCCCCCATCCCTCCCCTCTCTCCCCTCTCCCACCAGCATGGGACCCCAGCCTGCCAGGGTTTCCCCCCCCCTCCACTTGCCACTCGAGTAGTAGGGGTGCGGGTATGGCTAAATGCCAGCCAGAGCTGGCCCCTTGATAGAAAAGGGGGGGTGGGAGGGGGATTTAATCTCCACCTCCCTCCCCTCTCCCACCAGCACAGAACCCCAGCTGGGGTCTGATGCCCATAGGTGGAGGGAGAAAAAAACACTTGGGAGATTAAACCCCCCTCCCTCCCCCCTCGCACCCCCCTGGTCATGCCACCCCTGCTGCTCATGGGGTGAATGCAGAAAAGACTGGCAGCGGTTGCTTCCCTTCTCCCCCTCCAGGCATACCCCAGTTGGGGACTGTGCAGACCAGGGTGGGGGTTTAAACCCCTCCCCAGTCATACCAAATGGCCTGGCTTGGCCTGGCCACACCCCTACCCCCAGCTCAAGCATAGAGTGGGAAAAAGCATGGATAGCTTCTCTCCCAACTTTCCTGCCACTGCCAAAGGGAAGGGAGGGCTTGCTTTGGAACCCCCTGGCTTCTGACCCAAGCCACTGCAGGCATGTTGCTGCATTTCTGAAATCAAAATTGAATGTGTATTCTCTTGCTTCCCCATTCAATCTATGCAGTTTAGACTAACCTGTGAAGATTGAATCAGTTTAGGCTCAGGCTTTTTGAATGTCTGTACTTAGCCTAAAAGACTATAACCAGCTGCTAGAAGTTAGTGTTCACTTACCCTGGAGCTCAGAGTCCACCTTGAATAGTGAATGTTTATTTGTCTCTCAGTTCTGGTTTTAGTTGAGCTGTTATGTCCCACAAAAAATATTGTTTCCTCTTTAGTGGTTTGAGCTCTTAAGGTATTTATAGACTGTTCTATATATATAAAGGGCTTAGTCCGTCTGTCTGTGTCTGTCTGTCTGTCTGTAATGCTCTTGGATCACTCTGATTGGTTGTCTCAACAGCCAATCTCAGTGCTTCCTAAAACCCCCCCACCAGCCCTGCTCCTTGGAGGTGGCAGCTGCGCTGGCTAGCTCCGTCCCAGCCATCATGGTGGTGCTCCGCCACCCTACTCTGTCCCTGCCATTCCCTCCGGCTCTGGAAGTAGAGGTGGAGGCAGTACAGGGTGCTAGCAGACGGAGCAAGCTTCCCTCTCCCTGCTTCTGGGAGGTGGCAGTGGCGTGGGGTAGTGGATTGCAGTACTTCGTGCCCACCTGCCCACCCCTCCCCCATCCCCCGTCATTCTTGATGGGCAATTCACTAGTTACAAATAATTTGACTATTAGCTCAGGTATACATATGTGCCTCCTGCAGTCTTGTCACATAAATCCATTCCTCCAGTACACCTGGATCATTTTCATTTATTTTCTCTGAACTTACTCTAATTTGTCAATATTTTTCCAGTAATGTGATTCTGAGAAATTGGAGCAGTTTTCCAAAAGTGGCTGCTAGAGTGCTACAGGAAAACGGGCTATTGTCTGCCTTCTCTTTCATGTGACCTTTGCATATGCCTCTTTAATTGCATTGATCATTTTTATAGTCATACCACATTCCTAATACATCTAAATTGCTGTCCAGCATCACCCTTTATTTTAATTCTGAGTAGCCTCTTCCCAAGTTTGTCTCTTTCATTGACAATGTTTCATATTATTATCCCACAGATGCATTAACTTTCAGTTTTTCCAAGATGAATTATTTTCTGCCCATGTTTCTCTACATCCCTTTGTAATAGCCTTGCAATTATTTGCAACTCCTCCTAATTTAGAACCATCTGTGCAGTGAATATTATTAACTCTTTGCTTTTACCTTAATGTCTAATCTGCAAAAGGAGTGATTTTGATATATTTTCACTTATGGTCTTACTATCAAAGTGACATTTTCCTGCTGTGATGTTATTAGCAACAGAGGCTGTCATTTTCTTATAGAATATTTGCATGACAACAAAGTGAGGTTCATTAAAAGGGAAGCCAGAAACTGAAAAGCAAAATGTAAATCAGTCAACTGTTAAAATATTGTGTGCCCATATTCTGTATTCATAATGAATCCAGTTTCTTCATTAATGCAGATGTTATCTTTGATGTGGAATTGCTGAGTACCATGAGCCTGCATGTGTTTCTGTTCTTGATGTAGACTTTTTTTTGCCTACATCATTATTTTTTATTTCCAAAGTAATACAGACATTATGCACATGTTCAGTCTGACCCATAAGGTATATTCTCATTGCCTGGCAAGTGCAACATTTTTCCCCCTTTACCTTCCAAATCACTGGTTTGAGACTAAAATTGCAATTATTCTCTCCACCAATGGGAAATGAATGAATTTGTTAATTGTGGTACTCTGTTCAACATTATGTAACCTTTCTGCCAGGCACTGGTCAGCAGCAAGAAGGCCCAGATTAAAATTTCAGTGGATTAAAATTTCACAATAAGTTTTTAACGTGACTCGGGTCCCCACCCAGAAATGTGAGATCCCTGAATTTGGATTTCCACTTCACAAAGTTCCAACGCACTTCTCCAATAAAGGAGGGGAGACCCCCCTCATAGGGAGCAGTTCTTCCCAGATGACATTTAGCTTTGCAGCCCTCAGCAACCCCAAGAGAGGGACTAGAGCTTCAGCTGAGAGATTCCTATATACCTTGGTATGGCATCACCCTTAAATTTTCCAAACAGGGATTGCCATGCTTTAGTTTCTCTCTTAGTGAGTTAATTTTAAAAGTACACTACACAGTTTAGCAAATCAGGTTAGGGTTTGATCCTCCTACTAATGTGACTGAACCCAGTGCTCTCTTGTTTACAGTACACAGCAGGATGTGTTTACAAAGGGCCTAAACAAAGGAGGTTTTTTCTGTAGCAGACAGCACATTTGTTCTCAGTTTGACAAAGAAGGGAGAGGCCAATACAGACACAAACATGGTCACATTTCAATTATAATATTATATACAGCAATGCGAAACTGGAACACTTTTGAAGTACAAAATGGCTTGCACATTTTGCGGATGTTACACTTAGTTGGCTTTTTCAGAAGTGACAAAACCTTTTTTAGAAGGATTTTTAAAGTGAGACGTAAATATTAGAGCTAAATGGCTGACAGCTCTAATGAACTCTGGGGGTCATCAGTGGCCAGCCAGTAGCAGAACTCTTCGTGTGATTCCACTCATACATTGGCGAGGATTCCTAGGCAGTATGGTTGTGAAACATCTTAGAATTTTTGAGAGGGAAAAAATGGCTTTAACAAGGAGCAAAAGCTTCCTTTTATGACTGCAAAGTTCACTTGACTTTTCAGCATACTTCTTGCTGACTCTTTAGGCTGTCATATTGACGGTTGGATTCCATCTGCTTGAATGTCTTGAACACTTGAATGTCTCTATCACATTCCATTTGATAGTTCATGCACTGTTACTTAGATGCCTTGTCATTTGTGTTGGGAAGAACCTGGCAGGTAATTCTTGCAATAAAACAACAGTCATGTAGGACCCAGATAATTTGAAGGTCTAGTCTAGTGGCTTATTGGGCTAGTACAGTTAAAGCACACAGGCTACTGTAGCCAATGATACACAAGAGAAAGATGGTTCTAGCATCGTATCTGGTTGCCTTTGATTCTTAAACCTAAGTGACCAGGTTTCCATTTACAACTGGGTCTACTGAGCCTTCAGCTCAAGTTTAGAACAGTCAACCAAATCATAATAAGATGCTTTGATTGCTCTGCCACCATGCTGCACATAGATATGTAGGTATTGGCTAATTGATTCTTGATGCCATGTGCTGACTAAGGCTGCACACACCTTTGAATGATTTGGGAGAATTCTCTTGGGATTGTTCTCATGATAGAAATCCTTGCTGGGGAGATGCCTGAGCAAACATTTGAATGCTGAGCTCCTGAGGGCAGGGAGCTTGTAATGTTGACATTGTGCAGTTAGAGGCCTCCTGTGCACATATCTAACCATGCTCTGTAGGCTCTTTCAGTCTCCCTGGCAACAGATGGCAACAGTGCATAAGATGGCCCTGATTGGCTGACCCAGACTCCTTAGAGTCAGTGTTTATCTCACTACAGAACAAAGTGGAATTGTGAAGAGGGCATGTTCTGCTCCTTGCTTGATTGGAGTAGTACAGTCCAGCCTAAGCAACGCACTGGCCTATGGGGTGGGATGAGGAGCAAAGAATGCTGGGATGCTGGAAGATGGTGCTGTGGCTTCTCTCACAAGGATAAGTTGTACAGACATCCTGATGCTGGTTGTTCTTGGGCTATTTTTCTCTTGGAATGGCTATTTTTGCTCTGGGAGAAAAATATTGAACATCTTGTGTTCAGTGACTCTCCCAGGAAAAATTGAATATGTATACATGGACTAAGGCCGATGGGGAAAAAAATCAGAACTCTAGCTTGAAATCTCTGTCACCCATATATAGTTATTTTCCTGAGGGGGATGGAATGGTGTGACAGTGTCGGTATAACTTAAGTAATTCAAAGAGACCTGTATAGTTCTATATAAATTCTGTTCAGGTTCTGCTCAGATAACTCAGGAGTCTAGTTAGAAATGCCCTTCATGACCAGTGACTAGATAATTTGGGAGTTCAGAAGTGGTAGTGCTTCCTTAAGGAGGAAATTCTCACTTCTGAAAAAGAGGCCATCCCCACAGAGTCAAAAAGAGGGAAAGGGGCCAAGAGACCTGCTTGGCTCAACAAGAATATTAGGAAACTTTTGAAAATGAAAAAAGAGGCATACAGGCCGTCCTCAGACTTATGGCACAATTGGTTTCAGAAAACCACATCTTAAGTTGAAATGTCATGACTTGGAACCACTTTTCCCATAGGAACAATGTTATAAATGGGGGGTTGGGTCCCGAACCAAGGCCTGATACCCTATTTTCACCAAAAAAAATACCCCAGAATTTTGTACTCAATAAATTATAGGTGAGTAATATAGCTACATTAATGTATTTATATTGTAAACAGCAATCATATGGATTTGGAAGGACTTCTTTGAGGTGACTTTGCTGGACTTTTTGAAGGGCTCTTGGTTGTACTTTTTAAAGGGTTCTTGGCTGGAGTCTTCTCAAGAGTCTTGGCTGCAGGTTTTTCTTTAGTCTTGTCTGCTTTTTTAAACTGTCCAAGGAAGTTTGGACAGATGTTCTCCAGGGAGATGGGTGATGCAGTGAACATGTTTGCTGACATGGTGTGTTGTTGGTTCAAGCATCATAAAATTGAAACTGATGTCAGAAAGTTGAAATGATATCAATTTATAAACATTGTAAGTGCCATTTGTTGCAACTCAAAACATCTTAAATCAAGGACTGCCTGTATATGCAATGAAAAAATGGGTCAGCATCCAGAGAGGAGTGCAGTCATGGAGGCCAGGGAGGGTGGGGAGTGCAGCCCATAGTTGATCCTTGTGAAAAGGCAGAGCTCTTAAATACTTACTTCACATCAGTATTCCTGAAATCAGATGGGAAGTGGTCACCTGTCTAGGGGCCCAGGGAATAAGGTAAAGACAACAGTGCACATGAAATCAGTCCCAAACAGGTGAGGGTACTCTTAGAACATTTGGACGTTTTCAAGTCTGCTGGGCCAGATGACCTGCATTCAAAAGTCCGGAAAGAACTGGATGAGCTCATAGCAGGACTTCTGGTGTAGCTGTTTGATGAGTCATGGGACTCAGGAATGGTCCCGAGTAACTGGAAGAGAGCTAATGTAGTAGCCATGTTTAAGAAAGCGAAGAGGGACGACCCTGCAAACTATAGACTGGTCAGTCTGACTTTGGTCCTGGGAAAAAATCTTTGAAAAAAATGATTCTTTGAAAAAATTGTCAAGGAGGCCATCAATCACAAGCTCGCAACTGGCAGAGTATTAAGAAGTAAACAGCATGGCTTTGTCAAGGGTAGGTCACACCTAACAAACCTGGTGTCCTTTTATGACCAGGTAACTAAGCAGCTGGACAAGGGACATGAGGTTGACATCATTTACCTAGACTTCAGCAAGGACTTTGATATGGTTTCCCATGAGATTCTCTCAATTAAGATGGAGGGTACTGGCCTAGACCAGCCTACAGTGAGGTCGGTTGACAACTAGCTCAGAGGCCGATCCTAGAGAGTTGTAATCAATGGGATGGCGTCATCCTGGAGGGCCATGCTCTTTAACATTTTTATCAATGACTTGGATGAGGGTGTGGATAGTACAATGATTAAGTTTGTGGATGGCACGCAAGCTGTGGGGTAATGTGGGCACATCTGAGGAGAGGGTAAGTATCCAGGATGACCTTGACAGACTGGTCCTATGGGCCAAATGCAATCAGCTGAGGTTCAGTAGGGAAAAGTGCCAGGTCCTTCATCTGGGTAAGAAGAATCTCCACCATAACTAGATGATGGGTGGTGGTCCACTGGCTGACACTGCATCTGAAAGGGACCGGGGAGTGACAAACGAACAGAAGATGAATATCAGCCAACAATGCAATGAAGTGGCAAGCAGGGCAAATAGGACCCTGGTGTGCATCATCCGATGTGTTGCAAATAGATTCAGAGAGGTGTTCCTTCCCCTCTATTTGGCATTGGTGAGGCCACAGCTGGAGTACTGTGTCCAGTTCGGGGCACCACACTTCAGGAATGATGTGGATAAACTCAAAAGGGAACAGAGAAGAGCCACCCATATTCTTAGAGGCCTGGAGGATAGGCCCTATGAGGAGAGACTCTGGGAATTGGGTTTGTTCAGTCTGCGTAAGAGAAGACTGACAGGTGACTTGGCAGCTGCCTACAAGTATATCAGGGGTGAACACCAAGATCTAGGGGAACAACTCTTCAGAAAGGCAGCCCTTAGGGGTCAGGCCAATGCTCAGCATCTCAATATTTCGCTGTTAGAGAGGAGGGTGTGGTGTACAATTGCACATACACACATAAAAATCAGTTAAGCATACATACACTCACTAGGTGCATACACCCCCAGTAGGCATACACGCTCACTGTAGCAACTCAGTTACGCACATGTTCAAAATAACCAGTCTAGGTTCATGCACACCTATCACCAGCTTAAGCCCATACACGCTACACACACCAAATTTAGACAGAATCAGTTTCCAGTTACCAACGCATCCAATACACATACGTGGATTACTAAGTCATATACCACACACACACAATGATATCTATATATGTGTATATATATGTGTATTCACTAAT
>NW_017728886.1:40427468-40435334 GCF_001723895.1 Crocodylus porosus
ATGTATGTATGTGTTTGGTGTACTTGGGATACCTGGAGAAAGGTTAAGGTAAGAAAGTAGAAGTGTAGGGAGTGAAAGTTGCTGAGAGTGAAACTTAGCAGGACCAGGATTAGAACATGTAGACTACAGGGGCCTGGGCTGAAGAACTGAGGCTGGGGGGGTAACTTTAGGTTAATTGATCTTAATTGATTAAAAGACAACACCCAAAGCCTGTAGAACAGGGGAGGGATGCCAGCACAGAGCTATGGGGGAGCTGAAAAGGTAGGTGGGGAGAGGGAAAATGGAACTAAGGGAAAGTGTGGGTGTTAAAGAGGGGCTCTGGATATGGAGAGCTAGAGGATGGGTCCGGGGCAGCTAAAGAAGCTGTAGGGAGTGGCAGTAGGTGCTGGGAGCTGGAGAAAGGCTCCAGCTGCTGGACAAAACTGCAGGACAGCCATGAGGAGCTGGGAAGCTGGGTGGGGGGAGGGAGGACTACAGATGTTGTGGGGGAAGCCTGAAAACAGAGAGATGGACAGCAGAAAATCACAGGAAAAGCAGCAGGAGAGACTGAAAGGCAGCAGGGCAGTGGAAAAGCAGAGAAAGACAGCAGAAAGTCACAGGCAAAAGGCAGTAGGAGCATGGGGAGCACAGGAACAGCAGAAAATCGCAAGAAAAGCAGCAGGAGATCCTGGAAGGCAGCAGGGCAGCAGGAAAGCAGAAAAAGGAAAGTTGCAGGGAAAAGGCAGTAGATGGCCTGGGAGCCTAAAAGGCAGCAGGGACAGCAGGAAAGCAAGGAGAGGCTGAGAGATGGCAGAAAAGGGGAGACGGAATTGGGAGGAGATTGGGAAACTAGTAGAGAGTGCGGGTGGGGGTGGGGCTGAGAGAGAGAACAAGGCTGGAATTTAGGATAAGGAAGGAACTGGGATTCAGTAAAACATGACCCAACTTGGGGTTGCAAATGACAGTGTTTTTATTAAACAGGGGAGATGGTGACAATGTCTTATTGATTCCCTTGCACCCACCCACCCACCAATCCACCCACACCCATCCACCTCCCCCACACACGCACACAATGGCAGCAGGGGTTAGAGAGGCTTGGTGCAGGGGCTGAAGTTCACTGAAGTCCAGGAGGAGAGAGGAAGAGAGAGAGAGAGAGTCCAAATTGTAGGAGGAAGTGTGCAGGTAATATCTACCTATCCCAGGCTGGAAGTTGATCCTCGATGGCCAGTCGGTGTCTCCTTCAGCTCGGTGTTGTCCAGAGGGGGTCACTGGCAGGAGCTCTGGGGTGGATAGGTGACCTGAAACTGGTCTGGTTCGAATGGAAATGGCATTCCCACTGGTTCTGTCTTTACTGCCCCTTTTTATAGGGGCAGACCTTGTGTGACCCTAGTGACAGGAGGCATGCCCAGGCAAGGGTCAGCCCTTGGCGTACTGAGCATGTGTGCTCCATGCAGGGATGTGCAATTTTGGGTGTCTGTAATGATGGGATACAATGGCAGAGTTGCTGGTTCTGCAGGGTCTTTTGTCTTTCAAATGCTGGGTTCTTGGCTCTGTTCCTGGGTAAGGTCCATGGTTCCTGGATGAATCAATGTGAGGTGATGGCCCAGTCGTTACAAGCCATTCAGTAGAGGCCTGCTACCACTGTATTTCAGTCATTCCCAATCACTCTCATTCATCTGGGAACCAGTTTACATGGGAGGGGTACAATGAATCATAAAGTTGCAACACAAGGGATGCCCAGGCAGAGGACACAAGATGGAGGCTTAACATATAAAATGGAAACTTGATATGACTTTGGTTCACTTACAAACACAGGCCTAAACCATACAATATCCATATGAAACCATAACAATCAATACAAAAATGATAATAATACAATATACAATAGTAAAAATCAAAACAAACCTAGTAATAATACAATATAAAACAGTGGATATCTAAAACCAAAAACTTGCTACCAAAATAAAAACGTTAAAGCTTATCCTAAGTCTGAGCTCGTTTATGCTTGTCCATAGGGAATAGCGAGGGAGAGAAAGAAAAGCCAGAAATAATTGGGGAAAGGAAGGGAATGCATATCTATCATATATATATAAAGAAAAAATGGGGTTTTGCTACACCTTGGGAGGACAAGGACCAATGGGCAAGAGCTAATTGAGGAAAAATTTAGGTTAGGCATAAGGAAAAACTTCTTTTCCGTAAGGTTGTCTAGAATCTGGAACACACTCCCAGCAGAGGTGGTACAGTTGCCATCCTTGAAGGTGTTTGAGAGGAGGCTAGACAAGCACCTCTTTGAGCTCATTTGAGCCCAATAACCTCCTGCCCATGGCAGGGCACTGGACTTGATGATCATACAGGTCCCTTGTGGCCCTTCTATTCTATGATTCTAAGCACAAGAGTGACAGCTGAAATAAAACTTTGAATTACAAGGACTGCCCACTGGGTTGGGCAGTTGGCTATTTTACCAAAATAGTGATTACCCAAATTATTTGTGTTGCGTCCTGTTCTAGTTTGGGTATTCCCTAGATAAATGTGCCACTCCCTGTTCAGTAAGTAGGTTGGCAGTGAGTGCCATTGGTAAACTGAAATAGGTGATTTATAATTACAATAGAAGCAAGTAATGTTTAATCAGATTATTTGAAGAATAGTTATGATTGTAAAAGTTAACTATGTAACACTAGTGGTACCTATTAAAATAATATTTGATAGCCCCAACTAAGGAAAAATTAATTTTTTTTAAAAAATTTTTTGTTAGGGACCTACAGAAACCCTTTTGTTTTATCCAAGTCAAGATAAGTTGCATGCCAAGAAAATTCAGATGTAAGAGAAAACATCGGTGTATATAGTTCTGCATGGAAATTTTCAGTTAAATGTTAATTAAGAGGTGTTTAACATGCATGAATTTATGAAGACGTTGATTTTTGCAATACTTGGAAAACCCACATTTGTTTACCTGCAAATGTTTGCCTCCTGTATGCACACATAGTAGGTATGACTACACCCCTCCTGGTTTTCCACACAGTGTTGACTAGAGAGCTGTTATGTGGCCATAGGGCTACCATGATCATCCAGCAATCCTTTCTCAAAATAGGCTTCTAGTATGAATATAGCTATATCATCTTTTAACTGTAAATATAATAGGAAAATATTAAAGTAATAAATCAATGTGTGGATTTGACCATAAAAGGTAAACTCAGACACAGTCTCATGGGGACTGAGGTGTGAGATGAGACCAAAGGATAGAAAATTATATTTACAGAAGAAGGAAATATCTCCATATGTGTCATGATTTTGGAAAAAAAATGCCTGAGACAACTATTTTTGGGTGATAAAAATTATACCTGGATATCTGGGCCCTGAATGTTAAATGCTAAGTGATGGGCATTGTAAATATTCCTGCAGAAAAGATGTACTATGCAAAGTTTTTTAATAATTGTGCTTTTTCTTCTAAGGAAAGTGAAGGATTAGCAAGTAAAGCACTAAAAAGAAAGAAATTAATATGTAGAACAGTATGCTGAAATATTCTGACTATTATGTAGAAGTTCCACAGTAGGTTTGATGTGAATTGTCTTTTAATAACTTCATGAGTGCTTTGCTACTTTAAGAATAGGACTGTACTAGTAGGGTGTCTAATTGATGACCTTTTAATCTGTTTGAAGACACAGGATCTGAAAGACAGTTCAGTAAACTGTCATGAAGTCCTCACTATGTCTTTAGGCAGCACTATGCAAATATTGTGTACTCACCTGGTGATCTCTCTCTTTTATCTATTGGCCTTTTATTCACATTGGTCATTAGGATTAGAAGTTTTGATGATCACCCATAAGCGCTGTCTTTTTAAAAAGAGATTGTGACTCTTCCTGTGGGGTAACCATGGAAACGAACAAGAAACCCTTAAAGAAAGTGATCGAACATGCTGTGCTAATTAATCCTACCCTACAGTTTTCCTTCATTTGAAGGATACAGTTAAATAAATGTTGCATGAGTAAGCATATTTCAGTGTGCAAACAGTATAAAATATGTAACAATCTCTTTGCAGAAGGATATTTGAAAAAGCTGGTAACCGTCATACCTAGAGCATCAAAACCAGAAATACTGTAGCTTGTTAGTTTTGTGTATATATTTTTGGCAGTTTTGGCTTGAAATCAATTGTAAATGTCTAAAGGCTGAAAATATATTTTCATGCCTTGAGTAATGCAATTTACATGCACTGATTTTGATCATGTGAGCCCAAATACTCCTAACTGTATATGCATTATATGCACTCTGTGTCTGCAGTTGCTCTTGCAGTTTGGTCAAATATGCTAAGTACAGATGTTCAAAAAAACTGTGGCAAAAGCACTCTAACTTGTATTTTACTTAAAGTGCTGTAAGTTAGAGTGTACTAAAACCAAACAGACATTTGCCATTCCATGGGGAGAAGGGGCCCACACTGCCCAAGGCCAGCAGGTAGGGGGAGTTCTCCCATGCTTCCTGGTGGGTCCTGTGGACTCCCCAGGTTGCTGGAGACTCCTAGGTGCAGTCAAATGGGCAAGTCATCCCTGATTGGCTATCTGACATGGGGGAGCAGTTTCCCGCTCTGCTCTTGTCAGTGACAGGAATCAGGGAATCGCAGAGAAGCAGAGCTGGAAGGGATTTCTTCGCCAGGTTGGGGATGCCCGGGGGCCAGGACCCAGGTTGGGAAGCCTATCTACCAAGTCCTCACAGGGGCAGCTGGGCACCAGCATCTCCGTGGAGCCACAATGGGGGCTGTGGACCAGGGAAGGGAACAGATGCAAAGCAGGATCACTGAGGGAGAGGCTGAACACAGACACATCCCCCACCCCCTTTGAGTCCTGCTTGCTTTTCACAGCACTGGGAACTGTCGGTGGTGGGGGGTGAAAAAAGAGCCCCCTTGCCAACTGGACCTCCCCTGCTTCCCAGCTTGGGCCTTAGGAGGGGCAGGGCTGCTCCTCACTCTCCCCACCCCCCCAAAGTTTGCAGGGTGGCAGAAAGTGTCACTGCGTCTTGTCTCAGCCCCCACTAAGACCTGAACTAAGAATCCTTGGGGGGCCTGCCCAGGAGTGGGGCTCCTTTCCCCTAGCTGCAGCCAGGAGCCCCTTTTCTCTCCTTCCACCAGAGTTCCCAGGGTGGTGAAAAGTGGCACTGTGCTATAGTGCTTGGGGAAAGGAGCAACCCTGACTCTGCTGAAGTATGCCACAGGGCCAGGGCTACTATGGGGACACAGAGCCTAGAACACTTTCCCCTTCAGTGTCCCCAGGTGGGCAGCAGTGCGCTGTGGGGCCAGGGGAGCTTTGGGGGAAAGGGATCTGGGCTCTGTTCCTGCAGCAACCCCAGCTCACAGCACACTGCTGCTTGACCAGGACTGCTGCAGGTAGGCAGAGCCCAGGCACTTTCCCCCCATAGCGCCTCTAGCCAGGCAGCAGTGTGCCATGAGTCTAGGGTGGCTGCAGGGAGAGACTCTCTCCCTGGCAACTCTTCCCCCTGCCGTTAGGCTGTGGCTCACAGCTGGCCAGAGAGTGGAAGCAAGGCTGAAATCAGAAGCCATCACTGACTTGGGTCCTTGACAGCAGCAGGTGGGGGTTGTGGCTGGCCCAGCATTGGGGCAGAGCAAATGAGTTCTGCCTGAGGCTAGAACACAGCCCTGCACAACACCACCTGGGATGGTGGTGATTACACTCTTAAGTTACCACTCAGTGGGATCTGGTACAGATGTTAAATAAGTGCTCTAACAGAAAGTACTTCAGTCTAATAGTTCATCTGTTGAGGGTTAACTTAGCACAAGATCCACCACTTTTAAAGTGGTCTAAGAGCTATGAACATCTGTTTACTTATGTCTTTAAAGTGCTTTCTGGACAATTAGCATACAATAGGTGTAATGTCTGTACCTAGCCCTAGTTGCCCTGCTGGTCTACATACACAAATAGGAAGCACAATACAAAGATCTTTCATTATATCCATAAAAAACAGCACAAAAATGGTCTCATCACATTTTATGGTATATAGTTTTCTTTCAAACTAGGATTCATTTATGCCTGCAATACACAAGCATCTCTCTCAAACAACTGCAAAACTAGGTACAGACACTTCTTTGGCTGCTCTCAACAATCCCAGCTGTTCACATTAGACCTTTTGCTCTCTCATGTGCTCGGTCTCAAATGAAATGAAAAATGATCAGTGATGAAAACTTGGCTGAATTATGAGCAGTTAATGAAAGGACAACACTTGTTTGTTTATCTGCCATACAGGAATACCACAAAGCATTCCTGAAATTGTAAATATTTTTCAGTGTATTTTTTCTCATGTGAATACATATTGATTGTCCCAGGGAAAGATTTAAGACCCTATAAAGTCAAAGTGTTGTCTGGAGTTCTACTGACATGTTGCTTTGATTCTTGTCTCCTTTGAATAATTGACTAGTAATGATTTATCTGATTTTTTTAATACTAAGAATAAAATTCTGAATGGTGCCAAATTTATTGCGATTCCTTAGTTATTAAAAGCTTGTATTTATAGTCCTTCCATAATAATTGTGGCTTTGTTTAGTCATGTATCAAATGATAGATGTTACTGGGTTGTTTCCCTAATTAACTTACAGCAGGGGTTTTCAACCAGGGGTACACGTACTTCTGGGGGTACTTTGGAATGCCCCAGGGGGTACGTGGCAGTGGCATGGAGAAGCCAGCTGCACTTCGTTTTGCCAGTGGTACTTCTGGATTTGTTACCATGCGCTGTTCAGGGAACCCCCCTCCACTCATGGACCTGCCACCAGGGAACTCCCCCCCACCCCGCCCTACCCTTGCTCATTGACCAGCTGCCAGGGGTACCCCAACCAAAAAAGGTTGAAAACCCCTGACTTACACCAAGGCCAAAAGATACAAAAGGCTGCCCTGCTCATAGCATGTGCCCAGGTTCATGTGTCATACAGCTATTTAAGATATGAGGTGTGTAACAATCCATTTCTTTGTTTTCTTTATGTTTATGGCTTTTTACTGCATTTATCCTACAGGTCTTGCAAGAGCCAAATCAGTCCCCAGCCACACATACTCTAATGAAGTGGTTACCCTGTGGTACAGACCTCCAGATGTCCTTTTGGGCTCGACAGAATACTCCACTTGCCTCGACATGTGGTAAGAATAACATCCTTACCCAAGATAATCCATCTAGGTGCTTTGGTTTTGACTTAGTCCAGACAAATAGCATAACAAGTATGTAGTAAGATTAATGGTGTAGGGCAGATTGTTTGTGTGCAGTACTCCTTGTGGAGTCTCCTAGATGGTATTTCCTTAGAGGAACCCCCTCTTCACCCTCCAGCAGTTTGCAGCTGGTGTCCAGTAATGTTACATGACTAGTATGGATAATTACAGTTTCCAGGACAGCACGTTAGTCATGATTGCCTATTTTTGTATCTTTATTCCAGAATTCTGCTTTGCAGAAGGTTGATTTTACCTTCTAACAAAGAATAAGTGAATGGTAAATGCCTTGTAATCCATGTTACATTAATATGATACAGTACTTAGTACAGTGACAAAAACTGTTGTTACAAGCCTATGACTAATGAGACCTTGATTTGTCACTATGTTTTGACATTCACATATGTCACTATGCTATAACATGTGCCATGTCCACTCAGAACTTCATAGCAACAGCAGGGGTAAAATCAGGATTTTCCTGATCAAAAAGCACAGCCCTGTCCTTGATAGTTATTCTACCTTAGTTGTAGTAATGCATAGTGTGACACACACGGTATGCACAGACATCTGGGAAGGTTAGGGGGAGGTTAGATCAAGTTAAAAATGGCCACCTGATCTAGGCGTAAATTAGGATGTGGGAGCTAGCGAAGAGTCTTGGGGGAATCATGGGGGGGTGGGAGGGAAGAGCAAGTGGGGG
>NW_017728886.1:40435606-40450403 GCF_001723895.1 Crocodylus porosus
CCCGATTCCCCTTGTCCCTTCCCCCACCCCAGCTTAGTTCCTCAGCCCCCAGCACCAGTGAACACCAGGAAAACTGGCACCAGGAGCTGCTTGCAGGATTGAGGGGCTGGCTGATCTGCTGAGGTGGGGGTTGTCTATCTGGGGCTGGAGCAAGGGGGGGCGGGGTCGAGATATTATACTACTTGTAATTTCAGTTCACTACTTTATAGTAAACTGAATTGCCTGTTTTACTTGTCAAGTTCCAACCTTGTGGTTCTTTGTCCTACAACTAGTTGTTAAGTTCACCAGTACCTACATAACCCAAGCTTCTGCTGTTAGTGCCAGCATCAAATATTTCAGGGAAAGCACAGAACCTTAAGGTCAGGGTACTTGCATGCAAGTGGAAGAGGAAAATCTTACAACCGATTTATTAAAGCTCTAGCTTTATCCAGAGGAAATGACTTTTAGCTGGGTTGTCTTAAGATTTATGTATATGACCTTTTTAAGCCTACACGTGGCTTTTTATGATGTTTTTAAACAGTGCACAGGACTGTCCCAATTTAGTAAAAAAATTACCAGAAATACCACTTACGTGTTGTTTTTGTGTGATGAATCTATTCATAAACAAATTTAGTACATGGATAGGCTTTTTTTAATTTAGAGAGAGTCGTAAGCTAAAGCCGAAAGGGGGACTTACATTTAAGTTCCGTTCTAGTGAGAAGAAGCGATATTTTCAACAAAATGTCTGAAATACTTGGCAGTACTGAGCCTCAATTTTCTGTGGCCGAAAAGTGATGTTTTAAAACAGGAATATGCAAATATTACATTTTCCCCCCCCAGATATATCATTTTTTCTTCCCCCAAGCACTATGCTGTTCTCCTTGCAGGTCTCAGCTTCCCAGGAGTAGAAGGCAGTATCTGGTATTATTGTTTCATTTCATGGGTTGCATAGAATACATGCTAGAATATCTAACATTGTAAGCCAAAATACAGTGGTGCCTGTGGTACCATCCCTGATGTTTCAAGGAAGTCCATGTTAGAGCTCTTGGTGAGCCAGTGGTACTATATAATAACTTGGTGTACCAGAGAGTTAAAGAAATGGATAGGGCTTCTGTGGAGCCCTATAGCTGCTAATTAACGCCACAGATCATATGGACAGAGATTTCTCCATGTCATGTATGCTAGCCTCACTTCCCTCATGTTGCCTTCCTATCCCTACTCAGTCTTCCCTACCTGCACGAAGCTGTGTTCAACCAAGTGTCTCCACAGGCATGTACCCTCTCTGCCTGCTCTGCATCCCACTTATCATATAGGGTCTCACCTCTTTAAAGAGACACTCCCCATCACTGTCGACATGCAAACTAATCCTTGTAAGGGATATGAAGCATGCACTAGGTGAAGCAAGGCTGGCTGCATTGGGAAACTGAAGTGGTTGCTGGATCATCTAAGCCAATGGAACTAAACCTTTTAGAGTGTCAGGCCAGGAACTTGCGACCTAGTTACACTGCTGGCCACTGCTTCACTCTGGTAGTGGGGGGGAAGGGAGGGAAGAAGGAGAGAAGAGAGGAAGGAGGTAGGTGCCAGTGTCAGAGGGAAGGGAGGGAGGAAGAGCTTTTTTCCAGTAAACTGCATCTACCATAGACTCCCTGGAGGGTGCTGCACTCCCACTTAGACACCAGGTAGTGTTGCTGTGTTCTATGTGTTCTTTAATATTGCATCCAGCTTGTTTCAACGAGGAATCTTCAATCAGCTCCAACTGCTTAAAGGTTTTCTGGCCAACTCGATTTTTTTAATAGACTTTATGGATGAAAATTGTTGTCTGATTTTTTTACTGACTGTAAAATTACAGATAGTTGAGAACCTTGGGGTCTGTGGGTGGATGGGTGGGTGTGGATGTGTGTGCATGCATATTTGGAGCGGATCTGTGAACACTTTTAGCTACAGAAACTGAAAGAAATGCAAGAATTCTTGTAGGTGATACCTTTTATTATAGCTTTATACCTTTAAATATAAGCAAGTTTTAGGGTCATTTTAAATTTGTCCTCCACATTGCTGTGGTAGGGAAAGAAGTGGAGGGTAAGGGGCCAGACTGCTATCCCTTTTTCCCTTGCACCTGGAACCCCACTGTGCCTTCGACCTCTGCTGCCTGCCCCTCAGTGCCTGTGCCTCCCCCCCACCGTTCCTGCCCCATGCCCCTTGCCCTCATGTCTGTGCCCGTCTGTCCCACCCCCTGGTCCCTACTGCAGCCCATCTCCCCCACCCCATGCCTTCCCCACCCTATTCCCCGTCCTTCCCCTTACCTTGTGCTGCAGCTCTGCTCTTCTGGGCCAGTCAGTAACAGTGGTGGCTCTGGCCCTGCCTGACAGCTCCTTGTCAGGCTGGAGCAGGGCTGGAGGAACCAGAGTTGAAGCAGAAGGTAAGTGTGGGGTTCAAGTTCCTCATTCCAGTCTTCCCCCATCCTTCCCTCTGGCTGCATGCCCCCTCCCCTATCAAATGCATCCTTGGAGGTTTTTAAGACACAGATAGACAAAGCTTTGGCCCGGATGATATAGTTGGGGATGGTCCTGCCTTGAGCAGGGAGTTGGACTAGATGACCTCAGGGGGTCCCTTCCAACGCTAATTTTCTATGATTCTATGAAATGAGCCTTTTCAGCCCAGTGCAAGTAGCAACCTAGCTCTGGCTTCAGCCCTGAGCCTGGGGCCAAAGCTGAAGCTGAGCTGTCATCTGCCCCAGACAGGTACTCAAATTCAGGACGAGGCTTTCTCTTCCCTATGCTTTTTGGGGGAAAAAACTTGTCTTTGGTTCAGGTAAATATGGATTATAACAAACTGGGAAATAAAATTAAAGGATATATGGTTGTAGTAAAATGCTTTTAGTACTCCTCTACATGCCAGCTTAACAGTGAAGTCACTATCAATGTAGCCATTATTATGTATGAAGGTGCTACTAGACACCAGTCCAAGGAGCACTTAACCATACATCTCTGGTCAATGTAATCATATTCAGTAAATGGGCCTCAAAGGTAAGGCAAGGACCCTTGCTGGAGGGCATAAAAAAAAATGTCTTCAATAACAGACAAAATATTGATGTCCCTTGATGTAAGACCTTCAGCACAGGTCCAAAGGAGATCTGGAAAGCTTTGTTCTAAATGAAAAAACAAGGCAGCTCTCATTGTACACGTCAAAGCTATACATCCAATGGGCAAATAATAAGCATTTCTGGATACCAAGTATTAACAGGACCACAGCATGGTTCACAGCATATTCATATTGCACATGAAAGGACTGTACTGAGAGTTTCTTTTCAGCAGCAGTATATTGCTGAACAATGATTGAATTAAAGCTAAGTAGTGATTTCCCAGAATCGATGGAGAGAGTATCCTTGCTTATATCAGTTGCTAAGAGAATTCAGTTATCCAGAAAGAAATGTGTGGGGTATTAGCATTTATGAGCAAGTATTGGTGTTATGTCCTTATGTTAAATCCTGTGTGGTATTTTGTGCCTGGCTCATTGTGTATGACTGTATTACAAAAACGGTAAGGGATTTCACTAAATATTTAAATAACGTTAATATAAAATTCACATTTGTTTTTTCCATTTAGAAAAAAAACATCACAAGCATTGACTTCAGCCATGATAAATGACATTTAGTGGGGATTCCCATGAAACTGAATGGGGAGCAGCAGACCAGCTGTGCAAAAAAGAGTACAAATATTAACCACTGGACAGTGGCAGAGAAGCAGGTGGCAGTAGCTGCAGGCTATTTTTACACTTCATTTGCTATTGTAGGGCATTAGGATAGTAACTAAAACCTAATGATCCAAATACAGTATTACATTTTACTGCTTTCTGTTTAAATAGCCACTGGCAATAAAAAATATTAATGAAGACATACATACATTAATGGTGTCAGCTAGTGATGGAAATCAGTGCAGTATGCAGTGTGATTTACTGCTGTCAGCATATGATATAGTGGCACTGTGTGAATGTATTATCCAATTTGAGACTTCATCAAAGAGTTTTGATAACCTTTGATATGCTTTTATTCCTTGATTGAGGGCTTACTGGTAGGTAAGAGTACCATTTTTCCTTGCCTGTGGTATAATTTTTCTTAATCCCTGTATTTTATACTCCTTTGAAAGTCAGTGCAGGAGTAATAATCTTTAAGGTCCTATACCTAACAGTTTTATACAGCATTAAAAATCATATATCAGTAATATAAAAATGTAAGAGGCCTGTTATACTTATGTTTTGCTCATTTCTTACAAAAAGAACACATTTAATAAATGAGGTCACTTAAACTGGTTATTAGTGGCTTTCTGATTCTCACAGTGTGTGCATTTCTACATCTGTTTTTAAAACAGGAAGTCACTGGGGATATTTAGTTTTAAAATGCAGCTGGTTGTAAACTATTTGACAAACAACAGCGGTTTTCTTAGTATATCCTATGCCTATTATAAATTTCTTTGTTTTATAAGGTTTGGTGGAAGACTGATAGATTGTGAACTCTTGTGGTCACAATTTAGGTAAAATAAGAAATGATGGTCCAGACTTTTCTTTTAATTTTATTAATTAACATACACTATGCTTATTGCTGTGGAAGAAATTGCTTTTAACTAAGCCTGTCAAATGTAATGCAATTGCCTATTAGATCGCCATTATCTACATTACATCTCTGGCTTCACATTTACATTAATTTATTTAACTTTGTAGCAGCTGGGTTGATAGATATGATCTCACTGTTGATCTGAGTCTAAGGAAAAGTGCTCGGGTTAAGTTTTTTCTCCCATATATGAAAAATACTGGTGTTCTACTGGTAACATAGACTCAGTTCACCATTGTCTGACATTTTCTAATATAATTTCTCCTGTTTTCATGAATACATGTCTAATCTAGGCCTATGGCAACAATTAAGGTATTTATTATACAAAAATAATCCTTTCTAGGACACAGGTGCACTAAATTGTCTGTTTACACAAGGGACATTACAGAGGCCTCTATCTTCCATCCCCTGTAAACAGTTTGCAGTGAAAGGGTCTGGGACTAGTAATCCCAGAACAGTCTAAAGAACTAGTATAGAAGACCCGAGAGAGAGAGAAAGAGAGAGTGTGCAGCAGGGTAAATTAGTTCTCTTGCCCTTTTGTGCTTTGTCATAATGACTTCCACTCCAAAGAAGTGGTAATCCTTAAGGCTAGGTGCAGACATTCAAAAAGCCTGAGGCAGAACTGATCTAAGTTATGTGGTCTTCTCTAAGTGCCATAGCTTAAATTGGTAGAGAACAGAATGCACGTTTGCCCTTGAAGGGGGTGCAAATCTTAGGTTGGGTTCTGCCATTTTTAAACCAGTCTGTATGCCAAACTTCTCCTCTATTATGGTATAAACCAGATGTATGTGTCAAACTTCTCTTCTGTTATTGGCATATGTTGGTTTCTGATCATTTGTATTGTTAAAAGTGTAATGACTGTACCTGGTCTAAGAGATCAGGATTCTGTGGTAACCATCAAAGTATTGTTAATTACACTTCTTGAGAAGACAGACACTATCAATGAAAGAAGTGTTATCAGCTCTAGTCTGTTGAATTAACCTGCAACTAAAACATTCTTCTGGGGCCAGATTCAGAGGCATAATGTATAGGAAATATCTCTTTTGTTAATAGGTATTTAAAAAATCGAATATTTTCCTACTTTTTGGGATGCAAGTTTTACTAGATCTATCAGCAGAGGTCTGTCAACCTGGGAGGTTTGCATATGTGACAATTCTACTGTAGAATCTCTTAAACTGTTACAATGTAAGAGCTGCTGCACTCTCCCAATCCAACAGATCCCCTTTTAAAACATTCCCCATTTGATATGGCTCCAAATCTTTGTTTGTTCATATCCCATGAGTCTCAGAGTTTATCTACATACAGAAGTTGTAAAAGAGACAAGCTAAATTCATTTCAGGGAGTAAGAATAATGTCCACACGTTATTTTGATTGGTGTAACTAAATCAATATAACATCACCGCTTTAGTAAAAAAATGTCCAGTTTTGTGCGTTAAACTGATTAGAGTACCTATCTATGTGCCATGGGCCAGTACTGTTCTGTGCTGTTCCTTAGTTGTTCTGAAATTTAAACAGTATTGTTTAACACCCCATTTATTGCTGGAAAATATTCACTCAACTTTAGCAAACACCCCCCTAGATTCATACAGTCAAACGGCATATTTCTGTAAACTATCGAGCCCATCAGTAGCAGTCATACAGTCTTAATTCCATGAGACAGAAAAACCTGTGCAAAATGGAGGTGAAAGTCCATTGACATGAAGAATCTTTTTGTTATTTATTTCAGTGGGACCTGAGTTCATACGATAAGTTGTTTGTTCATTTTTTCAGATAACCAGATTCTTAGAGTCAGTGGTAATCAAAAACAACATTTCACTTCTCCAAGTTTAATAATCAAAATAAAACATATTTATCCTTTACAGTAATTTATCAGAGGTATAATGAACATACGCACATTCTCTAGAAAAAAGTGGCTTTCCTCGGGGTAAAAATATTGGATGTATATCATTTCTATTTTAATAATGTAGCCGTAAGGAAATCTATAAAAATTTTCTTTATCAAGCCACTAATGTTGGGCATGGAGGGTGGTGCTTTTGCTTTTTGATATATGAAGTATTGCTATTGTTCCTTAAGTGTTTGCATTTGGTATTTGTTAAAGCATTCAGTACTCCAATATTGCCTCTTGGTGGTGATGTAGAAAATGCCAAGCATTTTTTACCTGCTGCTATTATAACGTCAGTAAGAAACAAACAAAAAAACAACCCCTCCCCACCATAATTTGAATTGTTCATTTTGTCAGTTTTATAAGTATTATTGTTAAATACTTATTAGTACTGAAATAATCACCTATATCTCACAGGGAGCTATATTCTGCAATCTTAAATAAAGCTTCATGTCAGATCTTCCGGAATTTTAAAACATAAACGTCTGTTGTGTGGAGTAACATCATGATGAATGAAGTCTCTTTTTAACTAAAAAGAAAAAACTCTGAAAGACCTGTCTGTTTAGGGTACAAAATACAACATATATTATAACTAGGGTATCTAGCTGTTCCTACAAATTTTAATATCTGTACTTAAATGAAACAAAAAAAATCATTGTAAAAACAATCATTAAACAAAAATGAGACTATATTCTCATTTGAAGCTCTTGAGAAGTAATAAACTAGCAATTGGTAATCTTAGTAGATTTGTAGGTAGTGTTGTGTGAAAGAAAGTAATACAAACACTTTAATAATTCAGTCTGATGGATTGTACCATTATGTCCACTGCTGTGTACAGGTATGTCTTCAGAATTCTTAAAAACAAATGCAACAGCCAGAAAATAAAGTTAGTTTTTACAAAATGGGGTTCTCAGTTTACAAGTACTCTGCAGAAAAATGAAATGTATTTAGATACCTCGACTTCACATCAGGTATTCATTTGCCATCTAAACTGAAATTTAAGAGTAATTCACTGAGTTAAAGCTTGAACTCTTACATTGTATTATTCTGCATCTAATGTAGTAAGGTGACAGCTAAAGTCCTAGGAAATTAGGCAAGACAATGGTAGAGCTATATTAGACCGTATGGGCTCATATGGTCTTATGAATACATCAATAGGATTAGTCAGGCTTGTTGTCATTCGAGGGTAAGTCACCCGTTTCAACATTAAATGGCTGTCACTTAAGCTTCAGTTATGTTTTCTTTGCAAGGTTATCCTACTTAGCTCATCAGAGATTCCTGAGTTGAATATCCAAAAAACAGCCATCCAGCATACTTCTCAAAATTCAGATCTTCCCCAAAGGGTATCAGAGAATCTAGATCAAGTTGATTAAAATATTTCTAATGGTCTTTGCTGATGCACAAATACTTTCTGAAATACTTTGCTGAAAATATTAGGGAAAGCTGCATGATAATGGCTATAGTGTGCGTGTGTGTGTGGGCCAGGGGTATAGGGCCTCCAGCCTGCAGGCCAGATCCAGCCTGCAGCACCATGTCATATAGCCTGTGGGGCTCCCCAGGGGTCTAGAAATTTGGTGGTGGGAGAGCAGGATACACACATAAATGCACATGCACACACTTACATATACACTATGAAGCAAAGGTTACTGCTTGAAATGTGAAATATGACCAAATAATCTAGTATAGGGAAGATCAGGGATGAGAAAGATGTGTTAGCTCATCCTGTCCTATTACTTTTTCCTGTGAGATTGTTTCCAGAAAAATAGACTTTAAGGCCGTTTATACATGTGGTCCAGGAGTTAGGGGAGGGACCTTTAATAAAAGTGGCTCTGAGAGCCCCTCTAATTAAAGTGGCCAGAGCATCTTATGTATCGGCATCCCCATGCTGAAAAATGGCAGTGGGGCACCTTAACTAAAACTTGTCAAATGAGCTTTAGTTAAAGCGCCCCTGCCACCATTTTTCAGCACGGGGACACTGATACATGAGACGCTGGAGTCCACTTTAGTGCGGTAATTACCACACTCCAACAGGCTTGATTAATCAAGTGATTGCAGCGCGTCAGAGCAGCCTCGCTGCTCATGTATAGGCGTCTGATATATTTCAGCAAGTCTGGTTTTACATGGCTTTGGGAGACTTATTTCTACAGTATAATTGGCCATGCTTTTCAGTAATTTCCCCCAGTGTCCTAAATTTTGCACTTACATTTACCCCATTACTCTGAGTTATACCCGCCTCTTGGATATGTCTGCAGTTCTTCAGACCAATGAAATTTTAATGAATTCTTCCTTCTTTGCTATTCATATATTTCATATATAAGTTCATATGGTTATGTCCTTCCCACCCCTTATTCACTGTTGTAGCTAGGAGTTACTCAGTACATTTAATTTTTCCTTACAAGCCAATTTTTCCAGCAATTGAAAATTACTATTAGAATTTGCTTAGAAGTAATTCTGTTAACATTTTTTCTGTTCAGGGTTGCCTAGAAGTATACACAAAAAAGGCTGTGTAGAGTTTTGATGTCTATGTGTATTTACAACACAAAACACTGCTTTTGTTTGTTTGGCTTAATAATCATATTATGTGCTCATTTTCAGTTTCCTGTTCACTATGGGCCTGATTAAAGCCAACTGAAGCTTTTGAACAAAAAGATTCCTGTTAATCCCATGGTCTTTGTGTCAGCCTTATCACCCCAAGTCCTCATCTGACACAGCAGCTTACAAGTTCTTTTCCATGTAGAAAATTACCTATAATTCATTTGGTTTTTCCTTAAGATTCTTTTTGACACGATTTATTTTCTTGTAGTTCCCCAGGAGGAATCTCATTTTTATTTTTTGTTTATATTTGTGTCTTCTCCCGGGCCTGATCTTGCACAATTGGACAACTCTTATGCTTATAATTCAGTGTACATGGAAGTGATTTTCTAGATTGTGGCTGGTGTGATCATAACTTCCAGATCAAGGCAGAAATCATCTTGTGGTTTCTCTCCTCAGTGATATTTAATTATACCTCCTGCTTTAGTTTTATCTATTAGTTCAGCTGCTGTGCCTTTCCACCTTCTTTCAGTGTATTAATAAAATGAAGTGTTAGGGCAGATAAGTCCTTGTGACGCTTCCAAGTAGAGATCTTACTCTTTATTAAAATTTCTGTTAGCAATTCTTCATCCATTTTTCATTCTATACCTGAGTCAAGTTCCATTGGTTGTAACCAAGAGTCTGTGAGATTAGTATATAAAATTTTTGCTAACATTTTGCTTTTGCTTGCTTTTATTGCATTTCAGTACAAATGTGCTTTTAGTGTTTGTCTGTCTCTATCTGGACATGGTCTAAAATGATAAACTAATGTAATCAAAGTTCTGTGTGGTTGCAAAAATAGAAGTCTAATCCTCTTGTCTCTAGACCAAATCTAGTTTTTTATTTCTTATCTTGAGTAAATGGCTTCTGTCCAAAATCCTGAAATTTTCCTTTCTTGAAAACTAAATACTGCTTATAAGTATTTGACTAAGATATATCGTGCCTCTCTGTGCCTAATGAAGCACTAACCAGAGTAAATGATGAGTGGCAGTTTAATCAATTCAGTTTCTTCAGTAACCAACAAGGGCATATGGAACATAATTTTTAATCCCTCCTTTTTAAAATCTGCTGGATGTGACCAGGGACAGATTTGCATGTTGTTGGCTGTGTTTTCTTCATTTTCTAGGGGCTAATGAAAATATCTGATCGAGATATTTAATCTTTAAGAAATATAATTGAAAAGTAATGTTATATATAAAAAATCTGATTATCACATATAATTCTCTTTAAAATAAAATTATTTAATTAGTCAATAGCCGTCATAACGATGTGTGCTACATAGTGTGCTAATTATCTTGCTTAACTGGCATCTATAAATATTTGGTCATATTTTCTGACTTACTGGAAGCATGCAGCATACAAAACCCCCCATTGTTTATATTCCCAGTGTTTGACTTTTGGGAACAAAGTGAAATTAAAGAATACATATTTTAAAGGCATAGATTATTTTTTATCAAACCGTGCATTTTAGTTGTCATCCTGTCACCCATAAACAGTTGAGGATGTTACTGTGACATTAGTGATGAAGACAAAACAGTTTTGTATATTAATGATTTAACCTCAAGAAAATCTTTATCACATTCTATACTTTTTTTATTTATTTATAGGGGAGTGGGTTGTATCTTTGTAGAAATGATTCAAGGAGTTGCTGCTTTTCCTGGAATGAAAGACATTCAAGACCAACTTGAAAGAATATTTCTGGTGAGTTCCTTATTTCTGAATTAATATGTTTGCATATAACATTTTTTCTTCCATAGTGAATAACAAAAGGTATTAAAAAAATCAGGGTGTTAACCCATTTGAAATGTTTACTCTTCTGTTCTGGAGCAAATATGCCAAAAAAACCCAGCCCACAAGCCTGGTCCAGCCTGCTTGATATATTCTTAAATATGATGTGCTCAGAATAATATTAGCTTTCATTAAAAAGGCATATTTCTTGATCTCGTTGTGGAGACAGTCTTCCAGATGTGATCCCAGTGGAAAGAAATGCTATGTTGCTATCTTAATCTACATACAATCAGAAGTAATGACTCTGTGAGAGGTACCCCTCTTAATATTAATCCTATTTTAATGTCTGAATTATATTACTTCTAATGAAATGGCCCATGGGGTAGAAGAGAAGCCTATGCATGTTGGGTGAGATGTCAGAGTTGCTGTAGGGAGGGATATAGTGGGGGCAAGATGAAGTGATGCAATGGGAACTGTAAAAGGAAGGAAAATAGAAGGAATAAATCTTGGTCACGGTAATGTTGAATGTTTTTCCCACTCATTGATGCTTTCTGAAACAATCAGTAACTACCAGGGCTCTCAATTAATCACTGTTAATGTATACAATTAATGCATTAATTGGTTCTTGCATTCATTTTTTTAATGCATTAATTGTATACATGGTTTTGGAGCCCATGCCAGGACACCACTCTTCCACCATCACTGCTGCCTCCAGGCTGCCCAGCAGGGCAGCCGTAGCAGTGCAGAGGAGCCATATAGTAGCCCAGGCATGGGTTCTGGGCTACTGGAGCAGGATGGTGTGGGGAAGGAGGACACACACACACATGCGCGCGCATGCACTGCAGCTCAGCAGTGGGTAGAGCAGCACCCAGCAGGTAAGTCTGTAGAGGGGAAGGAGGGCAGATCAAGGCCCCCACGGTGAGGGAGGGAGTGGGGTAGGGGCTGGGGTGAATGGGGCCCCAGGACCAGAATGGATCGTGAGACAGAGCTGCAGGAGGCTCATCCAATGGTGCAGGAAGGGGGTGTGGCTCCCCACCACTGCATGCACTCCTGGGGGAGACATGGGGAGCATGTGCCCCCCAGATTTGTGCATGGAGTGGAGGAGGGCTGGCCTCTGTAGGCTGGGGCTCTGGGCTGTGCTGCCTTTGCCACAGGAGCCATGCAACACCATGTTGTGCTTCCTAATGGCAGGTGGGCAGGGAACGCAAACCGTGGCCAGTGTATGGCTCCCAGGACAAAGGCAGAAGGGTGTAGAGCCCCAGCCTGCAATGAGCAGCCTGCCTCCACCCCATGCACAAATCTAGGAGGCACATATTCCCCATGTCTCCCCTGGGGGTGCATGCAGCAACAGGGAAGTCCCCTGCTCCCTGCCCCACACCCAAGCGTCTGCTTATGGTGTCTTATTTGCTGTGATGGCTGGGCCAATGGATTTGACATTGCAGTATTAAAATTCAGTCCAGTTCTCACGAATGACTCTCAAAATTGTCACATTTCTTTTTTTTTTTTGTAGTGTCCTTTGATTTTTTTACATCAGTTTCTCAGTTTGTATAAAACAGGGCTGTCCAACTGACCCACTTGCATGCTGCCTGCTAGGGCTGCATATATGTGCATTTGTAGGCTTCTCAGTACCTTCAGTTGAATTTCCTTGCCCCGTGTGCTTTGTTTATTAAAATACTGAAATTTATTCATCCTAGCATGAATTGATTGCCATATTTTAGCTTAGAAAAAAGTTTTGAAATTGCAGCTGCAGTCATCAAGTACAGCCTCTGAAATAACTAAACATAATTTTTTGAGTTTGTCTCAGGAGGTCATAGTGATCTTGTACAAACTTTAAAAGAAAGAAAGGGAGGCTTTTGAAGTGATGTTTTTATGGCATGTTGTAAACTGGAATTAATTTTTAAATCTTAATTAAGACTAGGAGGTCATAATAGAAATATCTGGCCATCCTTAGTTAAAATGGTTCTGGGGAGGGCTTCCATAAAATACTGTAAGCATCATTAAGAATTTAAGAAGTTATCTATCTAAAAATTATAAAACAAGGGATTATTCTTGTTTGCTTTGTATTTGAACAGAAGGATTAAATTAATTCATTCTCCAGTGAATTGTGTACAGTAAGGTGGTTAATAACTTTGAAGTACAAAATTAATCAGGTTGTTTCTCAAGATAAGTAATACAATTAACTCCTACACACAGAGTCCTTATTCAGCCTTGAAAGGAAGTACGGATCAGGCAACAAAAGACTTTTTAAAGTCTTTTTTTAGTTCACATTTTGAACATCTCCAGCAGTGAAAAGGTTTTATGCCACAGTGTGTGGTATTCTGCAACTGGATCAGTACAATATACCTTCCCTTTGATCCTTTAGCCCTGCAGTGTTTGGAGGTAATGTATTTTAAAACTTAAACTTTGCAATCTAAAATACATTAAACCATGTCTTGTCATTGTCCTTGTTCTCATTATTTGTATTACTGTAGTACGTAGGAGCTCCAGTCAAAGACTAGTGCCCCATTGCAGTTGGCTCAAATCTGATTTGATTTTAGCTTTCTTGGAAACTTGTATTTTAGAAGGAAAAGACAGTGCTTGATAAGAAATAATATGTAGGACAACTGAGCATAATTTAATGTAAATAGACCGATCCTATCAAGATCGGTTTTCCTGTTATACAAGATGTTTTCCTGTTATACAGAAGTACAATAAAAATAATGCATCCTTTCTTCTCATTATCCTTTCCACTGATTATCAGGTGCACATTAGAGTACAACCTCTGAGTGTTCTTTTATAACTCCTCACTAAATCCCTTTCATATAAAACACATAGGCCATGTCCATACGAGCATAGATGTTTGGTTCCCTGAGCACAGCTAGTAGAAAGACACCTTGTGTCGCTAGTTGTGCCCAGAGATCACCTATGCCAGGTGTTCTCTGGTGCTCAGCAGGTTACCCTGGGTGGGGTAGGGAAGGCTGGGGTCAGCACTGGGCTCGCTTCAGCAGCTTTACCTGGGGGCCTCCTGAGGCAGCGGCGGCAGCAGCAGCAGCAATAATCCTGCTGCTTGGAGCCTGCCGACAGCTGGACCATGGCTTCAGCCAGCCAGGCTCTGGTTTTGAGCAGCGTGTGCTGCCCCCACAAGTGCCACTCTGCTTTTTTTGGGGAGGGGAGGGGGTGTTGACCCCTGGATATCCTGGGATTTTTTGACCCCTGGGTATGTCTGCGGCACTAGTGCACAGCTGCACTTGTCTAAACGTGACCATAAAGAGTAGAATTGGTACAAAAAAATGCCTCCTCCGTTTATGGTTATGAATTAGTTAATTACAACCACTGATTTGGTTGCAACCAAGTCGCTATCTATATCAGACTAGAATAAGATGTTCATCTTTCACATATATTTCAAGACCTGTTTTTTGAGTTTTTTTCTGTCTTTTTCTTAACATACAGGCATAATTTAGGTTATTTATACATATTAAGCCTGTTTTACATGATTTTTTTTAACTAAATCCAAGTCTCGTTACTACAGTAGGGCTCCAAAGAGTTTATACATGCATAAACCAAGAGGCAGTGACAGAACTGGGATTTGACTTGGTATGATCAAACACCATGAATGAAAGGTTGCAAATTACCATTGTCAAGTTTTGTGTCCTGGTCATTAATTAGTATGTGGATTTCTTCTTCTTGTCTAGTAAAAGTATGAAGAGTCTTTATAAATAATCATGTGGGGCGGGGATAGAAATTACACACAAACCAGTGTAAGTGATCGGAAAGCAGTTCAAATCTGTAATACAACAGGAGTTCAGTCCACATAAACCTCTTTCAAAATGGCTGAAACTGGTTTCAAATAAACCTGGATGCATGTAGTAACAGAGTTAACTGATTTATTTCAAATTGAGAGGCAGTGAGCTGCTACGAAGAGGCGGCTTCCACCTCTCTCCCCTGGGGAGGAGGCTCTTTTCAGCTAGACTGGCTGACCTGCTCCACCGGGCTTTAAACTAAGTCCGCCAGGGGGCGGGGAGACTACTGTCACTGCTGGCCCACTGAGCAACCCT
>NW_017728886.1:40450503-40465276 GCF_001723895.1 Crocodylus porosus
CTTTAAACTAAGTCCGCCAGGGGGCGGGGAGACTACTGTCACTGCTGGCCCACTGAGCAACCCTTGCAAAGCCAGGAGGCCAAGGCACTTAAGGGAGCCCACCCCTGCCCCAGCCCTAGAGTGCACTGTGGGCAAGGCAAGGGGCCCCAAAGGCACACTTGCTTGCCTGTACACAAATGCCAGGAGCTTGGGGAATAAACAGGAAGAACTTGTCCTCCTGCTTAACACAAATAACTATGATGTCATAGGGATAATGGAGACCTGGTAGGAATCCACCCATGACTGGGCCACAGGTATAGATGGCTATACCCTGTACAGGAGGGATTGAGTGGACAAAAGGGGCAGGGGTGTAGCTGTCTATGTCAAGGAAAGCTACGTGTCCCTGCAAGCTGATATGGACACCCAGGGTGGATGATTGGAGACCCTCTGGATTAAAATCCATGGGGAACACGGCACAGGGGAAACAATGGTGGGAGTCTACTACAGACCTCCTGCCCAGGATCAAGAGCTTGATCAGGAGTTTGCCAAGGAATCGGCTGAGGCTGCACACTCCTAGTGCATGGTTGTCATGGGAGATTTCAGCTACCTGGACATCACTCAAAGGAGTGATCCTGGATACACAAGCAAAGTCTATCCCCTCTTGAAGAAAAGGCAGCAAAAGGGCACAGCAGCCCCTTTGGCTCTCCAGGGAACTAGTGGACCTCTTGCATCTAAAAAGAAAGACCTGCAAAGGATGGAGGATTGGATCCACCTCCAAGGAGGAATACTCTGCACTGGTCCAGACCTGCAGAGAGTGAACCAGGAAAGCCAAGGCTGTGATGGAATTCCAATTAGCTACAAGTATCAAGGACAATAAAAAGTCCTTTTTTAGGTATGTGGGGAGCCAGAGGAAAAGCAAGGGCAACATTGGACCCCTGCTAAACCAGATGGGACAACTGACAACTGATGCCCAGGAAAAAGCCAACTTGCTAAATGCGTACTTTGCGTTGTTCTTTCACCAGTCTCATAGGACACCCCTGCCCATTACGGAACACGGAGGCCTAGGTGAGGGAAATTCCTTACCCCTCATCAATGCTGACCTCATGAAGGAACACCTTGAGAGGCTGGACACCTTCAAGTCAGCCAGCCCTGACAGTTTACACCCCAGGGTACTCAAGGAGCTTGCTAGCATCATAGCTCAGCCCCTGGCATGGACCTTTGAGAACTCCTGGCACTCTGAAGTGCCTAAAGATAGAAAGAAGGCCAATGTGGTGCCTATCTTCAAGAAAGGGAGGAAAGTGGATCCGGCAAACTACAGGCCCATCAGCCTGACCTCTATTCCAGGGAAGGTCGTAGAAAAGATTATCAAAGAGGCCATTCTTAACAGACTGGCCGATGGCAACATTCTGAGGGATAGTCAGTACGGGTTTCTTGTGGGTAGGTCTTGCTTGACCAATCTTATTTCCTTCTACAACCAGGTGACTTATCATGGACCGAAATTTCATGGACCAGTTGACTAATTCAATATAGTACAAGGGTGCCCAACCTCTGTACTAGCTAGTCCATGGTGTGCCCATTGGTTTCCAGAAATTTGGCACCAGGACAGTGGTGGCACCCCTCTGCTGCTGCCAAATCTGCAGACCCATGGGGAGCCCCAGGCTCTGCATGCTGGATCTGGAGCCTGATCCTAGTGCACAGCGCCAGGAGGGGCCAATGCTGGGTTCCAGGGCCCAATTTCAGTGTCGGGGACTGGGAGGGCCCAGCACTGGCTGTCTGAGACCCAATTCTGGCACATGGGGCATGGGAGCGGGTGGTACTGACCTCCCCCAGAGCACAGGTGGAAGAGTGCAGTGCCAGATCCCCAGAGCCCAATCCTGGCCTATGGGTCAGGGAGGGTATAGTGCTAGGCCTCAGGGCCTGGTTTGGCCTGTAGACAGGCTATGTGCCATGTATCCTGCTTGGGTGGTCAAAACGTGAGTGCCCCTAATACAGTGATTCTGATGTATGTAATATTCCTAGACAAAGAAAATTGAGTGTAGTCAGCTACTGGTTGTTTTCTCCAATTGCGGGGATGCAACTTCAAGCTATGTTCAATCAGGCACTGCATGGAGTGTGACCAGGGGAAAAGCAACATGGTTGGATTGATCCTGCACTTCAGCCAAGAACAGCAGCAATTTGGGAGCTCTTGAGAATCAGCATAATTTTGAGCAGCCTTAAGGCTGATCTAATTTACATTGAGTAGTAGTCTGATATCTTGATAGCCCAGGAACAAAAGATACTGTTACATTGGGCATGTCTACATGTGTATTTATGCTGGCTTAAATTTACTGTGCAGTAAGTGGGAATAGGTCAGTGTCTACACGTTCAGGCATTAAAGCCTACTGTGCCATTGTCTTTTAGCTAAGCCAAGATTCTGGGAGCAGTTAGAGGGACAGATGAATTAACCTCATACTCTTAAACCTTCCTCTTTGGAAAATAATCACCATGTAAAATGAACTCTAGCCTGGGTGCTACCCACACCAAGAGCTGCATTCTTTCATAAAGATGACACACAAGCATCTGTGCAGATCTTTGCACAAGGACAAGAGAAATCAAATCAAACACTGCTCAGTCGGTAAATGTGGATTTATTTCACAGGTGTGGTTATGGAATAAATATTTTAGTATATTTATTATAGCTTAGGGTAGGTACATTTAGATCCCCCTTGGTTAGGTGGTTTCTAAGGATGCCTGTACATGTGCTCTGGAGTGGGGGTGGGAGGGAAAGGCAGGGAGTGTATTAATTACAACAGTTCTCAGGAGTTGGTCTGATTTAAATGCCCATAATATCTTGTGTGTTCAGTGTCCTGGATTTTAAAATGGCAGCAGGGGCATTTTAGGTAAAGCTCATTTTGTTAAAGCACCCTGACCGCCATTTTGAAATAAAGGGACATGGAATACATGGACATTGCAGCATGCTGGAGTGTTCTGATTAGAATGCTCCTACAGACTCAGTTAATCAAGTTAATTGAGTCTGCTCTGATGCATTCCAACCAGAACACATCAGAACACTTGTAAAGGTGCCTTAAATGCCTGGGTATGCAAGTGTTTATAGGGTTTAGGTAGCCCTAAAAATGGCACTCCTGATTTAAACTAAGTTTGCGTCAGATGTGAAATAACTTTAGGTTGGCATTGGGTTAACCTGACCTAGTGAATACCTGCATGCATTTCACAGCATAGCCCTGGGTCTGTGCTATTCTTGTTCTCTCTTCCTTACCCAGCTTGCTTTCCTTTGGCTGCCTGCATCTCCTCCCAGTGAGCAGCAAGTGCTTGCACACACAAATCCTGATTCAGGTTTAGGCAGCTTAAACTAAATCACCAAAAGCCAAGCCAAGCACCACAAATTCTTGTTCACACTTTTACATACCATGCCATGGCTCAAAAAACAGTTCGTAGCCAGGAAACTCTTTCTTCCCTAATGCATACTGCAAAACTTGAGTTTCTCTCTGATATTGGATATCGCTGTTGTACTGTGTTCTATCACACATAATATTAAAAAAATAATTAAGAGAGCAATATATATTTTCCTCGGCCCAAAATCCTTCTCTTGTGAAATACATTCTACATGTATTTGTATTGCAGAATTTTCGACTGTTTGAAATTTCCAAATGCTGGCTATGAAAATTGCTCTGTTCCTTTAAAGTCTTATGAAAGTTATACATCTCTTATTAAATGTCACAAGCTGGTAATATTTTTTTTTCTTTATATAACTGCCTGCATGAAGTGTTTCATGTAATGAAGGATACTAGCATTTGCTTTGGGATCCTAATGTTAACAGGCATTTATAAATCTATTGAGGTGTCTCCATATGGTTCCACATCTAAAGAGGCTGCTTCATGTCAATTATATCTAAAGCCTCGAGTAATATTTTCACCAGACCTGGATTTCTTTTAATCAACTGTTAGGCCAGAAGAATCTCTTTTTGAGGCACATTGTACTTATAACACCATTTAAGGAGCAAACAATGCAGAATCCTGTGGAATAATTCTTTAGCTCTTATTTGTTTGAAATGTACCTATTTAATGAGGTATTGAGTTTCCCAGCTTTATAAAAGTCTATTATTCCTCAGTACTTCTTAATGCATGCTTTTTTTGCTACTCATTAAAAACTCTGACTATCAAGTAGAGTGTGTTCAGATCAGATGGAACACATTAGGTTTTGAGGCAGCTGAGTTTGGGTTTTAATCTTTTGTGTTCCTGAGGGGGAGCTCTGAGAGGAAGTTACACCCTGCCTGATCTGTTCCATGGTAATACATTTACCTGTAAAAGCTTTAGAATTTTTTCTATATTTTAGGGTAAAAAATGTATACTTCAGAGCTAAATAGGGCAGAATATATTATAGAAAATGATCTTTTACTGGCAAAGGCCAGGAACTAAATGACATAAAAGAGTTTTCCCTTTCTACTGCCTATGTCTATAGTATAGGATTGCTAAGAGGGCAAAGGAATACAATTTTTAAACTTGTGTAATAGTCATCTTCTGCATATATCTTTAAAATGCTTCTCTTTTATATTTCAATCTGGATTGGTATATTTTAGGGATTGAGAAAAACAACTAGGACTGGCTTTTGTTTGTCTCTTCTTTTGAAAGCTAACTTTTTACCTACTGAAAATGTGTAATTAAAATGAACAAAAATAAGCAATATATGTGATTTCCACTTTATTTCTAAGTTTTATATAGCTACAGAACTGTCACAGAAATACATTAGTGATGAAAGAATAGGTAGCCTTTCAATTCTTTTTTTTTCTGGTGGCAGAACTCCTATTAGATGCACTCACCAGCAAGCCAGCTCCTTCATAACTGGGAGGATGTGCCCAACAAAACTCCGTTCTGGGACCTTTAAGTACCAATAGCACTATTGTATTTAATGTTGTTTGGTACATCTACCATAGATCCATATTAATGATGTCCAAGGATCCTGGTTTTCTCTGTTAAAAATCCAAAATTTTCTGATAAAAACCCCAAACCCATGTTTTTCTGCAATTAAATTAAACCCACCTCTCTCTCTCTTTTTCTCTTGCTCTCACTCACACAGTGTTTTATTAATATATTTACAATTTTAAGGCAATTTGGATGTGTACCAGTGCCTCAATCATTATTATAAAATACGTTCTAACTACCTGTATATTTTGACATTTGATTTTGATTCTTTTATCTTTTAAAATTAGAGTTCCTCCTATGCCCTTCACTCATTTGTCCAGCTGCAGCTGTTCCCCCCATGCTGCTTTGTGGCACTGAGCAGCCCTAATATGCCACTGGCCCTCACTCCCAAGCCACAGCCCCACAGCTCTGTTGGTGCCCCTCACTCCCAACCTCAGCCTGTGCCTACTTCCCATTCACTCCCTCCTGGCAGCAGCTTCCCCCCCTGCACCAGGATGCAGCTCCAACTGCAGCTAACACCCCACCCACTGCTTTGTGGTGCTGAGTAGCCCTGACATGCCTGTGCTCTGCCCCTAGCCATGCTGTTGCCCCTCACTCCCAAGCCACAACCACACCAGCTCTTCCAGTGCCCCTTACTCCCGATCTGCAGCCCCTGCCAACCGCGCAGTCCCTCCTGGCAGCAATTCCCCTCCTTGCACCAGGACATGGGTCCAACTGTGGCTGCCCCCCCAGCTGCTTTGTGGCTCTGAGCAGTGCTGGCTCCTGTTATTCTGCCCCCTGTACCTAGTGGTAGCAATAAGGGCTGGGTTCAAGTTCTGGGAGGTCCCCAAAAAATTAGCTTCAGCTTAAGCCTCCAACCAGAAACCTGGGACAACTAGATTTAAACTGAGGTGTCATGAATGAACAAATATCTCCTTTTCAAGCAATGTACCAATTAAGCCTTAGAGTATAAAAGTGCATTAAGCTGTACTTTGTGTTTCTTCCTCCTTTGTCCTACAGTAAATCTGGCTTTAAGTTCTGCAGTCCAGCCCCGCCTGGGCTCTCCACTGTCCTCAGCCCTCCTGGGGCCACTCACTTATTCCAGGGTCTGCCAGGACCTCCACCTCCCCTACAGTCCTGTCTACATTCCATCAGATGTTACCTGGCCAGTAACAGACTGTCTGCTCTGCCTTTTAGCTGGGATTTATAGACTGCTAGCCCCATCCCTAGAGGGTCATGTGACTGGCCTGATTGACAGTTACTCCTCTGTATTCTGGCTCCTGGAGCCCGATCCACTCCTAAAGTGGCAGGTGCCCAGAGTACCCTGCCACACCCTACCCCTTGGGGAGCTTCTGCCAAGCCCAGGCAGTCTGGACTTGGGAGGTCCACATAAGGGGAGAGTCCCAGGGCCCACCACCCTGTACCTGCCTCACCCTAACTGGTTGGATAGGGAGACCACACCAGGGAATCCTATAAGCTGCTCTGTAGGACAGCTACTTGGTGAGCTGCTGAGGTGTGCTGCTGGGATGTGCTGCAATGTAAGCTGCTCCTGGGGAGTCCCTGCCTCTGAGTAAGTTACTGGAGTGTGCTGGTCCTTGCTGTGATATAAGCTGCTCCTGGGAGGGTCCTCAGTGAGCTGTTGGGGTGTGATGGTCCTTACTCCCCCCTGGTGGCTGTTGGGGGTGGTTGCCAACCTTTGCCAATAACTGCACCCCCAAGTTCCTAGAACCAATCCACAAACTCCCTGGAGCAGAATTAAAGGCTGTCACGGGCTGGGCCTTTCAGTGACTAATGCCTGTAAGGCATTCTCCCTCTTAAATAAACAGAAAGCCTTCAGGATAGCCCAGGGCTCCAATCCAAATGCTAGCTAAATTGTTTTTTTAATCACTTTTTGAGTTAGTCCAGGTTGTTCAAATAGAGTTACAACATTCCAGCCACATTTTCATGTTTCAGATGTTGTCACTGAGCACTGAAAAGAACCCCTAGTTTGCTGAAACTTCTTTCCATGTCAGATGAATTTACAGTCAGTTGGAGAACCACTGCATATTTTGCCAGCTTGGGAATGCAATCTTCAGTCATCCAGAAATGAATGGGATCCTCAACTCATATAGTCAATCTTTGACAATCCCTAAATACACTGGCTGTTCCATGTTGCATTTATTGGGCAGCTTTAATTCCTGTTTCAGAGTTTCATAATCTATATAAACATCACTGATTTGTTAGGATCCAGTGCATCAACAGTATGGAGAAAACTAATTGCTGGGTGTTCGCTTTTTACCTTGTCCTGTCTGAGTTTGTCAGCAGCAATTTGACCAGCTATGGACCTTTTCACATCATCAGCTGATGAAGCAAGATGCTCCAGCCATTAAATCTGGGATAGTATTTTACACTTTGTGTATTTGGCATGTTTGGGGACTGTAAAATATCCAGTGCTGTCACCAGGTCTAGGGACAGAAGTTGCACATAAACCAGTTTAAGTGATCAGAAACTGGTTTAAACCTGTAACAGAAGAGAAGTTCAGTGCATATAAATCAGTTTCAAAATTACCTGAAACTGGTATAAGATAAACGTGATTGAGTGTAGTATCAGACTTAACTGGTCTGGGTCACACAGGTTTATGAAACTTCTGACCCTTCCTGTTTCAAGTTAAATCAGAGTCTCCCAGTGGTAGTACCCTGGCATGCTTTCCAGCCCTGGGCTGGGCTGTCTGCTCCAGAAGAGAAGGGTTGGGGGGGTTGCCCCTCCAGGCAAGCCCTAGCTGGGGCCTTGGATCAGGGAGGCAGGTTAAGCTTCCCCTCCTCTGAGTACAGAGCTGTCTTTCACTGCTAAAAAACTTATTGGTAGCTGCAACTGTGAATTGTGAACTGTGAACTTCCCCATGATCTGCTGGCTGGGGAACTGGCTCCGCGGTAGGACCCAGAGGGTGGTGGTCGACGGGAGCCAATCATCTTGGTGTGCTGTGACCAGTGGGGTCCCACAGTGCACTGTCCTAGGGCCTATACTGTTTAACTTCTTCATCAGTGATGTGGATATTGGTGACAGAAGTGGACTGGCCAAGTTTGCCAACGACACCAAACTCTGGGGTAAAGCATCCGCACCTGAGAATAGGCAGGTGATCCAGGCGGATCTGGACAGACTCATGAATTGCGTGGATGAGAACCTGATGGTGTTTAACACCAAAAAATGAAAGGTTCTCCACCTTGGGAGGAAAAACCTGCAGCATGCTTATAGGATTGGTAGTGCTACACTGGTTAGCACTACAGATGAAAGGGACTTGTGGGTCATGGTTGACCACAAGATGAACATGAGCCTTCAGTGTGATGCTGCAGCTAGTAAACTGAGCAAAATGCTGGCTTGCATCCATAGTTGCTTCTTAAGCAGATCTCGGGATGTCATTCTCCCATTGTACTCGGCCTTGGTGAGGCCGCAGCTGGAGTACTGAGTCCAGTTTTGGGCTCTGCAATTCAAAAAGGATGTGGAGAAGCTTGAGAGGGTGCAGAAGAGAGTCATGGGAAAACAGACCTTATGATAAGAGACTGAGAGCAATGGGGCTCTTTAGCCTGGAAAAGCTCAGGCTCTGGGGTGATCTGGTGGCCACCTATAAATCTATCGGGGTGCTCATCAAGATCTGGGGGAACGACTGTTCACCAGAGCCTCCTAAGGGATGACAAGATTGAGAGGTCACAAACTCCACTGTGAGCAGTTCAGGCTGGATATAAGAAAGAACTTCTTCACTGTCTGGTCCCCCAAGGTTTGGAACAGACTGCCACCTGAGGCAGTTCAAGCACCCACTTTGAACACCTTCAAAACACATTTGGATACTTATCTTGCTGGGATCCTATGATCCCTGCTGACTTCCTGCCCCTGGGGCAGGGGGCTGGACTCGATCCTCCAGGGTCCCTTCCAGCCCAAATGTCTATGAAATCTCTGAAACTACAAATCCCAGAAGCACCTGGAAGCAGGAAGAGGAAGTGATGAACAGTCCTGCAGCGTTCTGGTACTGTGATTCTGGAGTACAAATCCCAGAGACCTCAGGGGGGTGGGGGAGGGAGAAGGGGTAGCAGGAAGAAGAAACAAATACATAGCACATACTGGCTGTGTGCCAAAGAGCCATTTTCTCGTGCCCCCCAGCTTCTGGACTGAGCCACTGCAGGTATATGGCTTCATTTCCTGAATCAAAAGTGAAAGTCTGTCCAGTGTTTCTCAGTTTAATCTCTGCAGTTTAGATTAACCTGTAAAGACTGAATCAATTCAGCTTTGGGATTTTTGAGTACCTGTACTTAGCCCAGGTGCCCACAGTTCTTTGCATTGTAGTTCAGGTTAGTGTGCAGGTCTTTTACTGCTAACATGCTGGCTAGTTCCCACGGAACAGTTGTATCCATTTGTTTTGTTGGTTCATGCTCCACAAAATCATAGTAGAGCTGGTACTATTATGAATCCATGGTAGAGCTGGTAGTACTGTGCATGGTACTTTACACAATTGAACCATGCATTCCACCTGCTCACAGCGGGTTCAGGTGGAAACATTAGCAAATCACCACTCTGTTCCTTCAAGTATCTCAAGAAGTGTGCACGATGAGCTGGAGCTTTCATTAAATGTGACTTCATCAAAGCAACAAACGTGATCTATTTGTTTGAAGGTATCTCACCAAGTATTTCTTGCCAGAGCAACTACATGTGCATAGCAATGAATATGTACATAGTTAGACCACAGATTGCAATGTACATCATTCCAAACCTTCACTGTGTAGCTCGCGTTGTCTGTTACAAATGCCAATATTCACTCAAGTGGGATGCTGAATTTCACCATACAAGAAATCAAGGCCTGTGAAAAGGTGGCATGATTAATTTTCCCCCAGGACATGTCTTTACCAGCTGTAGTGCAGGAATGTCAGCATGCCTAGGATGATGTACCTTGAGCATATAAAAAAAAGTTGAAAACTGGTCTGTTTTGGAAGTTGGTTGTTTCAATTGATTATCACAGCAATGAAATTTCCTTCAAAGTCATTAAGAAGGCACTGTTTTTCCTCTTCAAAAACAGCTGGTAGGTAGCAGTACAAGTGGTCTGACTTGGGAATGGCACTTCCTCTCTTAACATGCTTGTTCCAAAAAAATCTTTAACAACAGGTAAGTCCATGTTATGCAAAAGGAAGATCTGCTTTTAAACACATTCAAACAAAATCCAAAGCGATGGTGTCACGCTGGTCTTTGGCAATCACCATGCAGTTTCTTCACTCTTATTGGTGGTCCTGCTGTTTCAGCATTTTCTCTTTGTCTTTCTTCATTCTGTTTATACTTAGCACTTTCCATGCGTTCTACAGTCATCTGTTTTCGAATGTCATATACAGTCTTGCTGAAAGTAGTGCAGAACAGCACAGTACCATCAGTGTGAAATTTATCTTTGCCAAACTGAGCAACATGGTCTTTACTGGTGACTTTTGCACTCTTTGCATCTTTTCTAGACTTAAATGTGATGTCCAGAGGCTAAAGTAAACATTGGCATGTATCAAAGCATGACCCCCTGTCCATAGGGACCAATTCAATTTACGATTGCTTCCCCCCCAAAAAGCGCAATATCAAATGTTTTCCATGAAAAAAGCACCACAAGGCTGCTGGCACTGCCTGTATGGCTCGCCTTGATGCAGGCTTTCAGCAGCTGCTGCAAGATCCCAGACAGAGGCCATGCCCCCTCTGCAGAGGGAGGCAACCCCTCCCCCCTGCCAGTCTATACCAATCTGACCAGGGGAAAATTCATTCCTGACCCCAGTGCAGTGCCTGGTGACCGTGAGCCAGAAGGGCTAGACCCTGTAGCTAGTACCCTCCACGGCTGAGTCTCAGCAGGAGCATTGGCACATCCCTAATGGGTAGCTGACCAACCTCTGCTTGTCTCTTGGGGGAGAAAAAGCAGCAGTAATAGCAACCTCCTGGCTGCTCCTGGCTCCTCCCCAGCTCTTGGAGAAGAAAAAAAAAAGAAAGAAAAATAAATAAATAATAATCCACCATGCCCATCTCTCCTGGCCCTAGGGGGAGCAAGTGTAACCCAGGTACACCCAGGGGTGTGCCCTATTCTCAGCTGGATGGGATGGGTAGGCAGGAGGGGGTGCTGTGAGAGGGATGCCAGAATTTCGAGCAGATCCCTCTTTCCTCTATAGAGTTAACGCAAGCCCAAAGTTCGTAACTATATACAATTTATTGAGTTATAATATGCATAAACAAAACTAAATATCATATGCATATATTTACACAGTGAACATTAGCCAAGGTCAAGCACTAAATAACGCTATTTACCCATCACCGTAAAACAATTTCAGCAGCATCAATACAAAACAACATCACAATACAACATTTCAATTACAAAATATAAGGCGCAAACAGGAACAATCTTAATAACACATATTCCTTAATATAGTTCCTGACCCATGGCAAGAGATAGTCCTCCTTCCAATGGGATCCTTTGTGGGGTGTCCAGGAAGTACGAAGGGCCCCTCCTTTAAGGGCCTTGACTAGGTGGGGGGCTGTTCACTCAGACCTTTCTCTGGCCTTGCCTACCCCAAATGTCTTTCCCCTGTGGGACCCAAGGGCCCAATGACTCACACTCCCTCAGGTGGCTGTGGTCAGGGCGCAGCTTGATGGGGTCTCCTCTGCTGGAGCACCTCTCCAGGCCTCTCCGGTGCCGCTGGGTTCCTACCCACCCTGTGCCCCACTCTGGTCACCGAGGGCTCAGCTCCTCTCAGCTGCCGCACCACTGCTGCTGGTTTCTGGGTGCTGAGCCTCACGTTGCAGCACTATTATTTCCCTGTGCCCTGGCTCAGCACTGAGGGCTCTTTTAGCACAGGCCGGGCCCTTCAGGTTCTGGCCTTCTGTTTTTATGCTGGGTGGCTAACCCAAACAGCCTCCGCTGCTCCCTGGCTCTGCTCCCTTGTGGGCCACTTGCGCACCTCCCTGTCTGGTCGCCTGCTGCAGTTACTCACAAATGATGCCAGAGCTGCCCTGCCATGGCTTCTAAGGCTCGCACCCATGTGCTGCCCTGTGCACTGTGTGGCCTGCTGGCCCTTGGAGGTTGCAGGATCAAGCTGCCGCTTGCAGCTCCCAAAGCGTTGTCTCCATGCACTAAACTGTGCACCATGATGGGCCTGAATGGTCTCACACTGCTCCCAGGGCCAGGTCTCTGTGCACCATCCTTGTGCGCGGTCAACAGCCCGAGCGGTCTTGCACCACTCCCAAGGCTGCTCCTCCAGTGGCAGCTTCAGGATCCTTGGGCCTATTGTCTGCTGGGGGAAAGCTCCCCAGCTTTTCTTGGCTCCCTATTGTCGGGGTAAACCGAACAGAATGAATTGGGCCCCAAGGTCACGGTGGGCCAGGGTGGCAACCAGATACAGACAGGTGGGATTATTGGCGTGGAGTTCAGAGGAGGAGACTTGCAGCGGGTATAAACAAAGGGAGTTTTTATTGAACTTACGCTTAGTAGAGCGCAAGTGAGATATTCTTCAGTTACAGTGATGATTACAACGACAAACAACAAAGGGGTCTGTTGGCCCGCAAGGTTCACCGACTTAAGACAAGCCTGTCGGATAAGTCCCAGGGCTGGTCAACAGCTCATCAAATGGGAAACACAAAAGAACAAAACTGTAACAAAACGTCTTGATGCCAGTCCGAGGTGATGGACAATCGAGTGGTCGAGGGAGAAAGCCGAGGTCGAAAGCCAGGAGGTGATGCAACGGAGATGTCAGGTCAGTGGATGTGAGCCGAGTCGTAACTGATGAAGAAATCCAAGGTCGATGATCTGAAACCGAGTTACAAACAGAGTCCAAAAGGATGATCCAAAATCATAGCCGAAAATCGGAGCAAAAGTAAGTCGAGAACCAGAATACAAAACCGCATTATGTTGGCAATATGCAACATAGAATGCCGGGCGAGGGAGGAGATCAATAGGCCCTAAAGCCTGACTGAGAGACAGTCCCTGCCAAGGCAGCCTCTGTCTCCAGCCAGCACGATCTCTTCCCCCCGAGGGAGGGGCTCACTGAACTTTATATAAATTTGGTGGCTAATCAGAACGCTCTCCGCAGAGAAATTTCTAGCCAGATTACCTCATGTCAGGTTCTGACTGAGCATGCTCTCAGTCAGAAGCTGACACAGTCTGAGCATGCGTCTGTGGGGAAAGTAGGTCAACAATGATTGACAGGTCCACAGGTCACCCAGGGGGCAAGGGCTGGGTGAGCCTTGGAACTTTCCACTCACAGAGTCAAATGCACATGTCAGTCCAGCTCTTCTGTGTTGGCAGCATATACTTAAGATTTTTCCATGACACCTATGAGTTCCTTGCTGCATCTGCCTCCTCATGCTGGGCATGCAGCTCCTTTTATATGCTCCAGGGCTCCACCCCTGAAGTCTTCCAGACCTGACAGTTTACAGTCTTCAGTCAGGTCCAGGGGAGCTCTTCTCTCCCTCCCCTCAGGAAAGGGGTGTGACTATTTCTCTTGCTGCCTCCTGATTGGTGGATAGGCTCCACCAATCAAAGCAGCAGGATCTCAAGCCTGGGACTCAACCCACGCTCTGAAAGGGGAGCCTGCTGCACAAAAAAACCCCCCAAAAACCCAGCATCCCCCCCATCCCCACTGGTCCAGCTGGGCTGGGGCAGCTGGGTGTAGCAAGAGCAGAATGGAGCCTGGGGCTGTGATGAGCCTATGAAATTTAAGCCCCCAAGCTCTGCAAATTAAACCTGTTGCTACCAGTTACCCAGCTCAGGACCCCTGAGCCAGGAAGTCAGGTCTTGGAGGACTGCCATGTCACAGGCCAGCTGGGCACTGTGAGGGTATCAGCCACTGGGCTGTTTGTTTCGAGATCTAGGAGGCAGAGTTGGGAATAAAGTAATGGCAAATTTATTGTAGTTTACACACACAGAATAGTTAACAGAAAGATAAATGTGATAAGCAAATAATGCAGTAAAGAGCTAATAGTAAATAATAGCAACAGATAGATGGCTTGCGACAAATTAATCTAACTGGGCACTGTGAGGGTATCAGCCACTAGGCTGTTTAAAACAAGAAGTAGACAGACATGGGTTGGCAACTTATCAATAGTCTCTCAATGCCAAGTGCACGCCAGGTATTCTAGCAGAGTCAGGCGTTTCCGATTGACGCTGTCGTAGGGATTACCGGGGAAGGTCCCTTGATCAGGATCTGATCCTCACTCACACCGAGAGTCCGGGTCTGGGCTTGGAAAAATAATTACTGTCCTGTTCCCTCCGTCCTGCTGGTCACCTGACGCATGCACGTTTTATATTTAGTCTTACGCTAATCTGTTGGCTTTAGAGCCACTCACAATTTTTCCCTACAGCTATTACCCTATGGGATTAAAAGGTGTTAAAAATTATCATAAAAGGTTACTACCCAAACTTGGGTTTATGCAATGAGCAAATTATAATACAGCATTTTCAGGTTTGAAATTAACATTACTCTGCCTAAATCCAACACCTTTAGATCTCTCCGACTATGCTTTTTTTGAGACATGCTTTCCTGGAATGTGCTGGGTATGCCAGACAGTTGAATCCAGTTTTTATCATCAAGGCTGAACTTTGAGCAAAAGCCATTAGGTCAGCTAATCTTACAGCTATAGCTTTGTCTTTGAGGCCTAGTCAGTTTCATGAACAGTTACAAGTTACATTTGCAGGTTACAAACTTACAAGCTTTATATTAGACAAAAATTCCAAATACCTCCAAGAAGCACATATTTATTGCTTATTAATCTCTCTGATTCTGGCCGTCACTGCCATTGCTGCCATATGTTTCCCCTCCACCCCACATAGCCTAAGCTGCCCACCCATACCCTCCCTGCCCACCCTGCTGGCTCTTCCTGCAGGCCACGCCCCTCCCCAACCCTGGCAGTGCAACCCACACC
>NW_017728886.1:40465376-40466933 GCF_001723895.1 Crocodylus porosus
TGCCATTTCGGAGTAGGGGCAGGAACATCGGTACCGTCAACTAGGGAAACAGAGGCAGCCTCCCATACAACTTATTTGTCATCAAAGTCGTGGCGGGCGAGATTCTGAGGGTGCTGAGTTCACCCTAACGTGACGGTAGGGGGCGCTAGGGAGTTCACGGCCGCTCCTAGGCCCCACTCCCTCACAGCAGTCATGGATGAGAATCAAAATCACAGCAAGATAGGTGGAGAAATGGGTTAGGGCAAAGACACGGCCCTGCTTGACACCAGTACAAATGGTAAATGGGTCTGTCTCTGATCCATTGCAAAGAATTGTGGCAGTCATCCCGTCATGGAGTAGCCTGAGGATGCTGACAAACTTCAGGGGACAACCAAACCTAGCCAGCACCTTCCATAAGGCTTCACAGTTGATGGAGTTGAATGACACAGTTAGGTCAGTGAATGACATAAACAGCTCCTGGTGTTGCTCTCTCCACTTTTCCTGGATCTGTTGTGCAAGAAAAATCATGTTGGTGGTATCCTGAAATGATCTAAAGCCACACTGAGATTCTGGAAGAACATCTTTGGCAAGGGAGAGGTAGCAATTCAGAAGGATATGAGTAAGGATCTTTCTGGCAGCAGAGAGGAGGGCAGTGCCTTGGTAATTCCCACACACTGACTTGTCCCATTTCTTGACGATTTTCACAATATTAGCATTCTTTAAGTCAAGTGGAGCTTCCTTGTTAACCTATGTTTTGATGAGAAGTTGGTAAAATTTTTGCACTTGTGCTGTTCTCACCAGCTTTGAAGACTTTTGCGGGAATGCCATCTGGTCCTGGTGCCTTATTGTTTTTGGTCTGAGTGATGGCACGCCAGACCTCCTTAAAGGAAGGGGGATCAGCAAAAGATTCTATTACTGGGTGTTGAGGGATGGTCTCAATGGTGGCAGCTGAGACCTCAGATTTCCAGTTGAGTAGAATCATGCTCCTTCCAGTGATGATTAGTGGGTACATTATCTGTGAGAAGGGTGAAGCTGTCCTGGGATTGCAAGAGGGTAGGGCCATTGACACATGGCCCATGAATGGCTTTTATTGCTTGAAAGAAGCTTCTCAGGTCATGTTGATCAGCGAAACCCTGGATCTCCATGGCGTTTGCGTGCTGCCACTAGTTTTTGATATCCTGTAGCCTCCTCTAAGCTACAGCTTTAAGCCAGTGGTAAGCGTCTTGTTTTTACTGGTTGGAGGGTTCATTTTGCCAACTGCAGAAAACAGTTCTCTTTTAATGGATAAGTGCTAGGATTTCCTCATTATTCTTATTAAACCAATCTTGGTCACAGTAAGTGGAGTATCCAATTGATTCAGTGCATGTCTTGTGAATAACGTTCCTAAGTTCCTTCCAATGTGGGTGGATGTCCTTGATTTCATAGATTTTACATAGATTTTTCATAGACATTAGGGCTGGAAGGGACCTCGGGAGATCATCGAGTCCAGGCCCCTGCCCAAAGGGCAGGAAGTCAGCTGGGGTCATAGGATCCCAGCAAGATAAGCATCCAATTTACTCTTGAAGGTGTTCAGTGTAG
>NW_017728886.1:40467513-40500774 GCF_001723895.1 Crocodylus porosus
GCTGCAGGTTTTTTCTCCCAAGGTGGAGAACCTTGCATTTTTCGGTGTTAAACACCATGAGGTTCTCATCTGCCCATTTGCTGAGCTTGTCCAGGTAGGTCAGAGAGGTAGGTCAGAGAGCCTCTCAGTAAGGCATTGCTGAAGAGCCTCATATCTAGCTTGGTCTTGGAGTGCCTTGGTATTAAATCTCTTCCACATTCCTTCAGTTGTTTACAGTGTTATGGTACAAGCTAAATGTCCATGATTGATCTGACTACATGGTCCATCCAACCATCATCTGCACCTCTCCAGACTTGGGTGATACGGACATTGGTACAATCACGGGCTCTGACAATAATATAGTCAGGCCTCTCTTTGGACCTTAACCTTGCCATGATGGAAAGGCCTATGTGTTCCAATGACCCTCAGAGCTATGTTGTCTGGAGTCTTGTACTCTTGGTAGGGTCTCCCTTGGTGAATAGGTTTGAGGTGAGGTCCCAGACTAAGCATGATCCAAACTCCTGAAGACCCCAATGGCGGAACAGGCATACTTGAGGACCTGCTGGTTCTCTCTGGCTGCAAAGATGGATGAGGTCTGCAGTGGGATGGAGATCTCTGGTTGTTTTGGACATCCTTGCCACTGAGTTCAGGGCTCCATTCTATCAAGTTTGTGTGGCTGATGCTTGCACACTGGCTTCCCCATGTTAAAAGACGTCATGCTCAGTCCTCTACCAGGGATGTTGACATCTCCCACAAAGCAAGTCCTGTGGCGACAGATGTATGGTGGTGGGGACAAAAACAGGGATCTCAGGGAGTTCCTAGTCACAAATCTGAACATAGGCAACCGTCTTGTGATGATCATTGTGCACTTACCAAGACACAAGTAGACAGATGTAGCCATGACTGAGCCATCCTCTTTAGGATTCCCTCTGCTCACCCTGAACAGGGAAGGGGCTAGAAAAGGTGCTCTAAACAACACCTGTCTTAAGCTCTTCTGGCTGGATTGCCACTAGGGTTGTACAAAACGGGCCTGATTTGATTCGGATTCAGCCCAATCAGGGACAGTGATTTGATTTGTTGATTTGGATCACCATCCCTGATTCGATTTGGCTGAAGCTGAATCTGAAGATTGATGCTGATTTGAAGAACCAGTGATTCGGCTATAGACACAGATTTAAATGTTTTTTCTAGATATGTCAAGGTACCAGGTGTGGCTTGTGAACACTGCGATCCTGGGGCAGATGGAGTGTCGCACAGGAGCACGGAGGGGCATGTGCTTGGCGATGAACCTGGAAGTGGACCAGAAGTACTTCTGGTCCACTTTTGGGTCCACTGAGGAGCACGCTGTGGTGTCTCCCCACATTCTCCCAGCTCAGCGATCAGGTGCCCCACCAGACCCACACTCTCATGGACTCCCCCAAACAGTGAGTGTCCTGAAAGAAGAACCACCATAGTAGCTAGAAAACTTGCAAGATATGACATTGATATTGCTATCCAGAGTGAGAATCACTGGGCAGATGAAGGCCAAATGAAAGAAGAAGGAGGTGGCTACAGCTTGTTTTGGAAAGGAAAATCACTTGAAGAGAATGCACATTCATGGGGTTGGCTTTGCCATCAAGAGCAAGATTGTCAGTCAGCTTTCAGAACTTACTGTGGGCATTAACAAATGCCTTATGACTCTATGCCTCAAGCTCAGTAACAACCAGTATACTACGGTCATCAGTGTGTATGCCCCCACACTTGATGATGAAGTCAACCAGGAACAGTTCTAATGTGATCTTGATATAGACCTGACTGCCACTGCCAAGGAAGACAAGCTCATCTTCATGGGTGACTTCTGTGCAAGAGTTGGGTGACACTCTGAACTCTGGAGTGGCACCACTGGGAAAGAGGGGGTGGGGAAAGTCAATTCCTATGGTATCCCCCTCCTCAGTATATGTGCAGAACATGATTTGCTCATCATGGATACTATCTTCATGACAAATATGAGATAACTTGAAAACACCCATGCTCCAATCTCTGGCACCTTCTTGACTATATTATTTTTTCCATAATAGCAATCTTACTCTTAAGTGTTTATAATTCAGCTATAAAAATTAATGTGAAAAAATCCTCAGAGACTGAGCCGAGAACTGTTTCTTTATTTAGTAAAACAGAGTGCAAATGTGATTTCTAATCTTAAAAAGTGCACTTTAAAATAACACTAATTTCATTTTTAATTTGTTTTACATTTGTATAACACAAATATGGGCTTGTTAATTTAGAATGGAGTAATCTTCAGGATAGTTAGAACGAAGAACAGACTGTTAATCATTTAAAAACCAACCTGATGAGCCAAAAGGTTATATCATTAGTTTTTCATGTGTGCCTTTAATAGATGCATTTGTTTTATTGTTTGGAACCTGGTCTCTTCAAAGCAAGTCTAAGGCCCTGATCCTGCATGTGCTTGACTATACATACTGTGAATATTCCTATTCTCATGGCATTTAAAATAAAGCATGTGAATAGGTCCTTATTAGGATTAGAGCCTAGCTGGGAAATATTTTAGAAATCCTTGAAGCTGTAGTTCAGTTGGAACCATTGTACTGCATCAGGCAAGCTTGACTATAGAAAGATTCTAATATGTGGAGAGGTGTTTGTTAAAAAGTACTTTGTAATAATTTTGAAATTATCTTAAATTCACAGAGAAGGGTCCTTCTCTTGACTTAATCTGGTATGTGTTCATTTATATGTTCACAAGATTCAGTGAGCGCACTTACCCATTTTGGTCAATATTAAGGAGACATCCTATGTTTTGAGTAATTGTTTGTGTGTAGGAATTTATCACACCCCAAGCTTCAACTAGAGGGTTTTTTGCCTTATGAGTATCCATGGAATGCCTTTGAAAGTATTTGAAAGCTTCTCCACTTTCACCCCCCTCATTGTTTAGGAGGCTGTTGGCCTCCTGAAGCCCTTTCCTACAGCCCTTTGGGCTTCTTATTGGTGCCTGCACTAACCCATCCCCCTTCAAAAATAAGATGATGTACTGAGGCAAGCCATTTTGTCATTTTATCTCAAATGCTCATTTAGATCCTATGTTCTTCTCATTTACCTCATTAAACTTATTTGAATTCTGCGTGGTTTAGACAGGAGTGTCCCTTTTTCAGTTGGCTTTACTCAGACTTGCTCAGTCTCCAAGGTTTTGCCCATGCCCTTTCTGTGATACCCAAATACCAGTATCAGATGACTACAACAGGGGTCTTTTTTATTTGGGGGTCTAATGAAGATCAGCATTCCTGATGGCTGCTCAATATTTTGGTTATTTAAGCCAGGAGTAAGAAAGGACAGAGAACATAAGCTTCAGCTTTTTTTCTCTCCTCCTGGGACTTAAGCCTGAAGGTTTCTGACTAGAGAATCTTGCCTTTCTGCTCAGGGTCAGACTGCCATTTTTGGAATCAGGAAGGAATGTTGCCCCATGGTTAGCTTGGTAGAGACTGGGGGGGAGTTCTTCCTCTGCAGCAGGTGGCATGACTCTGTTCCTTGGATCTCACAATACAAGACTGGGAATCACAAAATTAAGCTAATAGATAGTAAGTTTAAAACTAATAAAATAAAAGGAAGCTCTTTTTCACATGGCGTGTAGTTAAATTGTGGAACTCATTGCCACAAGATATTGTGGAAGCTGAGAGTTTAGAGAAAAAGGTAGTTGACGATAAATTACCTGCACTAGCTGCAAGAGAGGCAAATCATAAAGCCAAAGTAAAATAGGTAAATCAATAACTGACAACTTGTTACCTCTTTAAATATCTACTGAAAGTAGCTTCTCAAAATAAGGAGATAAGCAATATAATACATTCAAAAATATGCACTAGAACCAATAGAACACCAGAAAGAAACCAAGAATGTCTGTTATAGAGCTGTATAGAGCAAAAAAGCAGAGAAGTGAAGTCAACAGGCTTAGTATGTGAAAAGTCAGATTTCCTAAAGCTCTTAAAATAGGTACAACAACTGTGACCCATTTAATTTTTGAGGGGTTTTAGAGGAAACAGAAGAAACAATAAGTACTTTACCTAAAAACTTCAATTTCTAGAGTCCACAATTATAAGTGTTATGCATATGCAAGACATGCAGTGTAAAATCTCATGGTCTTCAGTTCTATGGCAGGGGTTTCAAGAGCCTAACAGCTAGGCATCCAGTTTAGATGGCTTTTAATAACACCTGCACTATGTGTAGGTATGTTGGGGATCTTATTAGAATACATTAATTTATTATTCATAATTTGGTGTTTCTGAACTGTTTTACCTTTGTTCTTTCACTGTTCAATTCATCTCAATTATATCTATGCTACTGCAGTGACCGTTAACCACTTTGCATTTCAGCTCAAAGTATCCTAAGGTAAATATACTCTTACAACAGGATGAGGAGAGAGAACTTGTCATACCAGAATACGTTTGCTACATGTACCTGTAAAGTTCGTATATGCTACTGTTGTGGGAGGGATGCATCACAAGAAGTTAGATGTGCTTCCATACTAATTAATTCTCCGAGGAGGTATAATTTAAAATATACATGGGACCTTTGTTTGTACCATGGATCAACTGCTGGAAATTTCTGCTTCCTAGAGTAGGCAACTATTGATCCTCTGGATCATGGTGTACATGTAAGAGTTCTATTCAGATGCCTAATGAATCCATTTGTGGCTGACAAGCCCGATTCAAGAGCGACACAGTGTGTTACACGTTTCACAAATCCATATATTATCTAAGTTAGAGTCCAAATTTATAGCATGCTGCTTTCTTTTTTCTTGCTTTGCTTCCATCCTCTGGATCAAAGCCACTTCATGTTGAGCTGCACCCAGTGCCAGATTGCAAGATGTTACCTGCGGAACAGGTGGGATTCTGCATGCTCCTCCCAGCTTTCTACATTGATGTTGAACAACTTCGTATTTTTGCACGTGACATGGTACTGCCGTAGAGGGCAAGTCCACTTTATAGAGTCATCTTGACTCTCACTATACAAAATATTCTTGGGCATATGGTCTTCTCCCATTCTCCTGACATGGCCAATCCATGACAACCTCCTCTTCTTGATAGTGGTTTCTAAGTGTGTCGGTCCTGCATGCTCCTCTGTCTTCGGTGTTCTGTCTTCCCGCTTTATTTTCAGGATCTTACACAGATGTCATAGGTAGAAGCTGTTCAGTCTCTTGATATGCCTTGCATGTGTAGTCCACATTTCTGAACCATAAAGCAGGGATGACAGCACTCAAGTCTCATAGATTTGCATCTTCACGTTGGCTAACAGTTTGCTGTTATCCATGTACATTTCTGCAATAGCCCAAAATGTTTAGCTGTTTTTCTGATTCTGTTAGTCAGTTCAGTCTGAAGACCAAGATTCCTGCTTGATCATAGAACCTAAGTAGCAAAAACTTTTAATGGCACCACGAGATTTATCCTCCAGAGTGATGTCAGGTATTGGTTCTTTCATTCCTTGGTACATGATCACAGTCTTCTTGAGACTAATTGCCGTCCCAAAGCTCTTGCATAACTCAGAAATTCAGCCCAAGAGATTCTGTGGGCAACCAAGGCCATGTCATCCACAAACAGGAAATCTCTCAGAACAAGTTCTTTTACCTTGATTTTCTCTCTCAGTCTTGCTGTGTTGAACAAGCCTCCATCTAGTTTGGTTCAAAGATAAATGTCATCATTGCTGTCCTTGAATGCATGAAGAAGCAGGAATGAAAAGTAGATGTTAAAAAGCGTGGGGGCTAAGACGCATCTGTTTCACCCCATTGTTGATGTCAAGGATATTTGGTTCTTTGTTTTCATACACTATTGTGGCCTTCATACCTTGATATTGAGCAAATGATGTTAAACATTCGGGTGGGGGGAACAACCCAGTTTCTTTAGAACAGTAAAATGGCTCTGTCTGTTGGTTGTATCGAAAGCAGTGGAATTGTTTTTCTCTACAATTCTCTTGCAGTTGCTTGACCAAAAATATCATAGCAATCGCATAGGGTCCTGAGCAAAAAGTGCATTGACTTTCAGGAAAGATTCTTTCACCTTGAGAATGTGATGCGAGTGACAATTTCTCTGATACTGTTCAACAAGGAAATACCTCCATCGTTGTCGCAGTCACTTCTGTCCCCTTTGTTTTTGTATAATACAAACTGAGCATCTTTGAAATCTTGTGGTACTGCTTCCTGTTTCCAGCAGAGCAGTATAACTTCATGAAGCTTTTGAAGTAATTTGTCATTGGCACATTTGTAGATTTCAGTAGTCCTTGCTGGATGCCTTGTTCCCAGGAATCAGTTTAACGTCTTTCTGCAAATCTTCTAATGCAGGCTTGTTGTCTAATTCCATCATAACTTTGAACTGTGGTAATCCTTTGAGTTCCTTATTGTTTGATTTCAGTCTCACTGGACTGTATAATTCCATAGGGTTTAATCCAAGACTTAGGTTGTTTTTGTTTGTCAGTAATGACATTTCCATTTAAGTCTTTCAGTGGAGCCGTTTTCTTCTTGACTGGACCAGTTGCTCATGTGATACTTTTGGACATTCCAGGTCTATTACCTGTGTCCACTGCTTTCTGAATACAACTCACAGGAGTTTCAGCCAAAAATCTTGAGCATACCCTTTAGCCTCCATTTGTATTTCTCTTTGAGCTTTTCTCAGATTTTCTAGGGAGATTTCTGTAGTTGTAGAAGAGTTCCAGAGTGCTCTTCAAACCAGTCTGAATTTTTGTTGCATTTTTTGCCAAATACTGTTACAGTAGTATTGTACATGTTAGTTTGTCCAGGGTTTTCCCAAGCCTCAATGGTTGAGTTGATAGGTAAACTTGCTTTCAAAACTTCTTCATTGAGTAGTCTGCAGTTTTCTATGTCTTTAGTCTGGCTGATGTCTATCTGAGGGTGAGTGGTAGTTTTGCTATGGTGGATCTTTTTGACATTCTGACTTTGCAGCAGACTGAGGTATGGTAAACTGGTGGGAATTTCTGCTTCTAATAAAAAACATAATCACTGGGGATGAGGGCTCCATATTTATGACTGAAAAAGTTAAAGACTAGGATTCCCAGGTGTAGAATCATACATTTTATGATTATGAGTCAGTGAAAATTGTGCAATGGATTAAGAGTGATTGTATAAACTTGCTCTTCAAATATATAGTTACCACTTTAAAAAAAACCCCAAAATTTAGGCTTTTGAGCACAGTGGGAATAGGAAAACTTAATTACTGGAAATACAACTTCTCCCTTTCTTCTGTACTCATTTGCTGGGTCAAACCAGGTGATGGTATGTTAAAGGTAATCCTGCACTAATGGTCTGATGTGCATGTTCTGAGGTTTGAACCTATGTTTAAGTGCTTTATCTGAGCAAGTCCTTCTTCAATACTAAAGCAATCCTCTCAGTTAGCAATAGTAAATAACCATAGCTGAGTACATATACCTTGAAAAAATACTTTTTATTGGAGATATATGAGTCTAGTATTAGACATATGAGTCTAATCCAGTGGTTCTCAAACTTTTTAGACTCAAGACCCCCCCCTCAGAGAGTGCCAGCTCCTACATTTCACTCATTTTTTTGAGTAGGGAAGATGTCATAGTCTTGCATACTGCACACACTGGAATATAATATATGCCTTGCTTTTGAAAGGCAGAATGAAAAAGAAAAAAAAATTCAGAGCTATGGCTTCCTAGGGAAGGACAGCTCCTTATCTTCAGTTGACTCGCCTCCCCTTTCCTGCTTAACTAATACTGAAACCCTAGCTGCTGCTCTAGACTGGTCTCCATGGATTGAGCTATGATTCTGAAAAGATCTATAGAGTCTCAAAGGCTGTGAAATAGGAGGAGCAACCAGAAGAAGATATAAGACAGCAACTTTGCCCTAAGAATGGTTAGCTTGGTAGTGGAACATCAAGATCTTTAAAAAAGGAGAGACTAGCATTAACATCCCTGGAGTGAAGAACAATTAACAGTTAGGCCAATTGATCCCATCAGCTGCCTACATAGTAATGCAACAGCTGCTGCAATATGGAGAAGGAATCAAAGCAGTGCTTCAGACATTTTTCACAAAATTGACTTCCCTCTTAATACATTTCCCTCCAGCAAACTACAGGCCCATCAGCCTGACCTCTATCCTGGGGAAGGTCTTGGAAAAGATTATCAAGGAGGCCATCCTTAACAGAGTAGCTGAAGGCAATATCTTGAGAGATACCCAGCATGGGTTTGTTGTGGGTAGGTCTTGCTTGACTGATCTCATTTCCTTTTATGACCAGGTGACCTATCACCTGAACAAGGGGGAAGAGATCGATGTTGTATACCTTGACTTTAAAAAAGCCTTTGATCTGGTATCCCACGATCACCTCTTGACTAAACTGACTAACTGCAGCCTTGACATCACCACGATCCGCTGGCTGAGGAACTGGCTCCACGGTAGGACCCAGAGGGTGGTGGTCGATGGGAGCCAATCGTCTTGGTGCGCTATGACCAGTGGGGTCCCCCAAGGCTCTGTCCTAGGGCCTGTACTGTTTAACATCTTCATCAGTGATGTGGATATTGGTGTCAGAAGCAGACTGGCCAAGTTTGCCGACAACACCAAACTTGGGGGTAAAGCATCTACACCTGAGGATAGGAGGATGATCCAAGTGGATCTGAACAGACTCATGAAATGGGCGGATGAGAACCTGATGGTGTTCAACACTGAAAAATGCAAGGTTCTCCACCTTGGGAGGAAAAACCTGCAGCACCCTTATAGACTCGGCAGTGCTACGTTGGTTAGCACTACAGATGAAAGAGACTTGGGGGTCATGTTTGACCACAAGATGAATATGAGCCTTCAGTGTGATGCTGCAGCTAGTAAATTGAGGAAAATGCTGGCTTGCATCCATAGATGCTTCTTAAGCAGATCCTGGGACATCATTCTCCCACTGTACTCGGCCTTGGTGAGGCCACAGCTGGAGTACTGCATCCAGTTTTGGGCTCCACAATTCAAAAAGGATGTGGAGAAGCTTGAGAGGGTGCAGAGGAGAGCCTGTGCATGATCAGAGGTCAGGAAAACAGACCTTACGATGACAGGCTGAGAGCAATGGGGCTATTCAGCCTGGAAAAGCGCAGGCTCAGGGGTGATCTGGTGGCCGCCTGTAAGTTTATCAGGGATGCTCATCAGGATCTGGGGGAACATCTGTTCACCAGAGTGCCCCAAGGGATGACAAGATCAAATGGTCACAAACTCCACTGTGACCGATTCAGGCTGTACATAATAAAGAACTACTTCACTGTCTGAGTGCCCAAGTTTTGGAATAGACTGCCGCTGGAAGCAGTTCAAGCACCCACTTTGAAGGCCTTCAAGAGGCATTTGGATGTTTATCTTTCTGGGATCCTATGATCCCTGCTGACTTTCTGCCCCTGGGGCAGGGGGCTGGACTCGATGATCCTCCAGGGACTCTTCCACCCCAAATGTCTATGAAATCTATGAATACATGTACCCCCATTTTGGGAAGCTTATTTTGGTGGGGTGGGGGGAAGGTTTATGTTGTATGCAAGAAAATGTAGTAGTAAATCAATCCTTTTGTTGCAAAGAACTCAGAAGGAACACAAGAGGTTGTTGAAATCTCTGGGTTTATCTTGTGAATCACATGTAGGTGTTTTCATGTCTAACAGTGCTGAAGCATCTTGTGGCACCTAGGCTTCCATGGAAACCTGTTTGAGAAGCACTGGTCTAATCCATAGTTTTTGTTTGCTTGCTGCTATGTGTGGTCTTGCTACATCCTAAATGTTTGTGGTGTTTTATTTCTGCAAAATTCAATAACTGTTTAACTTCTTGGCTGTCTCTAGAGTCAATACTCTGATCAATCCATTATCTTGACATACCACACCATTAGGAAATATATCAGTACAGATTATACATTATTCATTATGCTGCAAACAAATACCGCCACTTAATATATGGCAAAGTTAGTAATTTTTTAATTTAAAAAATTTTTAATGCTTGTGTCCTGCATATTTCTTTTTAAGTGCCACATTGCTACCTTATTTTCAGAGGTTTACTTTTAGTACTGCAATGTGCAGTATAGGTACCACTGAAATAACATGTTGTGGACCTCAGAAACATTAGAAAATGCTGTTGACACTAGGAGGAGCACTTGAGTTGGCACACTTTCTTTTAAAGACCATTAATAGGACACCAACATTTATGTCAAAGGACTATTTTATCACTATTACTATTTTTTATTTCAGTACTGGATTCAAACTTTATGTCCTTAATTAAGAACCAACAGTTTTTTGTAGATTCATAATTAGTTAGTATGTTGGGTTTTATTCTCATTTACACTTAGCCCCTTAGTTTCTCTGGTACTGTAACTTACACTCACTTTACACCATTTTGCATTGTTCTGTAAAGGAACCTGAGTTTAAATGAGAATCAGATCCATTGCATCCATAGACCAGTTTATCAGAACTGGAGTTGCCAAGCACTGCATGAGGACTCAGCATTGTAGTTGTTATGAAATATTTTACATTGAAACCAATAAGAGAAAGACCTGTCTAGGATCTGTAATCTGAATAATTTTCTCCAGTTTATTTTGAGTTTTTCTTTCATTCTAACTAAATGACTCAAATAATAAGACATTTATCAATTCCTTTGGGAGTCTCTTCCAGAGTCTACCAACCTCCACTGTTAGAATATTTGTCCTGACATTCAGCCACAGTTAATCTTTGCTAAATTGTATCTTATTACTCTTTAAGTTTCATTCCTTATGCTATCCTTAGCCATCACTGTGTCTTGTGATGTTCACAGACTTTGTGTAATTTATCCCACTGCAATTACTTCGTTAACTAAATCAATGTGTTACTCCCAGTCCTGAATTTCTCCACTTCTCTATTAACCCCCCAGCCCCTCCCCCCCACAAAAAACCCATGACTTTCTGTCACTAATAATTACTTCATATGTTTTCTTAGGTACAATTTTATATGTACCCTTTTCTAACTTGCCCATCTGTGATGCCTATAGAAAGAGAGCCCAAAACTACATTAGCTTTTTTTTCCCTGCCATATATCATATCATATTTCCTGTTTGCTCAATAAAAATAATTTAAAATCCTGTTTTTTGTTGGATTAGAGTTTGATGGCATTATTGCTTTCCTAGTATCTCTTACTTTAGCTGAATTCCTAGTTACATTTGTTTATAGTTCTCCATGCTGAATTTTGCCATGATATTTTTTCTTTTCACATATTTCATTTCTGCAGGCCTCTTGCACTAGTTCTCTGCCTTCTCTGGGGTTTCCAGTATGTCCTGATTTAATTTAATATGTGAACTGAATCATTATGCTGTTTATTCCTTAGTCCAGTTCATTAGAAAAGATGTTTAATAAAACTGGGACAAACACTAATCCTTCTGGCACACAGCTGGACACTTTCCCTCCAATTCAGTGTAATGCTATTTCATCACCCTTTGTTTATGGTCTATCAGCCAGTTTTAATCCGTGTGGCACTGCTCATAATTTGAATTTGTCCATAAAGCAAGATTTTGGGAGATATTATTTGAGTATTTAAAGTCCAGTTGTGTTTATATCTATTAAATTATGTTGATCCCTAAATGCTTAAGTTCATTTTAAAAAGTGATCTGCTTATCTGCTTTTTTATTTTTGTCATCTATTTATTGTTTATAATTTCTTTACTGATTAGATATTTGCAGATTCTTTTCTCTTACTGTTGTATATGTATTTTGTGGGTTTAGTATTTTCCAGGCAAACATTTACCAAGATTGCTCTCTTTTCTTTTGTCTTACATTGTTGTCTCTGCAATTACTTTCCCACCAAAACATAGTATTTCCAAATTCACGACTTTCAAAAATATTTTGCATTAATTTACTAAATTCATTAGATAAACCCTTCAAATCTCGAAATCCGTATTTCCAGACCAGCTAGTTTGTGTTCATTCAGTGCTTGCAGTTATGAGTTTTCCACTATATGTTCTTCTTTCATACTCTCTTGTACTTTTTAAATGTTAACCTGAATGGTCATTTTTGAAGGAATATCAGTTGCTCCTGCTGCTTTGCTTCTCTTTACTATATTCTGAGTACATCTACACATACAATTAATTTGAAGCAATAAACTCCGGAGCCGTTTGAGAGTAAATGACTCCCAAAACAACAGTTGCACATGTACCCAGGACACCAGCAATCTGAGTATGTGTGGAGCAGTTTATGCCAGGGCCAGAAGTACAAGGGGTCAGTCCCAGGCACCCGATGGTAGTGTCGGGTGGTGTTGAGGCTTACCGGGGCACAAGGGTGCTGAAAGTGTGGAGACATGTAGCTAGGTGTCAGGCAGGAATCTGGCCCCCACTGACTGGGCTGACTAGGTGCAATTCACACCTGTGGTCAGCGTCTACATGTGCATTTAATCTCAGTTAATTATCCTGCACTGTTGTTATGGCGGTGTTAATTTGCTAACTGCAGTCTAAAAGTATTGCACGTGTAGACAGTGATGCTTTACTCTGCAGCTAATTAGTCTAGTCCATGGTTAAGCGCACATGTAGCTGCAGCTGCTGATACTTATTAATCCCCGAGTTGTGTTTGTTGCAGGCTGTTGCATATGTATTGCTCTTGTTTGTGTACTCATTTCTTATTCTGAATTCTGGTAATTCATGATCCAGTTTTATTGCTCTAGTCTGTATGGCTGACCTTTTATGATTATGTGGCCCATGTTCTTTGGAGTCTGTTTTCACTGTCTATTTGCATAAAATGGAATCCCATGAATAGAGTTTTTAGCCTTTTGTATTCGTTATATTTAAGCTACCACTTTTATACTCTAGAAGTTCTTGTGACCACGTCACAGAATCCTTTGTACCTCATGGCAAAAAAACTTTAAGGCACTGTTCTCTCATTGCTTTCTCTCCTATATTTCTGGCTGTTATTTCTTCATACCCACATCTAAGATCTTTAAAACCTGAGCCATAGGACCTTTTTTAATAAAGTAATGTCATATATAGCCAATACACAGAGTTTTTGTTTTTTCATTAATTTCCTTCAATCTAGAGATATGTTAACAAATGGGATTTGTTATACAGCCTTCTCTGTAGGGTAGAGCTAGGCAACTGAAATTCATGAAGTGCAAAGTCCTGCATTTGAGATGGGATAAATGCAAACATGCACAAATACAAACTGGGGAATGATTGGTTAGGCTGCAGTACTGCAGAAGAGGACCTAGAGGTTCTGTTAGACCAGAAATTGATTATGAGCCAACCATGTGCCCTTGCTGGGAAAAAAAAGACAGTGGCACATTGGGGTGTATTAGCAGCAGTGTCGCTTGCAAATCAAGGGAATTATTTTTCTCTGTTCAGCTCTGATGAGCTCTCATTTGGAGTACTCAGTCTGGTTTTGGACCCCACACTTCAAGAAAGATATGGTTAGATTAGAAAGAGTCCAGCAAGGGGCCACAAAAGTTATTACAGTCCAAGGAAGCATGACTTATGAGGAAAGGCTGAAAGAACTAGAGTGATTTAATCTGAAGAAAATACAAGGGGGTTTGATATTGGTCTTCAAATACCTAAAAGATGATCATAGAGGGGATGGAGGTTAGCCTGTTTGTCATGGCTGTAGGGCAGAGGACTAGGAGCAATGACCTAAAGTTGTGGCAGAGGAAATTTAGTTTGGAGATTAAGAATTTTCTGACTATGAGGATGGTCAAGTATTGAAACAGGCTACCTAGAGAAATTGTAGAATCAGTATCCCTGGAAATTTTCAAAAGCTGATTATACAGATCTTAGCTGAGATGGTTTAGTCAGGGATGATTCTGACTTGAGCACAGGGCTGGACTATACCTTGTGGTCTCCCTTCCAGCCCTTTCTTATCATCTTATAGTTAATGTAAAACAGTGATTTGTTTCAAAACTTGAAACACACATATTTAACAGTATTGCTCATTTAATTAAGTTAGGTCTTTTAATCACTATTAGAAACTTTATGAAGTTGCTGCCTGTGGGTAGATAGGCAAGTATATCTAGATTCAGAGTCCCTTTGCCTTGGTTGTCAAAATGAGGCAGCCATAAGGTAATTGGTCTATGGCTATATTAAAATGGAGAGGATAGATTTTATATCTTTAGCAATGCACTGTGAATAAAGAGACTCAGCAAAGCACTGGTACACCTGTCATTGCTTGAGGGCAAAAAGGCAAGCGATTCCAGAGGGAACTGACCTTTTTCTTTTAGGTGCAGAGACGATTCCATATCCTAAGGCACACATTCTGTGTTAAACTTATTATAACCCTCTTGGTATTGCTCTTACGAGCAGACTTCTCTGTGGCTATAACAAAAAGCTCATAACATGCTCTTTTAAAAATTAGCTTCATAGAAAAATGTCTAATTTTGAAAGGAGTTACTAGGTCAGTTAACTTATTCCAATCACAATTAATTCTAATTTAAGTTTAGATTACAATGCTGTTATAGCTATCACAGTGATTCTCAACCAGGTTGCTGTGGAACCCTAGGATGCCTTGAGATCCTTTCAAGGGTGCTGTGGGGTGCCACTTAATGTTAACATTGTTAGGTGCAAACAAGTTAAACCCAGATATTTCAAATAGGAATCGACAGCAGTAGAAACATTCTGACCTGCTGTGGTCTTTTTTGAGTTCTTTGCAACAAAGGAACTGCTATAAAAACGAATGAAAACCTAAGAGTCTGCCTTTTCCAAGGGGTGCCATGACTCCAGTGATGGGTGCCTTGTGTCTCAGGAGTCCTTTGAGTAAAAAAGTTTGCAAACCTCTGGCATATGGGGTGAGTTTCCTCACAATGCATTGATACTTAAATGGCAAATATTATCAGTAAGTGAAAAGAAGTGTTAATTCACAGAAAGATCTGTCTCATTATAAACAGTATAATGTATAGTACAGTATGTTGACCATCTGCTAGTTCCTCAGCTGAATTTACTCCCACAAGATCTGATTTACAAACAATGCCAAATGCACAACTTTCCTTTAAATTATTCACATCTCAGAATAATTGATCTTGCAGAGTTCCAGCACTGGAGAATATTTGATCATAAATTCAATGAAATCAACCACTATCTTTGTGATGTTTGTCCAGCTAAATCCTTCAGCGAATAAACTAATAAAGATGCCAGCTGTGTTTGTTTTATAATACTCACTCTTGTAAGAGTAGGTTTGTAATAAAAATGAAGAAGACTAGTTACAGTTGTGAATTCCTAGGCTTACTGCAAAAATTTTAAATGGAGTAATTTGAAAATTGTTAAATGCCTATAAAAAATAATGCAATTTACTACTTTCCTTTGTTTGGAAACTTAGAATGAGTCTTTTAATATGGTTGAGGTTGTAACCTTAACTGACAAAAATCAGGAAATCTGAGTGAGAACTGACGATACTTAAGACTTTTCTTTAGTAACAAGACTTTTCTTTCTTTCAATCTTTAGGACTTTCCTTTAGTTAATTCAGTCTTCCTTTTGAATGACCAGATTACATCATACCCTTCAAGCTATTTTCTATTGGATTACATGAGAGTGCCTGACACAACTACAGCATTACCAAGCCCAATATCCAAAAATCATGATTAAGGTCTGAAATTAATAAGATTGTGAAGGGTTTTTTTGTGGGGGAGGGTATTGCTTTTGTTCTCAATAATAAATTTAGTATTTTTGTAGTCGAATTCTTATTTTTTGAGCCTTTAAATCAAACTTACAAGCTTTATTCTGCAATCTTAATAGCTATTTTTTTCATGTAAGCTTCTCAGGTTAATCGTATGCTTCCAAGTGCCTAAGACTTTACCAGGAGTGAAGTACTCTTCCTCCTCCTCTTCCTCCTCCTGTTTCTCTTCCTTCCACCAGCTTCAGTCATACGTATCCTCTTCTTCCAACTCCTTCTCTCTCATGTCCTTCTCCACTATATCTCTCCATCTCATCTTCAGTCCTCCTCTTCCCCTTCTGTCCATCCAGTAATGCCATTCTGGTAACTTCTTTTTCCATGTGTTTTTCCTGACTCCTTTGAATATGCCCATGCCATGTCAGTCTTCTCGCTTTTACTTTCTTAGACGCCTCCACTACTTTTACCAACTCCCTGATGTAAATATTCCTCGCTTTATTTGTCTTCATCACTCCACATACCCACTGTTGCGTTCAGTCTCCTTTCTTGAGTTTTCCTCAAGGGCCATGTCTCCGCTCCATACAGTAGTGCTAGATGCACAAATGTCCTGTAGACTTTCCCCTTCAGCTTCACTGATACTTTCCTGTTGTATAATATTTCTGTTGCCAGTTTCCAGTTGTCCACCTTGCTTTTATTCAATGGTTCAGCTCTTCATCTAGCTCTGCATTCTGTTGAATGGTTGACTCCAGATACTTGAACTTGTCAACTTTTCAAACATGTTTCTCACCGATTATCACATTTCCAACATCAGGTATCTCACAGAAAACACAACGCATACATTCCAATTTGGATTCACTAAACCACGAGTGAAATCCTTTTATTTAATTAATTGGCTAAGGAGCAAGGATTTCTGGACCACCAAATACCAAGAGACTCACCATGGTATCATGTTGGAAACACTGAAAATATTAATATTAGCATTTTCTTTTTTTTGTTAATCCTATTTCATTTTTTTTTTAAGTTGCTGAGTAGAGGCACGGCTGGTGAACTCAGACTGGTGGGGAGGGTGGAACATCACACAGGAGCAGGGTGGGGTTTGCAGCCAGCCAGGAGTGGGGTAGAGGAGGGTTTGCAGCCAGCCAGGCACTGTGGCTGGGAACGGGGAGGTTACAACCCCCCGCCCCTGCTCCCAGCAGCTGCAAACCCTACCGTGCTCCCGGTTAGCTGTAAATCACTCCCCTCCCCATGCTCCTGTAAACCACTCCTACCCCACCAGTCTGAGCTCACCAGCCCCACCTGCTCAGTTTCCATAGATTTCAACTGGAGTTGCAGTATTCTCAGCAGTTCTGAAAATCAGACCCAAGATCCCTACTGGGCTAATGGTTTTGATGGGTCTAGGTTGTCACAATAGTATGTAGGTATCAACTCAAGAAAGACTATAGATTCTGAAAAAGAAAACAGATTTCCTACATTTCATGTGAGTTTTCAATAATAAATGCATCCAATAATTAAAATAAAGTTTCTACAGAATTAGAGTTAGAGCTTTAAAAGTTTTGCCAACAGCAGTGTAATGTAAAAAAAAAAGTAAAATTAAAATCTAATACTCAAGTAATTTTGAGTTTTGAATTTTGTACAAAAATTCACAAAGAAATCTTATATATCCTATTTTGAGATGCCACTTCTCACACAGTGTTTAAATTTCAAGTGGTCCTCAAAGAACCATTTACTGTATCACTGCTGTCAGCACATTTGCAAATTTTCATTTTTAAGTGAATATATTTCATAAGTAAAATGTCGTAAAATGAACAACTTTCTTAGAGACATCTGTTGCAGGAAGACTGCACCCTTATAATCCAACATATTCAGGAAGACTCATAACAACACAGCTCTTCCTGAAACCAAGACATCTTGCACCTATGCTATGCAAGAAAAAAGGAAAGTTGTTTCAGAATGCTCCTCCAGAATGTTCTTGAGACCATCTTTTGCTGATCACTGTACAAACACATAGCACAGATTTTACTGTGTACTAAGAATTTACCATTAGACAAAGATCTTGAGGCTCTGAGCGACTGTGTCATCCCCAAAGTCACAGAAGAAGTCAGTGGAGGAGCTGGATGTAGAAGCAGTCTAAGCCCAGTCTCTGTGCTGGGACCATGCTGCCTTTCAGATCATGTGGGCACCATGGGATATTGTCCCTGAGCCTTTTCTCCAGTTTCCAGTGTTGATTCCCCTAAGTCTTTCTATTTTGGTATCATGTTATTTCTTTAAAATGATTTTCAAAAACAGTAGGAAAAAAGTGGGTGAAGTAAGCAGAATGAGCAGAGCATGGATCACCATGACTTTCCATTAAATCCAGATCAGATCAGATTTATTAGCACTGCTAATACTTACTGCTATGCCAGTGCAGCATATTGTACTGGTTCACTTTTAACTTATAGATATCTCCCAAATAACAGTGACCCTGAAAGTAGCATAAATTGGAGTGATGGGATAGCAGGTGTTAAATGGGAAACCATATACAGCTCTGCCCAGTCCATATACCAAATAGCTAGTTTTACCCTTCCATTGTACTTTCTACACTTGGGAAATCCTTTTTGCTCCAGCTCAACTCGATCCAGCTCATTCTTTGCCCATTTCAAATATCAAGTTGAGAACTGTACAAACCAAGTCATCTTCCAAACTAATGGCATCACGAAATATACTGCAGAGTAAGGTCTCCAGTGTGTCATGTTAACTTTTGTCTATTTACCTAGCCAAAGTAGACTTAAACCCATTGGAAATTCTCATGGGAAAATTTCCTTTATAGAAGGCATCTTCTTCAGCATAAAGAAGAGAAATGCCATGGATAGTTAGGGGCAGGAGTTCAGAACCAGCTGATATCATACCTGGTTGCCCATAGAGCTTGTGATAGAGGCTTTCTCTGACTCTTACCATCTGCTGCTTTAATTTCTATCAGGATCAGTAACTGACTGTTGAGGAGCTATAGCTTATGCCCTATATCAGAGAATTGGGTATGTATGGGTGGGGTTTGCAGCCAGCTTGAATGTATAATCCAGATGTAAACTTTTTGTTTGTGCTTAGAAAATTTTAAATATACCTATGGACTCCCACACGCTCTAATTATTGTAACCTTTGCTTCTCCTCCTCCCACATTAGAGCTGTGCGAAGCTTCAGTCGCTGATTCAATTCAGAGGAGATTTGGCCTGATTCAGCTGCCAAATCTCTGAATCTGAATCAAATCAGGAAGCCCATTAATCTCTCTGAATCGAATCAGAAGCCTCTAATTTGATTCGGAGAGATTCGATGATCTGGCTATAGACACAGCTTTATATGTTTTTTCTACATACTTTGAGGTACCAGGTGCAGCTCATGAATGCTGAGATGGTGGGGCAGATGGAGTGTCCCACAGGGAGTGTGGAGTGGGTCCACCATGCACTTGGTGGCAGACCTGGAAGTGGACCAGAAGTACTTCTGGTCCACTCATGGGGTCCTCCGCGGAGCGTGCAGGGGAGCCCCCGGCCCCCCAGCTCGGTGACTGGTGCCTCCTGTGTCTGCCCACCGCCAAGTGCACAGGGAACCCCCCCCCCCGCATTCCTGTGGGATGTTTCATCCGCCCCACCATCTCAGCATTCATGAGCTGTGCCTGATACCTTGAGGTATGTAGAAAAAACATATAAAGCTGTGTCTATGGCTTAATCGCTGATTCTCCAAATCGGAATCAATTCTTTAGATTCGGTTTATGCCAAATCGAATTGGGACTGTGATCCAAATCAGCGAATCAAATCACTGTCCCCCAAATCAGGCCAAATCTGAATCGATTACTGCCTGCTTCGGGCATCCCTATCGCACATTATTTGTTGCAATTTTTCATCAAGTCACTGCTATGACTTATACTTTAATTCTGCGAAGACCTGGATACCAGACTGATTTTACATAATGTCTCATTAAATTCAACAGGCGTGCTGACATGCATAAAGTGAAGCATGCCACATGTCTTAACAGTACTGGGTTTTTGTTTTGTAACCTTTATGGCATTGGGGCACTCTCTTATTGTCCAAATCTATATCCACATTTAAGCAGCTGTATAAGTAATACATAGAGCTCATCATTGTTCCATACCCATACAGATTTTTTCATCTTGAAAAGCATTTGTAATTCAAAGGATCAGATTGATTTGGCTTCTTAGGAAAGGATGGAATGAAGGGACAAGTAGCTGAGTACAAGTGGTTGACGGATGTGAGGCCCAGGTTGGACAGATTTGTAGGTTAACTTGTAATTAATGTTCTTTGGCTTCAGTGACTAGAGAGAGGTCACCCTTTTCAGGACGCTCCCTACATTCTGCAACATTGCCACAAGTTCTTGTTGGAGTACTGAACAAACAGGCCAGTTCTTATCTACATTATAATGAAATTAAGACTTTTTGAACCCCACAATGTTAGAACATGAAACAAGAAAACTGGAATTTATAACACATTGCTAATGTTTCTTTACTAGAAGCTGGGAAGTTTTTAGACTTCAAAAGGCAGAAAGTCCATAAAAGCATTTTTCTTTCTTTCTTTCTTTCTTTCTTTCTTTCTTTCTTTCTTTCTTTCTTTCTTTCTTTTTGAAGTCCTTTAGTGGGGAGAACTTTGCTACCCCATCAGCTGTACTCGCTGACAGACTGAATCTCCAAAGTTTTGTTTTTTGGAGGTTTGTTTGCTTATTAGTTTGTTCCTATTTGGGTTTTTTTTTCTAAGCTTCCTTCTGAGAGCAGCAGTCCAGGTTGCTTAGAGGAAAAAACACTGACTGCATAGTGTGCCAAGGATTTATTTCAGCTACTCTTGTGTTGTCTTTTTTATTCCCCTCTTTTTTGTTACACTGGCTCATGTCCAGTCAGTGAGGAAATAAATATGTGAAGAAAGAATGCTATGGAATGTTAACTGCACTGGCGTATTTTCTTCCTTTTATCATGCCCCAAGATTCAGTGAAGTTGATATAAATTCACCATGCCTTCTTTTAAAAAGCATAACAGAAAGGCATTCTTCCTCTAAGAGTCAGACTGTAAAAGGTGATTTTCTTTCACTCAGTTTGGTTTAAGCCTGTAAAAAGCATTAAGTGAAAAATCTGATATATTTGTTAGAGCATTTATTGCATTACTAACTTATATTTTCAGTTCTCAGTGAAAGGTTTATAGAGAACATAAACCTTGGAGAGTTTTTGTTCAGGATTAAAGATATATTTTCCCCATTTTCTGGCAAAATAATAGCTCATGAAATGATGGGGGTTTTAGTAAGTATTTTTAGCTCTATTTATTTTCCAAGGATACACTGTTCAACTTGCTGTGAGATGCATGAAGAAGGCCTTTATAAAGCACTATCCTGATCAGAAGATTCATGCCCTTTAAAAGCTTCCAAAGGAATAAAAAGCTTCTGATTAAATGTAGTCACCAAGTTGTAGTTTTTCATTAATTACATCTACCGCAAGCAAAGAACTTCCAATAAACTTATAAATCTGGCACATTCTGAAATATTCTGTCATGGTACAAGTAATCTTTTACATGTCTGCCCTAATGAATATCTTTAATATTGGACTAACTAGGATTCTGAAAGAATTAAGATAACTGATTGATCGTGGCATGCAAATTGAAAAGAAGTAATTGCTAAAATCTTTCTGAGGAAAAATGGTGAGGGAAGCTATGATTAAAATTTCTTAGGAAATACTTTTCCCAGAAAATATTTTTCCCTCAGAGAAATTGATTAAAATTGCAAGTAAAGTAAAATATGTAACATTTAACGGTGACCTACAAATACGTGTCTATGTGTTCAAAGAGTTTGTCACAAATATGAACAAAAGAAGAACACTACAATAACTCTTTAAGCCCTGTGTTTGGAGCTCAAATCAACCATGTTTTATGATATCTGTGTCTTCTATCTGAAGATCACACAAGATACTTAAACACTGAAGAATTTAGCTTTGCAGTGCTTCATAGATAGGCTTATTTAATGTTGTAGGTGAGAAAAGCCACAGTTAGCTAGAAAGTGCTAGTCTAGCAAGGCATCTAGACAAGTCCTCCACTTCAAGCAGAAAACCCATTGGCTAAGTCCTCGTGCAGGCAGAGTTGCACAGAGAAGGAAGTGTGCCCAGGTGACTGTTAGAAACCTAGACTTAGACATAACGTTTTAGCCTTCTTCTTGTCTGTGCAACATGGAGAAAATGTTTTCTAAACTGCTTTATATCTTGGTTACCTACAGCTGAGTTTAATGATCAATATTGAATTGAATTGAATTGAATTGAATCAGTAGATTTTGGATTTAAAAATTCCTACAACCGTACTTTGCAAAAGAAACACAAAGTAGCGCAAATGTTTTAATACAGGAATTGTGTCTAGGGGAGACTCCTGGGTGGTGCAGTCATACTCTCTACCCCCTTCAATTCCTGGTCCACTCAGGCCAGGGACAGACATTACAGGGACATGGCCAAAACTGTTTTGAGATAAACCTGATTAAATGTAGTATTGAGCTTAACTGATTTGGCTCAAACCAATTTATGCAATGTCTGTCCCGCACTCCTTGCTGGTTTAAGCTAAATCAGACTCCCCCAGCATCCTGGCATGCTCTTTGGGCTGGGCTGGGCTGGGCTGAGCTGGGTGGTGCTCTGCTTCAGCTGCAGGGCTAACCCCACCCCTCTGCTCTCTAGCCCACCGGCCTTAGTGGAGACACCGGTAGGCATGGCCTCATTAAGGCAAAATGGGTGGGGAGGGGGTTAATGCTTCCTGCCTTACCCTCTTCCCCCCACTGCAGTTGGGGTCAGCCTATTTGCTGGGGAGCAGAGGGGAGGGGACTGCAGTGGAGGCCCCTGGAGCTGGCAGACCCCAGCTACAGGGAAGGGACGGAAGGAGGAATTAACACTTCTCCCTGCCCCCTTCACCTTAACGGGGCCATGCTGGGTTGGGTGTCCCACCAGGTGGGGAGGGGGGCTCTGTTCCATGCTGAAGGGCACTCTTCCCCCTCCCCCTCCTCCTCCTCCTCCCAGGGTGGGGAGGGGGACTCTGTGAGGCGCTGGAGGGGGACTCTTCCTCCTCCTCTGCTTCCCCCCACCACAGCCTTGGGGCTTGGAGGAGGGGGCTCCATGCAATGCTGTCTGGCCCCAGAGTGGGGGCGAAGGGCAGGGGGAGGCTCCGTTCCATGCTGGAGAGAAACTTTTCCTCCTCCTTCTCTTCCCCCCAGAGGGACAGCGGGAGTGTGGAGCTCAGCTGGGCAGGATGTGGGTGTGAGGGTGGAGGGTGTAGCGATCCTCATACACTCCCCCCATGGCATGCAGCCCCTGCTGCCTGGAAGCAGCAGCAGATGGGGAGGTTAGGGTGCTAATGCCTGGTGCTGGTGAGGCTCCAGCCAGCGCTGCGCAGGGGGAGGGAGCAGAGCCTGCCCCATCCTTGGGGCTCTGCTCCCAGCTCGTGGAGCTCCAGCACTCACAATGGGGGAAGCCCTGCACTGGAGCCTGCTACCCACCCTGCTCCCTGCTGTGCAGGTCCCCGTACTGCACTGGAAGTGGAGGGAGCCCCACCCCCTGCTTTTGCACAGAGTCCAGCGTGGGGCTTCCCCTCTGTGAGTGTGGAGCTGCAGGTGTGTGGTGCACAGTCCTTGCAATAGAGGCATCCAGCATTGCACTGGGGGTGAGGAGCTCAGCCCTGCACAGCCTGCCCAGCTGCTTCTATTGCTGGGAACATCTATCCTGCAAAGATTGAATCAACTCAGGCTCAGGCTTTTTGAATGTCTGTCCCTAGCCCCAAAGTTTAAAACCAACTATCTGGCAGGGGTAGCAGAATTTCTATTAAGGCAGCAGTGAGGGAGTCACTTGACTGTATTTCTGATGCCTTCTAAACCCTTCATTCTACAGGTGTTAACAGGTATACTTTTTAGTGGTCTTGATGTTCCATTAACCGAGCTATCTTTTCTTCTGCAATTTTGCTGGCAATTAGTTGCCCCTTATAACATAGCTCCTATTTCCCAGTTCCGCAAACTATTTTTAGCTCTATCTAAAAACATTAACTCTGGTAAAACATCAGCTCAGGTGTGGAAAAAACTTTCACTGAAGCATTGCACTGTCAACATTCTCAAGAAGGTTTTATTTTGTACTGTGAATCTGAACGAGATGTAGATTTAACTCCAATAAAAGCAGGATTAAAGACACAACGTCTGTTGATTATTTTGAGGAGTTTGTTGTGGGTTTTGTACATAACATATATCTCTAATTAATACACATTCCAATAAAAATAGTTGTTTTTGCTGCAATATTAAACTGAATAATATAGTCCCCTAGCATATTAGCAAAGCTTCTAGTTTCTTTTTAACTTGAGAAAAATGTGTGTTGTGTTATGTGATGTGATGATGCACCATACTATTTGCACCCCTCTTTTCAAAACTTAAATCCACCCATGATTGTGTCCCTCATTAGTTCTTCATCTGTGCTCTCTTTTTTCATGATACAGTATTCATCTTGGCTGTTCTCCAGTTAATGGCATCTATGTGGTTGTTAAGTGAGAATTAGTTCAAAAAGGTCAGACCTATTACCTTGTTGGAATACAGTAAATTAACTCACCTACATGGCTTTTCTAAACAGAACTCTGACCTTCTTGAACAACTACATTACTGGCAGTACAAAGAAATCCAATACTTTAGACTTGTTATAATCTACAAACACCATAGAGAAAATGGCCATTGATGACTGGTGTGACTTTTATTTTGATGATTAAGACTTTAATAATATTTTCAGTACTTTACAAAATAAGAATGTTCTACTATGCTAGTTTAGTTAAAAGAAAACTTAACTGGCCTCAAAATCTCCAAACTTGTCAAAATCTTTTAAGTGAATCTTGTCATCTCTCAAAACAGCAGAAGACTAAGGAAGGGCTGCTTCAACTGTTACACAACTTTTGCCCCCTTTCTCCTGGATAATCTATAGGATATACATCTTATAGGGGTAGTAAGTTAAACTAGGAGAGATAAGGAACATAGACTTTTTTAACAGTTTTAGCTTTTTGTCACAGTCTTTCTAGGTTTTATGTTTTATCTGCATTAGAAGTTAAAACCATCCAAAAGAAAAAACAATATTAGTCTACTCTTTTTTTATGATGAGTTCATTAGTAATAATAATGTCTAAATTACATCTTTGATATAAGTCAGTTTACAGTACTGGAGATACAGTAGGGATAAAATTAGCCCAAACATTTATACTTACACGGCAAAATACTATACTTTGCATATTAAGTATGGTTTCACTGAAGCAAATATAAGTTCTCTGCATATCTTCATGGCAGGAAATGATCCATAATATTTGACGAAAGCTAGCATTACTAAAGTTAAGCCCTCCCCTGGTCCACATGCTTATCTGTGACTATTCCTTGTGAAGTCACATACATGCTCTAAAATGCAAAATGATTTACATTTGTATCAAGGTTCTAGAAGGAATCTGCATTTTATCTAGGCATCATTCAAATCCCTTTATTTCAAATTTATCTTGCCTAGTCTTAACTTGAATAGAAATCATAACAGTGAGAGCAAAAACTCCAAGGCCATTTTGAGGCTTCAGAGTCTTCAACTGAGGTCATTCCATTTAGAATGGCCCTGGAGCTTTTAGCTCTCACTGGGCGTGTTTACACCTGCATTTAGTGCACCTGAATAAACTTTGGCACAGCTTGCACCAGAGTTTATTGCTTCCAGGCACATCATTGCACGTGTGCCTGGGACTGGGGAACAAACATGAGGAACTGACGCTTCTGCTAGGCAATAACAAATATGACCTCATAGACCTGGTGAGACTCCACCTATGACTGGACCACAGGTATAGATGGCTATACCTTGTACAGGAGGGTCCATGCGGGGAGGAGGGGCGTGAGTATAGCTCTCTATGTCAAGAAGCAGTACACTTCCCTACTAGCTGACATTGGCACCCAGGGCGGGCAGCTTGAAACCCTCTGGGTTAGAATACAAGGAGAACATGATGAAGGGGATATTACTGTTGTGGGAGTCTATTACAGACCTCCTAACCAGGAGGAAGAGCTCAACCATGAATTCTTTAGGGAACTAACAGAGGCTGCACAGTCTTGGTGCATGGTTGTCATGGGTGATTTCAAGCACTGTGACATCTCATGGGAAGAGTGTTCAGCTAAATGTGATCAGTTGTGCAGCTTCCTCACTTGCATTAATGAGCTCTATCTGACTCAAGAAGTCCATGGGCCAACAAGGGGTGAGGCGCTGCTAGAATCTGGTCCTGGCCAAAGGGTATGATTTAGTGAGTGACCTAAGGATTGAGGGGAAGTTTGGTGACAGTGGTCATGAGTTGATCACTTTCTCTATCCATTGCAAAGCTGGCAAATCAGTCAGCAATGCTGAAATCCTTGACTTTAGGAAAGTTGACTTTCACAAGCTCAGGAGGTTGGTTGTCAGGGTCCTGAAGGATCATGATATGACATGGGAGGGAGTGCAAGATGAGTGGTTGCTTCTTAAGAACCCAATCCTAAAAGTCCAAAGGAAGTGCATTCTGGCCCATAGAAAAGGTAGTAAAAGGGCTGGGAGACCCTATTGGCTCAATAGGGAACTCATGGACCTCCTGAATCTTAAAAAAGAAGCTAAGGATTGGAAAATGGGAAATACCTCTAAGGAGGACCATGCATCACTGGCCCACACCTGTAGGGAGTGGACCAGAAAAGCCAAGGTCCAAACTGAGCTCAAACTGGCTATAGAAATTAAGGACAATAAAAAGTCCTTCTTCAGATACATGGGAAGTTGAAAGTGAAATAAGGGCAACATCAGACCCCTGCTGGACGAAATAGGGCAGATGACATCTGACATCCAGGAAAAAGCTAATCTCCCTAATGATTATTTTGCATTGCTTTTTTCCCGGCTCAAGGGGATCACCTTGCTTGACAGGACACAGGATTACAAGGGTACAGGTGACCACATGCCTACAGTTGGTGAAGACTTTGTGAGGTAACATCTTGAGAGGCTGGACATCCATAAGTCAGTGGGCCCTGATGAAGTGCACCCAAGAGTGCTAAAAGAGTTGGCTGACATCATAGTGTGAGCAATGACAGAGATATTTGAGAACTCGTGGCACTTGGGAGAGGTTCATGAAGATTGGAAGAGAGCCAATGTGGTGCTTATCTTAAAGAAAGAAAGGAAGAAAGATCCAGGGAACTACAGGCCAATCAGTTTAACCTCAATCCTTGAAAAGATCATGGAAAAAAATATTAAAGAATCCACCAAGAATAGGCTAACAGAAGGCGTCATCCTGAGAGACATCCAACACAGCTTTATTACGGGTAGGTTGTGTCTGACCAACTTTACCTTCTTCTATGACCAAGTGACACGTCACTTGGACAGAAGAGGGTAAGCTGATGTCGTTTACTTGAATTTAAAAAAAGGCTCTGATTTGGTTTTCCATGATGTCCTCATGACAAAATTGGGGAACTGTGGCCTCAACAACCTTATGCTCCGATGGCTGGGGAACTGGCTCCATGGTCAGACCCAGAGAGCGATAGTCGATGGAACAGGGTCAACATGGCTCATGGTAACCAGTGACATCCCCCAGGGTTCAGTACTTGGACCAGTACTCTTTAACATATTCATAAATAACCTGGATTCAGGTGTCAGAATCAGCCTGGCTAAGTTTGAAGATGACATCAAATTATGGGGAAGCATGGCCACACTAGAGGATAGGCTGGGGATTCAGGCCAACTTGGACAGGCTTGCAAAGTGGGCAGATCAAAACCTGATGATTTTCAACATAGAGAAGTGCAAGGTGCTCCACCATGAGAGAAAGAACCCACATCATACTATAGGCTCTGCAATGCTACACTCACTAACACTATGACAGAAAGAGACTTGGAGGTCATGATCACAAGATGAATATGAGCCACCAATGCAATGCTGCAGCCAGCAAAGCAAATAAGACCCTGGCTTGTATCTACCAATGCATCTCAAGCAAGACCTAGGATGTCATCCTCCCACTTTATTCAGCCTTGGTGAGGCTGCAGCTGGAATACTGCTTCCAGTTCTGGGCTCCACACTTCAGGAAGAATCTGGAGACCTCAAGAAAGTCCAGAGGAGAGCCACATGTATGATCAGAGGCCAAGAGAGCAGGCCTTATGAAGTCAAGAGACTCTTCAGCTTGGAAAACCATAGACTATGTGGGGACTTGGTGGCAGCCTATATCAGGGTTGTCTATCAGGATCTGGGGGAACATCTGTTCACCAGGGCACCCCAAGGGAAGACAGGGTCTACAGGTCACAAACTGTTGGAAAGCCATTTTAGAATGGACATAAAGAAAAACTTCTTTGATGTCCGAGTCTCCAGAGTCTGGAATACACTTCCCCCAGAAGTGGTGCAAGCACCTTCTCTGGACACATTCAAGAAGCGTTTGGATGATTATCTTGCTGAAGTTCTCTGACCCCAGCTGGCTTCTTGCCCTTTGGGCAGGGGGCTGGACCCAAAGATCTCATAAGCTCCCTTCCAGCCCTAATGTTTATGAAATCTATGACTGCAGCACATTGAGCTGGGGCAGAGAAGTCCCAGATGGCTGGGGCCCCCAGGGGTCAGCCTGCCAGCCCAGGGCTGTTCTAACCCAGCTCATTATGCTGCAGAGGGCCTGGTTGGGGTATAAGGGTGCTTCAGCGTGGGGCTAGCCTGCAGGCAGCCCCCACATTAAAGCACCCTTGCACCCCAGCCAGCTCCATCAGCATCTACATGTGTGTTGCGGAGGAGTAAGTAACTTTGCTATAAAATAGTACCTATGTCTGGCAGTACTGTCCTACAGAAGAGTTAGCTAATTTACTCCGTCCTAATAATACCACATGTGTAGACGATGATGTTTTACTGTGGAGCTAATTAGGCAACTGTGTGTCTACACAAGTCTCATATAGACACATCCAAGTTAAGACTAGGCAAGATCAATTTGAAAGAAAGGGATTTGAATGATGGTTAGATACAATACATATCATTTGCCATATAAGACTGCTGAGTGATAGGATCCATTTACAGGATCAGTAAAATAAATCTGAAGGAACTGGCTTAAATTGTAACTATCTGAAAAACATTTACATCTGAAATCTTGGTATGGAATTGTACAGCGTTTTTGCTATGTGACTGGTATCTTGACTTTGTATACCCTAAGACTTAACTTTAAACATTTACAGAAAGAGTTTTTCCTTTCATTTAATATTTTAATTCTATTATAATATAAGAGCTTTGTATTTGTCAGAAATATAAATACAGATATATCTGACTGAAGGATTGAGTGGCTTGACAAAAAAAAATTAGTGCATATAATGTCTGCACTGAGGAGAGACTGAAAATTAGGATAAGGATGAAATTATTCTTGAGTCTGTCACAGGAAGTGGTGAGGGGGGAGGATGGAGCAGGGGGAAGCCAGGCAGATGCTGCTGTACCTGCAGTCTCTGCTGAAGCTGCAGCCAGGGACCACAGGGGAGGGGCCAGCCCTCCTGGGCTGGAGCAAAGAGCAGACCCCACCCAGAGTTGCAAAGCATCTTGGATGCTGGAGGATTCTGATTTAACTTAAACCAGGAAGGGGTTTGGGACAGACATTGCATAAACCGGTTTGAGCCAAATCAGTTAAGTCTGATACTACGTTCAACCAGGTGTATCCAAGTAGCACAATGCACTGCCTTGCACAGCTACAGAGCTGGCTTCCTCAACAGAAGCTATATCTCTGCATTATAAGGACGCTCAGTCTGGGTTGGTTAGACCTGTTTATAAATAGGTATAAACGGACCAAGTGAGGTGCTGTACTAAGATACTTATACAGCTTCTGGTGTCTCTACCTGTCACTGCACTGTGCCATGTAGTGTGCACTGTTCCATTATCTATATAGGTTGCAAACTCTTTGAAATGAAAGTTCTCGCTAACCACACAGGATTTAACACAGTGAGGCCTTATTAACAGTTTGGTCTCTTGGCACAAGTATAATAAAAATAATGAATGAAAAAAGTGTCATAGTATTTTCTTATACATTAAATAAGGATGCAGATCTTGGACTTTCTAAGGGATTAAAAATTTTAAGTGCCTAACTCTTTTAGGCTCCACTGAAAATGCCAGTCAAGAGAAACCAGTTGGATATGCCATGTACTATCAAATCACAACTTGTTTTGGAAAATGCACATACAAAATAAAATCTGTATAACTTAGCAAATGAAGTAAGTGCTTTCCATCAAAAATGCATACACAAAACAAACCTCTGCTTGTTTTAAATGCCCATGTTTTAATTATTAATATGAATTTGACTTTCACTCTTATTTCATTTAACAAGCAAATCGCTCTAAGGTCATAAGTTCACTGCACATGTCTAAATCTCTTGTTTTTTTCCTCAAAAACTTACACCAAACTTAATGATCCTACTCATGTTCTGCTTGACCAAATACTGACCCTCTTTTGCAGCAGAAAGAAATTTAAGCCTGTTTTTTTAATTAAATCAAATTCTTCTAATCCAGTGAGATTTACAACTATTCAAATTAGTCCTAGTCATAGGCATTTAATGTGAATTAAACTAAACTGTCATTTGTTTAGTTGTTACAGTGATACAGTTTGAGATTTTATTTTAAAAGATGTTTTGTAAATATTGACAGATTCTTTTAAAAATATATTTTAAAGCATTGGCAGATAATTTAATGGTTGGTACTTAATACTTTACTGTGCTTTGCTGTATGCTGCATTTTCTGTTGAAATTATGTATGCTGTCGTGGCCAGTAACCATTCCTCAGTGATTAGTGTGGAAGTAAGTGAAGCATGAATATTGAGACTTGCTGTATCATGCATGCCAAGTTACTATATGGCCCAACTGCTGTGAGACAAAACATGCTATTATGTCTTGGACACAAAGCCATATTGTATGAAATTCTACCCTATCACCATCCCAAAGGTAGTGTATTTAGGAATCCAGAACTTTCCTTCTTCCTTTTAGTTCTTTCTATACTTCTATACAGTATGTAGTGCCATCATTCAATATCCCTTAGAAAAGCTAATCTTTCAGTCATCCATGTTAAGAAATACTGTTTGAAACAAATAGTTAAATATTTTTAGGGGAACCTTTCAAGAGGATTCCTGTTAAAGAGCACCAGTGTTATCTATCAAATGATATTCTTCAAACAGTTCTGACCTAGTAGATGCATCAATACCATGTATATGACCGGACAGTATATTTTTCATAAATTGAAGAATAGCTTGTCTTTAAACAAATAAGAGAAATTAGTAACACATTCCACTGATGCATAAGTTTAAAAACTGGTGGTTCCAGGATTTCATATGCATATTTCCTTTAGAAATGTCCAGCTGATCTTCATAATTGACTTTCATGAAATACATTTTCATGAAAAGGCTTTCTGCACTGATGATCAACTTATGTCAATAAAAATATTAATTTTAAATACATTTGCAAATACAGTCTGCCTCAGTGCAAAGTAACAAGTTTGGTAGAATTACTGGACGAACGTCTCTAATCTGTGTTATGCAGGAGATGAGATTAGATTATCAGTATGTCCTCTTCTGGATTTAAATCTATAAATGCATAAGAACATGGTTAGAGTGTAGCATCTGAAAGCTTCAAAGTGTTGAACAGACAACTAATCCTCATAACACAGGGTAGGTACAGGTAAATTGTACTGCCTACATTGCATTACCTTATAGCCTTCTGATTAACCATTGTGTTTTCTTCATTCCAAATGCTGCTGTTCTGGGTCGAGATTTTCAGAGATAATTAGGGGATTTAGTCATCCAACTCCAATTAAGATGAATGAGTTGTGTGTCTAAATTCCCTAGTCAGCTTTAAAAAAACCTCTCATTATTCCATATTTGTATTCCAATTTAACCATTTTTTGACTGAAATACTTATGGCAGGCACTTTGTGCATGTAAAACAAAGACAGTCCATGTCCCAAAGTGTTTACTAGCTAAGAAGTATAAGCTATATACAGAACCATAGAGAATTAGGGTTGGAAGAAACCTTTGGAAGTGCTCAGATCCAGCTTCCTGTTTGAGGTAGGGTCATCCATATCCAAACCATACTATACAATTCCCTGTCTAACCTGTTACTAAAACTACACAGTGAACCTACACAGAGCTACAAGGCATAGCACCTTAACTTGCCAGGCAGCAGTGGTAGTCAGTATCCGGCTGCTGCAAGGTTTGTTAAATATGCTTCAGATATCCAAGGAAGAGGGCCACACCCCCACTACAGAGGAAAGCAAGGACTCTCACAGTTTGATCATAAGGTAAAATTTCTTCCTGATCCCAAATGCTGTGATTAGTTTGACCCTGAGCAGAGGGGTAGGGCCTTCTAGCCTGGAACCTCCAGGTTTTAGTCCCAACAGCTAGGGACAGACATTGCACATAAACCAGTTCAAGTGATCAGAAACTGGTTTAAACCTGTAACAGAACAAATGTTCAGTGCATATAAACCAGTTTGAAAATGGCTGAAACCAGTTTGAGATAAACCTGGTTGAATGTAGTATCAGACTTAACTGATTTGGCTCAAACCAGTTTATGCAATGTCCCAAACCCCTTCCTGATTTAAGTTAAATCAGAATCCTCCAGCATCCCAGATACTTTGCAACTCTGGGTGGCGCTCTGCTCTCTGCTCCAGCCCAGGAGGGCTGGCCCATCCCTTGTGGTCCCTAACTGCAGCTTCAGCACAGACTACAGGTACAGTGGCATCTGCCTGACTTTCCCCTACTCCCTCCTCTCCCCCTCACTACTTCCTGCTCAAGCAGGAATCCTCCCCCCTCCCCCCACCTTACACACACACCTCTCAGCATTAGCTAGCATACCACATGCTGGCTACAGTCCATGCTGTGGGACACAGGACAAAGACAGACAAGACAATGTTGGTTTAGGACTTTTTTGGAGCTAATCAATAGGTAGTTGGTAATGTCCCTCCATTCATTCCTTGGAAAAAGTTGTGTAAGAAGAACTTGAACTAATGAGAGAAGCTTTTGTTTTGCTGATGGGCTCATAAATGCTCTGTTATCAACTCTCTGTGTAACTCCCTGTTGTGTAACTCAATGCTCTGTTATCAAGAGCGAGGTCTTGGGAGGAGGGGGAACCCCTCTCTAATGAGTCCTTCTGGGGCCTGGCCATGCCCCTCCCTTAGCTCAGCACCATGGAATAGAAAGGAGGGCTTCTCTAGTGCCCCCCAGCTTCTAGCCTGAGCCACCTTAGGTGCATGTACACAAATACACGGAGCCTGGAAAACAAGCAGGAAAAACTGGAAGTCCTTGCACAATCACAGAACTATGACATGATTGGAATAACAGAGACTTTGTGGGATAACTCCTGTGACTGGAGCAGTCATGAATGGGTAAAAACTGTTCAGGAAGGACAGGCAGGGGAGAAGAGGATGGGGAGTTGTACTGCATGCAAAAGAGCCATGTGATTGCTCAGAGCTCCAGTATGAAACTGGATATAGGCCTGTTGAAAGTCTCTGGTTAGGGTGAGAGGGGAGAGCAACAAGGGTGATGTCATGGTGGGGATCTGCTATACACCACCAGACCCAGGAGCTTTCTCAAGGATGAGGAATGGTGGACAAGGCTTTCTTCAAACAGACAGCAGAAGTTTCATCATCACAAGCCCTGGTTCTCATGGGGGACTTCAATCACCAGAGGGTTGTAATTGATGGCAGTCACTCATCGTGGTGCCCTGTGACCAGTGGGGTCCCTCAAGGCTCTGTCCTGGGACCCAT
>NW_017728886.1:40501414-40540699 GCF_001723895.1 Crocodylus porosus
TCCTATGACCCCAGCTGACTTCCTGCCCTTTGGGCAGGGGGCTGGACTCGATGATCTCCCAAGGTCCCTTCCAGCCCTAATGTCTATGAAATCTATGAAATCTGCTGGGAGGGCAATACAGCAGTGCACAGGTGATCCAGGAAGTTTTTGAAGTGTTGGTGACAACTTCCTGGTGCAAGTGCTGGAGTGGCCAACTAGAGGCCAATGTCTTCTTGACCTGCTGCTCTCAAACAGGGAAGAATTAGTGGGCAATGTAGTAGTGGATGGCAACTTGGGCAGCAGTGACCACAGTATGATAGAGTTCAGGATCCTGAGGAAAGGAAGGGTGGAGAGCAGCAGAATAAGGACCCTGGACTTCAGAAAAGAAGACTTCAACTCACTTGGGGAACTCATGGGCAGGATTCCCTAGGAAGCCAGTCTGAGTGGGAGATGAATCTAGGAGAGCTGGCTATAATTTAAAGCAGCTTTACTGAGAATGCAGGAACCAATTCTCCCAATGTGCGGATAGACTAGCAGGTATGGCAGAAGACCAGCTTGGCTTAGCAGGGAACATTTCAGTAAACTAAATCTCAGAAAGGAAGCTTATAAGAAGTGGAAATTTGTTCAGATAACTAGAGAAGAATATAAGAGCATTGCTCGGGCATGCTGAGATGAAGTCGGAAAGGCCAAAGTGCAATTGGAGTTGCAGCTAGCAAAGGATGTAAGGGTAACAAGAAGAGTTTCTACAAGTGTATGTTGGTTGCAAGAGGGAGGATCAGGGAACATGTGGGTCCCATACTGAATGCAGGAGGCAACATTGTAAGAGGATGCAGAAAAGGCAGATGTATTCAATGTCTGTTTTGCCTCAGTTTTCACAGGCAAGGTCAGCTACCCAGACTACTGCACCAGGCAGTATAGTTTGGGGAGGAGGTGAGCAGCCAACAGTGGTGAAAAAATAGGTTAGGGACTGTTTAGAAAAGATTAACATATACAGGTCTGTGGGGCCAGATGGGATGCACCTGAGGGCGCTGAGGAAGTTGACTGATGTGATTGTAGAGCCACTGGCCATCATCTTTGAAAACTCATGGTGATCAGGAGATGTTCTGGATGATTGGAAAACAACAAACAGTGCCCATATTAAGAAAGGGAAAAAAGAGGATTCAGAGAACTGCAGACCAGTAAGCCTTATCCCAGTCTCTGGAAAAATCAAAGAGAAGATTCTCAAGGAATCCATTTCTAAGCACTTGGAGGAAAACAAAAGAAATTGATTAAGAACAGTCTGCATGAATTTGCCAAGGGCAAGTTATGCCTGACCAACCTGATTGCCTTCTATGATGACGTGACTGACTGTGGATGCAGTGAGACCAGTGGATGTGATATACCTTGATTACAGCAAGTCTTTTGATAGTCTCCCACAACATTCTCTCAGGCAAACCAGGGAAGTATGGGCTGGATGAATGGATTGTAAGGTGGATAGAAAACTGTCTGGACCATCGTGTCTTTTGCTAGAGGGTAATAACCAATAGCTGGATGTCTAGTTGGCAGCCAGTATCAGATGAAGTGTCGTGGGGTCCATCCTTGGGTTAGTTTTGTTCAGTGTCTTCATCAGTGACCTGGAAGATGGCATAGAGTCACCCTCAGCAAGTTTGCACATGACACCAAGCTGTGGGCAGTAGTAGATATGCTGGAGGGTAGGGCTAGGATTCAGAGAGACCTAGACAAATTGGAGGATTGGGCCCAAAGGAATCACATGAGGTTCAACAAGGACAAGTGCAAAGTCCTGTTCTTAGGATGGAACAATCCCACGCACCAGTACAGGCTGGGGGCCAACTGGCTGGGCAGATACTCTGCTGAAAAGGACCTTCAGGTTACAGTAGACAATAAGCTGACTATGAGCCAGCAGTGTGCCCTTGTTGCCAAAAAAACTAATGGCATACTGGGCTGCATTGGTAGGAGTGTTGCCAGCAGGTCAAGGGGACTGATCACCTCTGGTGCCCAGAAGTGCCAGGCTGGATGATTGGGCTACAGGGGTTGATTTCAGCCTGCAGGCTATGTGTTTGACACCTGTGCTTTAAACTGCATAGCTCTTATTATCTACCAGCAAGCCATGTGGATGGGGGTGCTCTTGGGTTTCTAACTTTTGTTCTTTATAGAGCACTCAAGGCATAGTTACTCTTAGATCATCCCTGACCAATACTTATCCAAACTCCTTTTGAAAACCCTCCCTGGGCAGTCTATTCCATTGCCTCACTCATAACAGTGAAGATGTTTTTCCTCATAGGCAATCTAAGCCTACTTTGCTGCAACTTCCAGCTATTGGTCTGCATTGTGCTTCCAGCAGCAACAGAGAAAAGGTGTTCTCCATCTTCTTTATGGCATCTTCAGATATTTGAAGATGGCTATCATAGCCCCTCTTAAATGCCTTTTCTGAAAGCTGAACATGCTTATTTCTTTTAACCTTTCCTTGTATGGCTCTTTATCTCTCTTGTCATTAACCTCTGGACCAGGGGTGGTCAAAATGTGGCCCATGGGCCAGATGCAGCCCACCAGGCCATTCTCTCCAGCCCACGGAGCCCCTAAAAATTTTAGAAAATCAATATTAATCTGCCCTGGGCTGCCTGACATGCATCCCTGGATGGCTGGCTGAAACTCAGTAAGCAGCCCTCTGCCCAAAATAATTACCCGCCCCTGCTCTGGACCCTCTCTAACTTCTCCACTCTTCTCCACATCCTTTTTAAAATGTGGATCCCACAACTGTACACAGTACTCCAGATGAGGCCTAACCAGTGCTGAGTAAAGAAGCACTACCACCTTCCATGTCTTGTACCTAATGCCTGTATTAATGCAGTTGTGTCACATTGCAGGCTCATATCAAATCTGTGATTCTTCCTGATGGGTAGCACCTACATTTGTCAGCACTGAACTTCATCGTGTTGGCCTTAGCCAAGCTTTCCAGTCTGTCAGGATCCTTCTGAATTGTGCTTCTATCCTCACAGTTCTTTCCAGTTTTATGTTGTCTGTGAATTTGCTCAAGCAGCTCCATTCCAGCATCCAAATTGTTAATAAACATGCTGAACAGCAGTGGACCCAGCACAGACCCCTATGGGACTCCACTCGAAACCCCCTGCCATTCTGGTATGGTAAACAGAATTTGATTTTAGAAGTTGGTATCTCATAGCCTTTCAGAAATTTTTACTGCTATTTGAAAGCTAAGAATTTGTCTTAGGTGTTCTAATAATTTGTTTCCATCTCTAGCAGTTCCAGGCTATCAGCCTATTTAAATAAAATGTGTATTGGAGGAAAAAAACCAAAATGATAATCAGAATAACATGCTTTTAAGAGCTCTTAATTCGTGAACCTCCACTGGTAGGTGAAGCATATATGGTACAGAAATTACATGCTGTGCACAGTTATGGTACTAGTGGTTTACAAGAAACTGGTCCACAAAAGTCTCCTTAGTCCCTTAATCTAAGAATTGTAGTTGTTTGGCCTTGATCCAACACTGAATATAAGTCTTTGAACCGGTAAAATTGTCAGTCCTTGTATCCAACACGTAAGTTGCTATATTTTTACTGTAATTAAAGATTACAATAAATATTAGTAAAGTGAGTAACCAGCTTTTGTGTTTGCATTTTTTCTACTTCTTGCTTGTGTTTCAGGCTAAGCTACATGAATCATGCAGAAGATCTGGCCTCCAAACTGCTCCAGTGTTTCCCAAAGAACAGATTGTCAGCACAGGCAGCCCTGAGCCATGAGTATTTCAGTGATCTGCCCCCACGGCTATGGGAGCTAACTGATAGTAAGTATAACAAAACCTCCAAGATGAATAAAAACAGGGAAATCAGGGGTGTGTGTGTACATGTGTGTGCCCATGCAAGAGTGTGTGTGTCTCTATGTGTAAAATTCTGTAGTTAAAATTGAACAGTTTGCTTGACACAGGAAAAATGGATTCTTTTTTGCTATCTCTGCTCTGCAGTCTGCAGCTAGCTATCTTTGTATTTGATTATGTGTGCAGCCAAGAGAATTATCTGAATTGTCATAAAGCAAAAGGAAAAATACAATTTACATATTTAGTGCTTTTCATTTCATAACATACAGTACTTTTTAACTAGCTGCAGCATGCAGGATAAAAATCCAACAATGTTTGATTCTCAGACATTATCACAATAACCTTTTAAAAAGACCTGGCATTTGGAAGACTGAAAAACACAAAGTAGACAATTGGTCAGTTTGCTGAATTGAAATGTATAAGACGACTTGCAGCTTATTTTATTAGCTGGGAATGCGTTCAGTATTCACACACGTCTTTGTCTTATTAAACAAAATGCATTTCAGTTGTCTTAACCAAAATGCTCCTCTCAGCACACATGCTGTTAATTGCTTAAATGTTTGTGAAGTACTTATATCACAGATGGCTTTATCTTTTTTCCAGAGTGCTAAAAAAATCACAAGTATGAAATCTGGCAAAAAACCTATTTTGAATGCATCATAATGATGTATTTTTGATTCAGAGACCATTTTGTTACCATAAATATGTTTTACAGGGGAATTGTCTTCTGATTTTTATTTACATCAATTTTATGAAATGTAATCTTGCACTGTAACCATCTATACCGTGCTCAGTTATCAAACACAAGCCCCTTAGTAGGAGTTCCAAATCCAATATGAGAATGTGACTGTGGCATTTATGAGCCTAAACATTGCTGATTTGATCTATCAGATATGAGATTTGGGCATTTAAGTTTGGAAAAATTGCAGTTGTAATCAATAATAGATTTTGTTTGCATCACTAAAATAGCCTGCTATCCAGTAATGTAACTAGGGTGAGGCACCCAAGGTAGCCTCCCCAGATGCTGGCTGGGTGACAGTACGTGTTGGGGGCAAAAACGCTGCTGTGCAACAGCAAAATTGCACTGACAGCATGGTGACAACTGGAAGTTAACCGTGGATACCAACCCACATCTTCACACCTCTATTGCCATCTTCTATATTTGCTGGCTGGAGTTCATAAGTACACTTTGAGCCATCTTGATAGACTAGTGTTCCAGCAAACCTAGTCAATAAGACACAGCTCCATTTTGTAGAATGTAAACATACAGAAAAATGTAAAACTTGTTACTTTTCACAGGTTATATTTTCCACTTCATGCTGCACTGCAAGTAGATTTTCAGTTTATTTTCAGATTTCTGGATTTAAGACCCTCACCTTCTCCCACATGAGCCCTCCTACCAACCCACCCAGCTTTTGACTCTTGCACAAGTGCTGAAAATCCAAACATTTCAGTGCAAGTTAGTGAGGCTGTTGAGAAACTGTCTTTGCTTGGAAGTATGATGCAAAGAGATTCATTAGTTCGTGACTAATGAAACATCAGACATGACAGTCAGTTACCCCTTTTCCACTGGAAAACAAAAATCACTCTGCATTGGTGACATCTCAATCCTGTCTGACTGTATGATATAGTCAAGCCAGGATTTTGATAGTCTATGAATTCTGAATTCTGTAGTAGTACTTTTCTGTTAATATGGACTTATTACCCACTTGCCACTTAGTTTATCAGTCAGTGGTTAAATCCAGTTCTATCAGTGAAGTAAATGCCTACACATTATCACTCTGCAGCAGGCTGCCAACAGAGACAGTCTTGTCCTAGTCATTAGCAAGCACAATGTATGCAGAACACCAGAGGGGAATTAAAACCACAAAAAATACCTCAGGGTGGTATTTTTAATATGAGAATTTAATTTGTAATTTCACAGATTAAGAATTTTGGCTGCATTAATCCTTTTATCAGCTCACAGCAGGTTATTTGCAGAAGCATAACCATAAGGCGATATTCATTGGCAGAAACACGTCTTTGCATAACGTTAAACATCAGGAGCAGTGAAACCTTTTGAAGGGGGGAGAATAAAGATGAAAAATCATTATATTTTAAAGCAAGGTTCTGCTAAATGCCTCCAGTAAAATTTTTGAGTTACAGAAAGACTATTTCTGTGTCTAGTAGATAATCATTATGAAGCATAAATCCAGATGCAAGAAAGGACAATCCCAGTATCAAGTAGTACAATCATTTCTATTTAATACAACTTGGATATACTTGTAAACATATTTACAAAACAAAGAAATCATATACTTTGGAGAATTTGGAAAATATTTACTTTGTACTGAAAATGACTAGTTTTGGTAGTTTTAGTTATCTAGGTTAATACTTTATCTAGGCTTCTGGAAAACTTATTTTTCTGTAAGTGCAATAGCACTTCACACACAATACAGTCAACTGCCTTGCATTCAAATGTTATAACACAGATTTTTAAATCCATTTAATGGATGATATTTAGCATTATTCAACAAAGTCCTAAAGCTAAATTTGGAACTAAGAGTTCTAGCAAAGATGGTTTGTGAAGAATTAAAAAATGTGGGGAAAAAGAAATGGGTTTCTAAAGTTAGAACTGGTTTTGAAAAAAAAGTTGACCTAACACTTTCCCATTGGAAATATAAATCACTGAATTTGGAAAAAAAAATGCTTTTCTTTTCCTAAAAACCGTGTCAAATAACAGTTTCAATTTGTTAATTTTTTTACTTTTATATTATAATGTTTATGTTGTGTCTGTCATTTTAAGTGTTCAGTATTTTATTTTATACTTCTTTTACCTTATAAAAATAAACTGTTTTTTCATTGTCAACATGTAGTTGTTAAAATTCAACATTTTGACTTTGTTCCATTTTGGAATAAAAACATTTTGAAATGTCATATTTTTCCTATGGGTTGGAAACTCTAGTTTCAGGGCAGCAAATATACTGAATCAAATGCCTCAAATATTTTTTTGTGTTAGAAACATAAGCTTCTTGCAGGCACTAAAAATAATGGCACTTTAAATTCAGCACATCGCTGTGCTGAGTCCCAGACATGCCCAGAAGAGGCAGTGCCTTAGTTGGACCCAGCTCATCTAATATCTGTATAGATCAGGCACTTCACTGGGGCTTTTTTGGCACTTATCTAATAGTTGATTGAATCAGCTTTAGTTAAAGTGGCGAAAAGCCTTATTGAAGCACCTGATCTATACAGATGCTGCAGAGCCAGGGTGAAGTAATGCACTGCTGCTTCCAGTAAAGCATGGTTTTGTTTTGTTTTTTAATATCTGCAAGCAGCCATAATGAACACATACAATGGAAAAATGGTGCTGGGAGACTCTAGAAATACAGCACAGTACGTTAGTGCAACCAAGACAACACAGCCTTGTAATCACCTCAGACCCATATATTAAATGTGTCAGATTGCATTTTCTATTAAAAATAATTAACTGTAGTCTTCACTCTTTTCTACTTTTATGCTGAAGTGAGTATATAGAAATGTAGTTGTATAAATACATAAATAATTTGTAGCAAGGTTAGGGTGATATTGTAGCCAGGATGGTCTAGGAAAAATGAGAGGCGGGGATGTTTGTAGGTGATATCTGTAATAGGACCAGCTGTATAGTTGGGAGGGATATAGACACATTTTTTGGATATGAACTGTCCCTCCCGACTATACAGCTGGTCCAATTAAAGATATCACCCACAAAAGTCCTTGCCTCTCTAAATAATTTATAACATTTTTTCTGATTTAAAAAAAACAAGAAAACAATATTCAATGTGTGTTATTAGTTCCATATATGGGGATATGTAATGTCAAAACTAGGGGTTGAAGTGGGCAATGCAACACTGTCTCCATCATCTGGCGGACAAAGAAAATTATAAGATTCTCGGTCTAAACTCCAAACTCACATGTGTAATTTTGCTCCTACAATCACGTGAGCCCATAGATTAGATTTTTGATAGTAACAATCTTATTATACATAGGCACTAATGTTTGCAAAAAAGTATCAAAAGACTATGGTTTCTCTCAACCAGTCTGAAGAACTGGGTTTAATCTCATCAGTTTCTGTTCTTGACCATTTGCATTCTTTGACATTCTCAGCTAATATCGTCATGTCCATTAATAATTACTTTCCTGACATTACCCTGAAATTTTGATCTAGATTTTTCTAGCTTATCAGTTACACATCTGAAAGAACAGGCATATATTCTGTAACTACATTTGGTTTCCTTTCAGTTATAAACTACCTATTTTTAAAACATGTCTTAATGGCCCTTACCATAGTAGTTTTCTCCTTTTCAAGGAAAAGAAGGTAAATATGGATAATTAGTTCCACAGACAGTAAAGATTAGAAAACAGAATATATAAGGTCTATGGACTAGATCTGTCTTATTTTAGACATACTGCTGTGTTTTAAAGCTACTTCAAAAATGATAGAAAAATGTGAATCGTACATAAAAATGTGAATCATACATTTGAGTAAGTGAACAAGAAAACAAACTGGAAACCCAACTTGTTACAACTTTGTAACCTTTCCTAACACAACCTTCAGCAGAATCTATCCTATTCCCTTCTTGTTGAAGATTTAAAAACAGTTTTTTGAAGAAGTACAAATATAGCTGTATCTGCTCATTTTTTTATGTCTGCCTTGAATATTAACTGAATATTGTAAAGAGAAAAACTGTATAAGAAAACAACAAACGTAACTTTTTAAACTGCCACTTTTCCCCACAGTGTCCTCTATTTTTACTGTACCGAATGTAAGATTACAACCAGAGGCTGGAGAGAGCATGAAAGTCTTTGGGAAAAACAATAGTTATGGCAAAAGTCTATCAAACAGCAAGCACTGAAGAATACTTAGACTTACTACAGAGAGTGCAGGTAAGATGTGCTTATCTGGTAGAACTTCTGATTGCAATGTTTACTTTAATTTTTGTTTGGAACAGAGGAAAAAAAGGTTAAGTCCACTTCTATTGTAGACGACTTATCCTCAAGGATGTAAAACTGAGCAAAGATTTTTGCAGACACATGTAAGTCCTAGGCAAAGAGAATAGGTGGGTTGGAACAATAGGACTAACAACTTGGGATGTTGTGCTGTTGAGTTTACAGAAGCCAGTAGGAAGCTTCTCGCTAGTGCAGCAGGAAGGCTTTGTGACAAGCAGGTTCATAGAGAGAGCAATTGATTCCTAGAGAGGTATTGACAAAAGAAGGCATTTCTTGCTACTTCTGCTAGTAGGCTTGTATATAGGGATAAATGAGTCCAGTTAAACCAAGTTTTTACCACCATGACCAATGGAGGTCTGTTACCCCTAATGGGAGGAGTATTTCCTATCAGTATACTTCCTTTCCCACTTGCATGGCTTTAGTTTTGCTTGAGTTTGGTTTGAATCTCTTGCCCCTCAGACCCACATACTTCAGCACTGAATATGCTGGTTACAGTATCAGATAGTCTAATAGCACAGTAGGGATGTAAGTGCTTCCAGGATAAAGGAGATACCTGGCATGCTGCAAATGTAAGTTAAATTCAATGGATGACTAATTTCCTATTAATTTGGAAATGTCCATTTGCATTTGTCCAGCCTGTGGGATTAGTGGGACTTTCCTCTTTTAAAGCAGCACTGCCCCTTTTCCAGTTGTACCAACAAGCCTTTTGCCAGCTTAATACTTCTTAAAAGTGAAGTTAGACATCTTTTTTCACAGCCACAGAATTCCAAATCTGTACAATGTTGGCAAGAGTTGTATTAGCACTCATGCTCTTAATAATTTGTGGAAACATCCAGTGCATATCTCATGCTGGCTTTGTTATTTTAAAATGTAACCCAATCATAAAACGGTCAAACAGCAAAATGCATTTACCTTGCCCTTCTATTTTTGAATGTTAAAAAGGTCTCTTGCTGTTCTTTAAAATTGTTGGCATCAAACATTTAACAAGGTACAAATGAGAAGTGAGGGAAATTAAAATGCTAGTGTATCACCTGTCATGAAAAACCCTAATATATTATGTAAACTATTACGTATATTGTTGAATTTTATTAGGTGTCTAGGGATGTTGCATTATCAGATATAGACTCTCTCCTGAATGAATTGTAAGGGTGTGTGCCTGGGGGAGGGGGTCTTGTAAGGCAAATAGTGACTTTTAAGGACTGAAGTCATTAGAGTTCAGTCCTGGCAGCCTGCCCCAATTATTGCACGTGCTCTTCTCTAGCAAACCATTTAAGAGTTTATAATGTCAGAAATGAAGCTGCCTCAGAGCACCCTGTTTACATCTTTATTGACAAGCTAATTCCTACTTTTTCCTGGAGCTGTGTCCCTGCAGATGTCTCTTCAACCTTGCCTGTTTCAGTGTGACATATCATTCATCTAAAGTAAATTGTGAATGTGCCCATCTGTGCTAAGACCTTTTGTTTGGAAGCTTAGGTACAGCCTCTCATTTCTGTTACCTCCAAACACATTTCATCTTTCCCTTGTACACAATTTGCAATGAAAGATCCTGTTTGAAAGCAAGCACTTAAATAATGCGAACACAGAAATGTAGATCATTTTTACTGAATACCTACATGAACAGAAATAAGGGATTTCTCTTTCTGTACAATGAGCCAAGCACAGTCCTGACATAAAAGGAGCCTGTATGATGACATTGGTACGCCCCTACAGTAACAGCTGATATATATACAGAATAGGTTCATTCATCCCATAAAATACCAAAACACTTGCCAAATTTTAATATTTCAATCTAAGTATAAGACAATCCACAACAGATGAGTACAACAGACAGGCAAAGCACAGTAAAAATGAGACATTACAAAACATGGTCACTTCAACAAGGGAGGGATAACACCAGAAATGAGGAGGAGTCAGAAAACAGTGTAGACATGGGCTCTGGATTTGGGCTGATGGAAGGAAATAAGGGGAGGAATAGGTAGCTCTCACAGAAACTGTAGACAAATAACAGGAAGGGGGCAATGGAATGAATAGGAACATATATACCTGGGAACCTACGTACCTGTTTCTTCAAGGGTGTTTCTAGACACCACTAACCTAACTCTCAAAAGTGCAGCCGCCCAAAACTCCTGTTTAAATAAATGAAACCTTTGTTTGGTGGAGACAGTGTTCATATAAACACCTATCACAGAGGGACTGTAGAAGCTGAGCTTCCCCCATATGCAGTGAGGGAAGCTTTTCACTACAACCAAACATCCAGTCTTGGAGGTTTATGGTAAAGCAACATTTTGTTCCTTCTTGCAAGACATTTTTAATCAATATATGAGTGGGGGGAAAATGTGCCAGTCAGTACCTATGAAAGGAAAATTGGTGGTGTCATACCATTCCCCCTTGTTAACTTCTGTCTTGACCAAATAGGAGTACAAGAAGATCTGCAGCCATTTTTACCCTTTCATGAGCAAAATTATGCCCACCGTAATTTAATGATGAGTCCAATAGTAATCCAAAAGGCAGAACATTACCCGTCACCAAGGTAGGATGTTATGTTCTTTGGTGGTAGTTTAGAATATGATTGGTTGGGCAAAGACCCAAGGTGTTTCTGAGCTGTTATGTGCCTCTCAAAGCCAGAGTGCGACAATATGCTTTTAAAGTATTTACCCTGTATTACTATAGTGAGATTCCCTGGTTTGCTAAATCTCTTTGACATGACTAGGGAACAAAATGAAAAGTTTGATTGCTCACTTACTCACATGTAGGATTTATTTGCATTCCTTCTCCATAGCACCAATGTATTCTGGCAATCCTGAATTTCAGATGCGGGGGCTGAATTCTTTCTTCTGTTTCCATTTAAGCAGAAGTTGATATGAGCCCAGGCAGTCAAAGAAGCTATATCATAATTCAGGTCATCTCAGCTATATAAAGCACAATAAAGCCTAGTGTGTATTATTTATAATTAGGGCATGGTTTAAATCCCAATTATACATCTCTCCTGGAAATAATGAAATTAAGTGATTTTTCACAAAAAAAATAAAATGTGATTTGCAAGGAAACTGCTTGCTGGGGAGTTTCCGAGCAAATGGCCATATCATGTGGCATTTCTTTGCACTGCCAGGTGAGTCCATCCTCCCCTCCTTCCCTGCCCCCTCCCTCCACCCCCAATCGCTAGTATTGTGGTCCACTTGTGGGGTGGGCGCCACAATCTGGGTGTGAAAATAGTGGCCTCTGCCATGATTGGGCCATGATACTAGCAAGCTGGACCTGCAATTTAAACCAAGCCCTATTTATAATGTTAAAAACTGCTAATTTTTGAAGAGCTGCCACACTGCTTAGCAATGCTCAGAAACTCAGTATAGTAATCTATATGTAAAGCAAGCAGTGCATGACTCATTTTCACTGTTTTTCTTAACCTTAATATTTACAAATTATGGAAATGTTTTTCTTAACCTTCTCCAGCCCTGTGGTGTATGAATGTCATTTTTGGGAGCTTCAGCCAAGTTAAGTTGTTAGGAAGCTGTGGATCAGGAATATATGTTGTCAGTCAGTATTGGAAAGCCATGATAATTCATTGGCTCCTTGTTTTTCCCTGTTCTGTGTCCCATAACTGCTCATTCACCTTGGAGAGATGTTCTTTCATTCCTGATCTCAACAGCATGTGGAGAAAACTATTGTAAATACAGCAAAAAAAGGGTCCTCCATGAGGTAGCTACACTTTGATTTTGTAGTTGCTGTTGATTTAATCAAAAGCTGAAAGCAACCCATATCATTTTGCACTTCACAGTTTTTCTAATTTGAGTACAAACCTGTCTTTGCAGGAAAAGTAATGGTTATAAAAACACAAGTGTGCACAATGCTATTTTAAAGATGCACCTTTTTTCTTAGCATTGAATTCAAATAGACATAAAGAAATGTTAAATGTACAGTGCAATCAAAATGTAGATTGCAGTTGAAAAGATGGAGGACTAAGTACTGCAGATGGGGTGTTTAAAGTCTTAATTTCTTTTGCATCTCTTAAAAGCAAATGAAGTTGATGGTTACTTTAATTATTTAACTAATAATATTGGATTTACATAAATTGGCTTTAGTGAAAAGGCTAATAAGATGCAGTTGTGGAGGGCAGCTGAAAGCAATTTGTGTTTGAGTCCAGTAAGAAGTTCAGTACTAAATGGAGCTGCAATTGTACCACTAATTTTGTTTGATTAGTAGTGAATTTACAGAGAGAACTGCAGAGATTTTTTGTGGCTTTCTAACACTATCGTTTAAAATATTAATAGTGTATTATTACACACATATCATAATGCAGGTAACATAATAGTTTGTGGGGCTGTTCCTACTTTGTTTTAGTAGGTATGAAAACAATAAGACCTCCACATTGCTAGGAAAAGCCTCAAATGTTAATATATTTATCAGTTTGTTTAGGAAAGCTTCAGACATTAGACTAGTTTCATCTTGAGGCCTAAGGATTTCTTTATTTTAGTCCTGTTAGTATGGAATGGATGCTATAGGTCAAATACTGCTCTCAGTCCAACCAACCATTCAAAATGCACCAAATTCAATGAGCTGATTGTGTCCATTACATGTGGACTCAGAGTGTGATATTTGCCCAGGGTGCAGCAAGCCATCCTAAGACCATCTACATTATATATACTCCAGACAGGAGCTATTTTGGGTGACAGTAGATGGAGCACCTGCCAACAAACTAGTATATCCCCTCTACAGCAACCTGGGAGTCAGTGGGTGCTTCTACACAAGATGCTAAATGCACAATAGACTATTTCTACTGAGCATTAGTGCGTCACAGCAGAAACCTTGTTACTGTGCTAATGTGCAGTAGAATTAGTCTACTGCACATTTGTGTCACTAAATAGGTGTGCACCAGTGCTACTGCATAGTTGCACAGTTACTGCTCATTGCGTTAGTATCTGTTAGCACAGATACTAAATCTAATGTGCAGTAACTACGGTGCATTAATGAATGTGTAGACATGCCCAGTGGGACTTCAGCATGTTCTGACATGCTTTCCTGAATTGAGGCCATAGTTAGCATCTTCGACTTTAATACTGAGTCTTCGGGTAGTGTTTGATCAACATGCTGCACACAGATGGCAAAAAAGTTGCATTTATTTTTTCAAAGTCTTGAACTATCATGAAACTGGAGTATGAAATATTTTGGGAAGAGAAATACTGATCATAAAGTGGACTAAATAATTTCAAAACTGACTTCCAAAGCCATGGGTAAGATACAATGATAGGTATAATGAAAGATGCCTCCTAAAGGTGTACTGCTGTGGGGAGAAGGGAGGTTCTGTGAAAATTAAGGAAAAAGGCAGTGAGGAAGGTGAAATTGGAAACAGTGGTTCTCACCTTAGTTTGTTACCTGCTACACTTGCCATGACTAGCATGTCAAATAACTGACGCTAGGATCTATGAATTTGATAGTGTACTGGTATATCCTGTATTCTTTGTTGAGAACTTATGTTTGCATATTTATAGGTATATTTTTGAGTTTATATTTTTTCCACAGTCAAGTCATTTACGCATCTGTCAGATTAGGCAAGAAATATCACTAATATTAAAGTTGAACCTAAGTCAAAGGACATTAGTATATTTTTATGCATTTGTTTAGATGCCTATTTTTAGTGCATTTTTAACTGATGATAACTTGCCCTTAAGCATTATGCAGATGCAACTTTAATTTTTCGTGTATAGGTTTTTAATTTAACAGAGTCCTACATAATACAGTTAAAGTGTGGAGATATCTGTGGCCTTTGCAATAATGCATAAGCTCAGATAAGATTGTTTATCCATCTTTTCATTTTATGTTTGTTTGTTCTTGGATTTTGGATAGAGAAGATGGAATCTTCTGTGCCCTAAGTGCACTGTATTGTATTATTAATATTAGGATAGCAACCAATTCCCACTAGACAGTCTTTGTGGTCCGTTGATGCTCTAAGAAGTGTCTAGGCATAAAAGGCTGTTTGAGTTGAAGTGGGCTGATAGTCTGGGATGACATTTGAATGCACAGAGGACAATGTCTAAATGACAATGACTAGAAGTGAAGTAAAAGAATCTTTAAACTATCCCTATTCTCTCATGGACGGTCACCTCTCCTTTAGGATTATTTTGTCACATGATTCCTCAGTTGGGCTTTGTCTAGAGGGAAAAGTGGAACCACTGAAGGGGAGAAACTGAGGTTCCCAGACAAAGCAGAGGCTTTTAGTGCTGACACATGGCCTGTAACCTATAGAAACAGCAAGTCTAATGAGAGGCATTGCCTCAGAGGCATAATTTTGCAACATTCAGAATTAATAAAACATTTACTTTCAGCAAAGCCATGAAACAAAAATCTGTTAGCAACCCTCTCTGAATGTTACAAACTGACATTGCTTTTATGAATAAGTATTTTAAGAACTTTGTATCAATATTTCTATTGCATAATTTGGTGTTTGCTATTCTCTAAAACAAAGAACTAAGCCACAAAAGGCCAGACCCTGCCATCATATCAGTGCATGCAACACCTAACGAAGTTCATGGGAAGTGAAATTACTCAGCTATGGGTACTGAGAATATGACCCAGAAATTGAGTGATATTTTTAAGAGCAGGTTGATAAAATTGCATGAGTTTGATTTACAGCGAAGCCTAACTTTTGTTTCCATGCTTCCATGACACTAAAATAGTTTTAATGGTATAAAAGGTAAAAAAACCCGAGGTACTCAGAATAATATATAAAACTCTCCCAAAACCAAGACATAGTAGAACACGTTATCAGAGAAACTCAATCATCTAATACTTTAGAACTGGGAATTTAACTGTACACTTCCATAATTCCGTGGTATGTTATAAATTATTAATACTGTTTTAGTTCAGTTCTGAGTACATACATATTTTGACTTTGTAAATGTGGATGATCATGTTTATGTCACAGGTAGATAGCAATTGTTTGTGCACATGAATTGCTGTAAATATATCTTGTTCCTTCTCTAAACTAGGAAGGAACAATAAGACTATAACGTACAGTGTAATATATATGTATTATTACAGCATAATGACAACTGGTAATGTTGTTATATAATTCTTTAATGAATGCATCAAATACCTTATTACCAGAAATGTGTATTATGGAGTTCAACACCTAACTATTTAGTGTTGTTACACACACACACACACACACACACACACACACACACACACACACACACACACACACACACACACACACAAACACACCCCCCCCCAAATCTATTAATTTGCAATCTGAACTGTCCACCTACTGAATTTGTTTTGGAATAAAATTAATGTTAGTTATACAAGAGCAAATCTTCAACGTCCTTGTACAGTTGAATAATTCAATAGCACCTAATCTGTCACACAGTCAAATGAACTAAAACCAAAACAAATCAGTCACTGTCATAACCACTGTGTTGGTTTCAACCCAGAAGACCTCATCTAGACTGTACAAATTGCATTTGTTGTTTTATGTATCTATGTGCATACATTTGTACACACAGGGTGTAAATGTTGTCTGCATGTAAATTAGGTTAAAAAAGGCTATTTATGGCTTACATCGGCAAAAAAATATTCATAATCATCCCTAGGTGCAGACATTCATTTAACAAGCTTAAAGCTCCTAATTAATTCTGTAAAGAACACCACTTGGCAAAGCAGAATTCTGAGGCTTGCATATTGATTGTGGCAGAGAAAACAGATATATTTTCTATTTATATGATAAAATTTACTTGTATTCTGTAGAAAATGGCACATCTCTGAGGTGTTGCTCTCAAAAATGATCTCAGGATGGAAAGAAATCAGTAATTATAGAGCCAGGCATTCAGTTCTGTCCTAATTTTCCCACCAGTTTTTCAATGTTTCAGCTGCCTCAGAGACTTAAAGTATTCTCATTAGGTAGCTGCAGAGGCAGCTCGCATGCCTACTCCCTCATTCTCTCACTAGCGTTTTCTATTTTTTTCCTGCCTTGGGAGTGACTGTGAAGATCATTTGCCGGAATGATTGGCAGGTTAGAGGATTCGATCAGATGAGTTCCTCTTAGTGCAGGTCAAAAAGGCTAGTTAGCAGGAGCTGTCGAAAAATGCCAGTAGCATTCGAAATGGGAAATGTCATGACTTCGAGGCAGGGGGTGCCACCTGGAACAGAAAGCCCCCAGCTCATTAGCAAGTTACAGGATGCAAGCTTAACTGGAGGGACCAGAGGAGGAAAGATAATACCCAATAGGGAAAATTATTGTGAAGTGGAATTGATTTCATGTATAATTTGTTTATCACTAGAGGGGACAAATGCTGTCCTCCTGACATGTGCGGAGGAGTGTGGACTATGAATGAAGCAATTTAGCATAATCTCCAGGTTGAGCTCTGGATTTAAAGAATGCAAACTTCTTTCTTCCTAACTGTGGAAATGATCAGGTCATGTTGTATTAATTAAACTTGACATATTCACCAGTGGTTTATCTGGGCAATTGTAACAATTTGGTAGAACTTGGTAGATACGGGCTCTATTTACTGTAACTATGGGCTGGTGTTTTTGTTTTTTGGTTGCAATGATTTGTTATTTTCTTTTTCTTTCAGCTACTGTTGTTAGAAATCTGTCTGAGTTGCAGGCTGAATTATAACACAGCTCATGTTTATCTTTTAATGGCTAGTCAGACTGCATAAAATCAGAATACAATTCCAGTTTCACAAGATAATTTCATTTTCAGTAAAAACCATATGCCTTCAAAATGCATATATTTTTCAAAAATACTGTTTAAAATTTTCTTTTAAGTTTATCTTATGAAATTAAATGCAACTCTGCAAGGTCTCTTGCCTGTTTTTCACTTATATAAAATCTCAGCCATATAAAATGCTCAGTATTCTTGGAGACATTCTGTGATACGAAAATATCAGGCAGAACCTTCATCCCAATCAATTGAGCTGAAACTTGGTTATTAATGTTATTAGCAATTCATTGTTTCACCATTGTGTATTTGAATGTCTAGATATTGCATGTCAGAGAAAATGAAGTTACATAGGAAAAAATATTTTGAAAATTATGGTATAGTAAATAATAAGACATTGAGCCCAATTCTCTTCCCATTAAAGAAAATGGGAGTAGCATCATTGGTTTAAATGGCACCAGAATAGGCTGTAATCATTTTTAAACACAGTAATACTGTTTTAGGGTGAGTAAACAAGATGTAAAAGTAACAGCCTTTTCTTAGAATAACTTCTCCCACAAAATATACTGGTCTTATGCTATCTATTTTATTTTATTCATGCTTCTATCTAATAAGGTTACATATTATTCCAGGTCACAGACAGCACTGCTTAAATAGTTTTTTGATTGAATTCTAAGGTATGTTTGCTACATATTTGAAGTATGGATGTATTTTTCTTCAACATTTCTTGGAGTTCATCCTCCTTTTCTTTTATAAGGCAGATGTAAGTTTTTAAGTTAGTAATGAAATAGGCAGGGCCTGTTTTATTGAATAACTACAAGCTGTTGGATTTTCCTTTCACTACCTAATATGGATCAGATTTTGTAGAAAAGATAATAGATGGATAACTTATATTGTATGCCCTGCATAAAAAAAAAATTAAACGTTTAGTTACGTTAACACTGTTAGTTTACCTAAGAAAGGAGTTAATACAGCACTGTAACTGCAGAATTTTTCTAGTGTTCAGATAATGACAGTGCAAAGTTCTTCTCAGATGCACATTATCGATATCATTACTACCTCAGGGAGCAGGCAAGAGAGCCACAGGAGAAGGTAGTGAGGCACCAAGGCATCCTCTGCCATAAAGACTTCATCAGTTCATTGCTGGAGGAGACCGTAACATGTCAGGGAAACAGGGGTGGCTGTGATGTCCCCTGGTGGCTCTGTGACTGAGCCCTTTTGCACCCCTAGGGTGCCATCTGCCAAGCCTTGATGGAATAATGATCAATAGGGAGGCTGCCCATGGACCTTTGCATAGCCCCAGTTCCACTGAACCCCTGCTAGGGTCCCTGGCATCTTGCTGGTCTTCACTAGACCCCAGGCCCTTGGCTGAGCTGCTACAGTCAACTGTGCCTGGCCAGACACCCAAAACCTTAAGGGCTAGTTGTGTAGCTCCCAGTCCTCCCCTTTACCATGCCCCATGCCTCATGAGTGTTACTGCAATGTTGTTCCCTGTGTGGGACTTTGGCGTCCTCAGCCTCTGCTTTAATCTAGCTAGGCTTTCTAGCCTGGCCCCACTGAATTGGACCTGACTCTGAGGCACTAGTTCTCGTTTGTCCCTTCCATCACCAGGCTGCTGGCCCATGTCTGCTGGGTGCCAGGCCCCTGTGTGGCTGTGCCTTCTCTCGTGCTGTGCCCCTCTTTGGAGCCCAATACTCACTAGAGCCTTGAGCCTGCCCCTGGCTGGGCTCAAGGCAGTTATGTGCCCATGGGCACTAATGGGACCTCCTTAACCACCCCTTACAACCCCATTCCAAATCTCCAGTATAAACACAGGCCCCTGGGCTGTAACATAAACAACAACACGTAGCATCCTTCCTCCCCTTTAAGAGTATAAACCTTTATGCAGTCACACAGCAACCTGGGCTCCTGGTGACCTTCCTGAGCCTCATTGTTCCTACAGGCAGTGAGGTGGTCAGCCCAGCATCCCTGGGTGGCTCTCCTGGGTAGGAGCTCCTTCTTCTGTAGCTGCCAGGGAGAGACTCTCTTGCCAGCCCCAGCCTTGGTGTTATATGTTCCCAGGGCCTGGCTTACATCCAGTCAGCTGACTGGCTGCAGGTGCCTGCTAATTACCCCATTAGCCTGTTGCTCTGATAACCTGCAGCTGAGGTGCCCTGCCTAGCCTGCAGAACTCCCTGGCTAGGCTGCTGCTTCTCTTAAAGGAACAGAGAGCCCCTAAGCTCTCTGTTGCAGAGGCCTCTAGTACTGTGGAGGAAGGACTGCCAGAGGCAGTACTAGAGAAGGAAGAGGACTCCCAGGAAGGTGGAACCTTAGAAGTTTGTGACCTCTGGCAGGAAGTAGAAGTCTTCATTTCCACTTGCAGCAGGTTGTCTGGAGAAAAGTTATGGAGCTCAAGCAAAAGAAGAGAAGGAGCATGTTCCATTGGTGGAAGATGCCAGGCCAGGCATCCCTAAGGTTGGGAGGATCAAGACCACTGCCACCAGAAGGAAGCGATGGATTGTGGTGGTTGGAGACTCCCTTCTGCAAAGGACGGGGGCATCCATTTACTGGCCTGACCTTTTGTCTCAGGAGGTCTGTTGCTTGCCTGGAGCCTAGATTCAAGATGTCATATAGGGATTACTGAGACTCATCCAGCCCTCTGACTACTGCCCCATGCTGCCTATCCATGTGGGCACCAGTGATACTGCCAGGGTGATCCTGAGCAGATCAAAAGTGACTACAAAACTCTGGATGTAAGGGCGAAGGGCACAGGGGCTGAAGTGGTGTCCTCCTCAATCCGTCCAGTTAAAGAGAAGGACCTAGGCAGGAACAGATGTATCCTACAGATCAATACAAGGCTGTACAGATGGTGTAGCCAGCAGAGCTTTGGATTCCTTAACCATGAAATGTTGTTCTAAGAAGAAGTATTGCTGGGGAGAGATGGAATCCACCTCATGAATAGAGGGAAAAACATCTTTGCAAACAGGTTAACTAACTTAGTGAAGAGGGTTTTAAACTAGGTTCACTGGGGGATGGAGACCAAATCCCTGCAGTAAGTGGGGAAGTGGGTGACATGGAGGAAGTACAAGCAAGAGGGGGCAACGGGGAATGCCTTCTCATTCTTCCTGAGGAGGCAGGGCAGTTGGCTAGTTACCTCAGATGTCTGCACAGTCAGTCTTCAGACTTCCAACACAATTGGTTCCTAAAAGCCACATCTTAAGTCAAAACATTGTAACTCGGAACTGATTTTCCCATAGGAAGCAATGCTATAAATAGGGGATTGGTTCCTGAACCAAGGCCCAAGACCCTATTTTCACCAAAAATAACCCAGAATTTTGTACTCAGTCAATTATGGTTGAGTAATGTAGCTACCTTAGTGTATTTATGTTGTAAATAGCAATCATCAATTTAGAAGGACTTCTTTGAGGTGACTTTGCTGGACTTTTTGAAAGGCTCTTGCTTGGACTTTTTGAAGGGCTCTTGGCTGGAGTCTTCTCAGGAGTCTTGGCTGTGGGTTTTTCTGGAGTCTCATCTGCTTTCTTAAATAAAGTATCCAAGGAAGTTTGGACAGATGTTCTCCAGGGAGATGGGCAACTCAGTGAACTTGTTCACTAGCATTGTGTTATGTTGAATCAAGCGTTGTAAAATTGAAACGGAAATCAGAAAGTTGAAACAGGGTGTCAATTTATAAACATTGTAAGTGTGAAACGTTGTAACTCAAAACGTTGTAAGTTGAGGATTACCTATATACAAATACACAGAGCCTGGGAAACAAGGAGGAAGAACTCGAAGTCCTCACACAGTGAGGGAATTATGATGCAATTGAAATAACAAAGACTTGGTGGATTAGCTTGCATGACTGGAGCAGTGTCATGAATGGGTATAAACTGTTCAGGAAGGACAAGCAGGGGAGAAGAGGAGTAGGAGTTGCTCATTGCTTAGAGCTCCAGTACGAATCTAGAAACAGACCTGTTGAAAGTCTGTGGGTTAGGGTCAAGGGAGTGAGCAATAAGAGTGATGTGCTGGGTGTCTGCTATAGACCAGGAGGATGAGGTGAATGAGGCTTTCTTCAAACAGCTAGTGGAAGTGTCCAGGTCATAGCCCCTGGTTCTCATGGGGGGACTTCAGTCACCCTGACATCTGCTGGGAGAGCAATACAGCAGTGTGGAGGCAATCCAGGAAGTTTTTGGAGAGTGTTGGAGACAACTTCCTGGTGCAGGTATTGGAGAGGCCACCTGGGGGCCATGTTCTTCTTGACCTGCTGCCCACAAACAAGAAAGCATTGGTGAGGAATGTAGTAGTGGATGGCAACTTGGGTTGCATAGCAGCAACCATGAAATGATTGAGTACAGCATCCTAAGGAAAGGAAGGAAGGAGAGCAGCAGAGTAAGGACCCTAGACTTTGGTAAAGCAAATTTTGACTCACTCACTTTGACTCACTCTGGGAACTGAGTAGGATCCCCTGGGAGGCCAGTATGAAGGGAAAAGGAGTCCAGGAAAGCTGATTGTATTTTAAAAAAACCTTACTGAGGGCACAGGAATGAACCATCCTGATGCCCAGGAAGACTAGCAAAGACTAGTAGACCAGCTTGGCTTATCAGGGAACTCTTCAGTGAGATAAAACACAAAAAGGAAGCCTAGAAGAAGTGGAAACTTGGACAGACAGCTAGCTAGGAGTATAAGACTATTACTCGGGCATGCAGGGATAGAATCAGGAAGGCCAAAGTGCAGTTGGAGTTTCTAGTAAAGGACATGAAGGATAACAAGAAGGGTTTCTACAAATATGTCAGCAACAAGAGGGAGATCAGGGAGGCAACCTAGTGACAGATGAAGGGGAAAAGGCTGAAGGACTTAATGCCTGTTTTACCTCAGTCTTCACAAGCAAGGTCAGCTGCCAACCACCGCACCGAGCAGCATAGATTAGAGACTTGTTTACTTGGTCTTTGAAGTTCCTGGCACAATCTGGACACCAAAAATAGTGCAGAAAAATAACAATATGGGGAAATTCAGGGTTATATTTTACCAAGAGTTAATTACCATTTTTTATTGTTGTTTCCATTTTATTTGGCACAACTCCATTTTGCAATACGTATGCCCCCAAATATGGTGGTCTCTGTGCCAAGACCAACAATTTCTGCATCTTGCATTCGAACTTGGGCCCAAACTGGGGAAAGAATGCAATGTGAATAACTTCATTTGGTAATGCTGGTTGTGGGCTGTCACGCATTTGAACCAGGCAGCTCACCACTTCCACACTTTTCGAAAAGTGGCAAAATTCCAGGAAGTCATAAATCTAGTGAGTAGGTGGATGCTGTCAGACCTTCACTTGCTTAATTCAGAACATAATCAGGTAAGTACAGTTCTTAAGGCCAGATTTTGCTTTTTAAGGTAAATGATCCATATCAGGTTCCCAAGTTGTAACACCTCAGTGGTGCTATGTTTGTTCTCCATCTACGATCAAATTTTTCTTTGCCTTTTCTATGTGGTTAGAACCACTGAATTCAGTGGGACTGGTTGTATGTATTTTAGAGAAGAAAAAATAATGTTTAAAATGTAGCAAATAATTTTTTGAGACTTGATGCTGGCAGAGTTAGGCAAATTAATTACTCTCCTGTTATCCAAATAGATTAGCTCATCATTTTGTATTAATAATACTAGCTTTATTCTACTCATTTAACTTTTCTGTGTTTTAGCCAACTGAATAGCTCAGCACTGCCATGGGGTCCAGTATCTTATGGCAATCTTTGCCTTTTGAACTATCTACATCATAGGTTTTCTGCAGCTCCCTTTCTCCACCTCCATTTCTTTTCTTTACTCCAAATGTTTCCAGGGAAGAGGGAAAAAAAGAGAAAAGGAGGAGGAGGGGAAAAATAAAATAAGAGTGCTATCAAAAGAAAAAGTTTAAAAGAAAAGCAGAATGAATGCTTCACTTGTTGGCTTTTAGCACAATTACCATACCTTAGGAAATATGCAGGGAATAGTTAATTATGACTAAATGAGCTCCTTTTAGAGTCCATGGCAGGCCCCAGCATCCAACTGTCAGTGTTGTGAAAGATATTGAATTGGAAGGCTGGTCTCCCTGTCAGCCAGCAGGATGGTCTGCCTGAATAAAATAGACAGTGAAAAGATAGCTGGTTTAGAGTAGTCTCAGACAAGGGAACCACGTACAGCATTTGCATACTTTTCCTGCAAAGGGGGTTTAATCCGAAGAAAGAAGGAGATTTCTGTATTGTCAACCAAGGCTTTGTTCAGGGTGAAGAGTAGAAGGAAATCTGATGAAGGGGTCTTTCTGAAAGCTTTACTCTAAGCCTCCTTCTTGAGGTTGTTCTAGTAAAATATCTTTGTGGATTGTTTACACACTGTGGTCTATTTGAAGATCTTATAAACTGAAAGGGCTCAAAGTATTCCCCTTTACTAATTCAAAAGCAAGGAACTTATATGGTAAAAATGACTTGCACTGCAAAATTGAGCCAGCTCCTTTTTATTATATATATAAAATTCTTTTTTTTTTCTTTTCTTGACTAAACCCATATACCATAAAAAGTTTGCAAACCAGAAAACAGGCAGGAACCATATTCTACAAAATCTGAGATACTGAAAGAAACAGACTCTCATCGAGTTTATGTAAGCCAATGTTCTCCCTGCCCTTCAGTGCAATTAATTATTAAACCAATGCAATTTCCTAGGAGCTAGAAATTATATTTTAAAATTTAAAGAGGAAAAAACCCTCTAGCAAATGGAGCACCTTTGTCACAACTGAAAAATACGTAAACCTGTTTGGATGGTAATCTACAGCAGACTTAGTCCATTCCTTGAACCGTTTCACATAAAATAAGCTGCGTTTCAAAAAGGAAGTCTGTTTAAAAGATGTACTGGTGTTGGCAGGTAAATTTACTTATACTTTGAACAACTCTCCATTTTCAGCCTGTAGTGCTTTCTTATAAACCTGAATATTCCTAAGGATGGGATTAATAGGCCATACATTACATTACATACATTAATACAACCATAAGAGCACCTGAAGCATATTGCATTTTGTTACCTGTTGTTGTAATAATATATTTGTGGCATAGAAGAAGAAATTAGTCAATCTTGTATAGTCCATAATAGACAGTATTACGTACTGTAGACTTTTCTATTTTACAAATAGTTTCCAGAATATTTTGCAGCTCATACAGCATTCAAACATGAAATTAAGACCTTTAAATAACTAAATGTCTGGGCCATTAACCTATTTCAGATATATAGGTTAATGGCAATATTGGGGGTTCTGCTATATGTTAGTATACTAAAAGAGTAAAGTTCGAATAAAGTTTTTTAAAAGATCTTGAATTTTCTGTAATAAAACAAAGAATTCTCTTCTTTCACGCGTGTTCTGAGATGCTAAGGACCAAGGATTGGAACATCTACTAATAGCAACTTCCATTTTTTAAAGAGAATATGCACTGGTTTTGCAAGTGTACATGTGTTCATTTTTCTGACAAACCAGTCTTAAGTAATAAATTATTGTTGTTAGGACACAGAAGAAAACAAGATTTTGGTCCAGTTCCTAGTCAGTCTATAAGACAGTGATTCTCAATAAGAGTGCCAGGGCACCCATGGGTGATGTGAGATGCTTTAAAAGGTGCCGTGGAGGTACTTTAAAAGGATAAGATAAGTAGATAAGCACAGGCTCAGGCTTGTCCCTTCTTGGCCGTTCCTCAGCCCCCACTGCCTGGCACCTTTGCAAGAAGGTAAACACTTTAATAAAAAAGTTAATTTTTGAAATGGAGTCCTATTTAATTCACAGAAGTTTTGGACGGATACCTTCAGTCTTAATGAGGGGTGTCTTTGTGACTAAAAAGGTTGAGCATCGCTGCTGCAAGATTTCTGTTGTCACTGCCAGAGCAAAACATATGCATCCTACCTCAGAAACACAATCCTTTTTCACTGCAGAGGTCGGTACTATATCATAGCTCTCCCATTTGGGTCATGGCCACAAACAGCCTTATTTGACTCCAGAGGACAATTTTGTGATGCAGCTTCAAACCTGTCCATCATGGCAGGATCCAGGTCAGGTTTACTTGCTAAGGGGGGAAATGTTTACCTGTAGTTAAGATGCTTGTCAAGCAAGAGTTCTACGCCTTCTCATTTCCCAGGAAGCCCTAACCCTTGAGCTATGGGCCAGGCAGAGCTGAGGGCATCCTCCATTTCTCCTGCTCAAGGTGGGTCTTCATCTTTGCTATTAGTTAGGAGGGCCAGGAAATAAACTGCTTCAGTCAGGCACTCACCATCTCAGCTGGACTTGAAAAGAACCCTGACTACACTTTAACTTTAGGTATTTATACACGTGCTCCAGGCAGTGGAGGGCAGTGGGGGGTGCTTTCATTAGAACGGCTCTGAGAGCCACTCTAATTAAAGAGCCCAGAACGTCACATGTATCAGCATCCCTGCACTGAAGAATGGTGGTAGGGGCACTTTAGCTAAAGCTCGTCAAATGAGCTGTTCTCAGCACTGAGATGCTGGTATACATGACGCTGGAGTGTGCTGGAGCTCAGTAATTACCATGCTGTACTATGACGTGGTGTAATTACAGCGCATTGAAGCAGCCTCCCTGCATATGTATAGGTGCCTGTTGTTTTCATCTCCTCCATGTTGAAACCTGAAAGCAGGGGGCAAACATTGGCAAAAACTCCTGCTCTTCATTAGGTGCTTGGGGGGGTCAGCTGACATATCCTGATATAAATTCATACCTGTCATTATAAACTTGAGTGAAACTCTAACTAGGTCATTAAAATTAGATATTTAATGTACCCTTTTGGTTATTTATAAGAAAGCAGTCACAGCTAAAAAACAAGGTAACTCAGTCCATAAAATCTTTGGCTGCTTGTAAAGACCTGTAGAAGAACATCAAGTCAACCATCGTGAAGTATTTAAATATCAAGTACCTTTTTATTAACTCATCACTTTCAGTCTTCATAAGAAAATGAAAACATCCTCAGCTGCGGTCCTTACCTATCTTAAGGAAACAAGCAAATGTGAATTTCTCATGTGCTGGAGAACTTAAATATAGACTTCATTGTTCAAAAAGAAAAAAACCCCTCAATGCAACATACAAGGCAGGGTTGGGGGTGGATGGTATCACATGCAGTAATGATAAATATGCCACTTCAACCTTACCTGAAAACATTCCATTTCTTTGTCCGGTGAACATATTTTAAAGGATAATTAGACTTCAGTGATACAAAGGGTGAGGCTGTTCTAATGTACTCACGCTCTGGGCACTGATCCTATTGAGGGTAATGGGGGAGCTGCATGCAGAGATCCACTGTGCATGTTCCCCAAAGTGTTCTTTGATATTAAAGTTAATTTGTAAAAAATAGAGAAGAGGTGGACTCCAGCATATGAATACATGTGTTTGTGAGACCAAAGTGATGGTTTCTGCTGTTAATTTGTTTCTTATGGTTTTGAGGGAGAGGTGCAATCCCCTATTTTAAATTCGCCTTTGCTAGAAGTAGTAAACTCCCCTCATCCCCCTTTGCGTTTTTCCTGTGAGAAGCGTGTCAGAATTTGGGGGAACTAAATATACTTCTTTGTTGCTGAGCTTGTCAAGCACAGCACTGTGTTCTCTTTCCCACCAGGAAGGTCAAACCGCTGGGGGGGCATTCTATTTTCTGAAATGATCCCTACTGTCTGTCCATGCTGTCTGACAGATTGAAACAGTTGTCTGTGTCACTGCTTTCAATGCTTTTTAAATGCCTCACTTTCCATGAAAGAGGTAAAATATGTTAGCAATGGGGAAAAAAATTAAAGGAAACCATACTTTTCCCTATGCTGAAGTTAAAAAATATTAATTTTCTTCTTTAAAGTAACCATAATTAATTTTGTGCAAAGGTATTTACCAACTGATTTAGCAAAAAGTTGTTCTACAAAAACAAATAGATAAGCCATTGTCTACATGTTCTACTTCTGAAGCTGCCTTTTAAAATTAGGGTAATAAAATTATTAAACATACACTCTTTCAATAGAAGAAGTGAAATAGTAAGTTTCCTTTGTTCACTTATATTTCAGTTTAATATATTTTGATCTGAGGTATGCATAAAGCCTGAAGAAATTAGTGCTGTGCTGAGCCTTCAATACTCTCCAGATAATTGAACTAATTAAATCTTTACCAACATTAACACAACTCCAGCATTCCTTGGACAGTGGTTAATTATTGCATGAACATGGCAAGCTTGAACTAAACAGATGAAAATAGAGTCCTGTGGAATGGGTATTGAGTTTATTCTTTATTCATCTTTTGATAAGGTTTAATTAAAACTGCCTCTCTCCATTGTGGTGGGCATGAATGTGCTTGTTTTCTTAGTGAAAGCCAAATTATTCACTTCAGCCATGGTTCAATAATCAAAGCCTTTGCAAAGTTTTGGGTTATATTGTAGCTGTGGAGCTATAATTGCTGCAATTCTCTATGAAGGTTTTATCTTTTTATTGCATTTTCTTTTATTTTTTTTTTTAAATTTATTTGAAAAGAAAATCATAGGACTCTTATTTGATGCAGTTTTTTAATTTAATGTTTTTTCAAGCACTGTATATGGAAAACAGTAGGTTAGATCTTGAAACTTATTATAAGACATTACTGAAGAGTTTTTATGACAAAAAAATTAAAAATCTCTTTTTTTTAAATGCACAGGTTTCCATTACCTTATGCTGTACATATGTTCGTGGAAAACGATGCACAACTCGAATTTGCATAAAGAGAACCTACTTTTCAGTGTAACAGACAGGGATATATTCCAAGACCTTGACTGTACTGACCCCCAGACCCATTTCTACCACTTTTACAAGGCAATTTTGGTACTCACTAACAGCAGACAGTACACACAAGCATAGGGCACTATCATAATGGGGCTGACAACTACAGAAATACAAGTCACAGGCAACAAGCATGGAGCACAGATCCACACAGGAGACTACATCACTCCCATAATGCACCACACAGAGCAGCTGACTGTGGGCTTCCACCACACCAATCGCATAAGAGTGAATGTACCTCACATATAGCGAATTTTTGGTATAAAAAGGGTCATCGCATAAGAGTGAATTTGCACATACAGAATCTGCATAAAGCAGGGGAAACCTGTAAACATTATTGGCCATCTTTTAAAAGTGATGTGAAAAATTTAAACATAATGGAAGTAGAATGTTAATAAAGATATGGTCACTTCTATTAATTAACAATGATGTAGGATAAACATGGTGACTCCTCATAGCGCTGATAGGATTTGGAGATGCTATCTCTCTACAGCTTTGTTAAGTATGACATCTGCCATTACCTGATTCTATGAGTGAAGAGAAAAGTTTAGGAACAGTATAGTAATGGAATGAAAAGAAAACAAACATTTTAAAATTTTACATTTTGAATGCAGAAGAATAGGTAAACTTTGTTTCCAAAATTATAAGCATATGTTCATGTGTGCATGCACATAAACTGCCTAATCAGAGGAACAGTCAGATATTTAGAGAGGCATAGTAACACTAGTAACACTTAGGCCCCTCATTTGTAAATTATGGAAGTGGGCCTTAACTTTTTAAATAAGTGACTCAAAATGAAAACCAAAATTCATACTTCCTATATTGGTACAGCACATAGGAGATGAGTGAATTCTTATGCAAAACAATTTATAACTGTCATGGCTAAATAATTTTGTTGCACCAAAAGAGGTTCTATCAAAGCACTGTCATATACTTTTTAATTTTTGCCTATTTGTCTTTTCACTTGTTGTAATAGCTTCTTAGAAACTTGCCTTTCCCCATTGGGTTTCTACTCCTTTTTGGGAAAAATAATTTTTCTCTCTCTGATGATAGGTCATAGGAGTTTTGTGATGTCTGACATCCATGCGTTACTGTGAATGCATTCCAAATTGGCACCAATATTGTTACTGAGAGAATTGAGAGAAGAGGGCTTATTTCATTTTGAACATAGGCTCATGACACTGAAGTATTAATACCACTGGCACATGCATTATAGAATAGGGGTGAAATCATGTGTAGAAGGCAAAGACAGGTTGAACAGAGGACCTCTACAGCTTACTTCAGTAGCAGAATAGATCTATGTGCTGGTCCTTAATATGCCAAGATGGAGAATGCTTAGGGAGGGTAAAGAATATAGTAGAGAGCATGGTTGCTGAATGGGTAGCATATCCAGTGCTGGATACTCATGTTGGGTAACAAGGTACAACAGACACTGCTGTAGAGAGTGGGCAATAATAGCATGTCCAGAAATGTAGTGCCATTATTGTGTGCACTGGAGGAACCTTTGAGGTAGAGATCAAGAATTTGGCCTTGGTAAACTCTTAAGCAGTTCTGTTAATGCATCTCAGTCTTGCCCAGTGGGTATAAAGGCAGTTAGTTTACTTGCGTTGTTGTTAACATTGGACTCTGTGGCACCAAGGAGCACACATGTATGACTACATATATTCAGGTGGTTCCTGTTGCATTTTAATAACTTGCCGACAGAGTAAAAGAATATTTAGAAATCCAAGCTGCTGTTACAGTGTTCAGTTGGGTCATATCCTGTGACCAAAAGCTCCACATCAGTTACTTTTAAATAGGACTTTTCTGTTTTGTGAAGTATATTTTTATTTGGCATAAAGAAAACTTGTATTTAGAAGAGCTGTTGTTTTATATGTTCAGCTTTTCATGTTATCTTTCAAAGCATTGGATATTTATTGTTCTAGCATATTAATTTCTTTACTAATTATTTTAAGGTCTTTATTTGTTTGGGGTTTTTTAACTTAAGGTCTACATGTTTGTTGCAGATAGGAATTTCTCTAGTAATTTTTTTCCCCAGCAGTTAGTGTAGTTCCTTTCCAAACCTTCTCTCAAAATTCCTACACCTTTTTTTCCAGGAGGATCTCTTGGAGCATCTTGTTGCATCTGGTTATGTTAAAATGATTAATATTGGGCAGTTTATTTTTAACTGGTGATAAAAATTGTGATATAGATGCTTTGGAAAAATTCAGGTGTCCTGGAAATATAAGGATTTACTATCTGGAGATACTGAAAGAACTTCTTACTCAAAAGCTGATAATCTAAATGGACTGATGGATTTGAAAATACATTCTTTAAAAATTGCTCAATGTTGATGAGTTCTGGTTGATAGTCTTTGGCTTTTAAGACTCCAAGGTACTATATACTGAGGCAGATCTGCATATGATTCCTATATAGCAAGATTTCTAGGCACTTGCCTCATGTTAAGCATGTGAGCTGCACCATGGAATCATTTTCTACATTATTTATTATATTTTTAAAATTGCTATATTTCTAGATTAAGGGAACTTTACCTCCTTCAAGTACAAAAGGACAAGCTTGGATAATTTACATTATTTTCTCTCAAATACTGAGTCAGATTTGACACCACAAAGTAATTTTTTTTGTAAATTCAAGAGATTTTCTGCTCTGACCTCTTCATATTTACATGTTTCAGATAATTGTATAGGAAGAATGTAATTATTCTTGCTTTTTTTGTTTTGGAGAAACTTTATAACTGTGCAAGAGCTGTGTTCTCTGTATAATATTTATGCACCTAAACTTTATTTCTATAACAACACCCCTATATATACTTACCGAGTTACTACAATATAGCTAACATGTAAACTCGAAAGGTCTAACTTGCCTCTAGTCACAATTCTTTACATGATCATAAGTTGTCATCTTTTTACTGTCAGCTATTGATCAGTACCTTCCAATTAAATCTGATGAGATTTTCATGCATACTTATTATATTTGCCCAGTTTACCTGATTATCAGTCTTTGTATTTGCAACATGTGTGTCATTCTAATTAGTCAAACTTCTTGTGAAATTTATCCTCAACTCTAGGGCTAAGTAAAGACGGTCAAAAAGCCCAAGGCTGAACTGATTCAATCTTTGCAAGTCAATCTAAGCTGTGCAGATTGAACTGATAAGCAAGTGAACAGATATTCTCTTGATTTGATTCTAGAAATGCAGCCACATGCCTGCTGTGGCTCAGGCCAGAAGCCAGGCGGGCCACTAAAACATGTCTCCCTGCTTGGCTGGAGTAGACAGCTACCAACCCTGTGAGGAGCGTGTTGTGGCAGAAGTGCAAAGCATCCTGGGATGATAGGGATGATGAGTTAACTTGATCTGAAGGGGATCTGGGACCAGAAGTTCAGTAAACTGGTTTAACTTAAATCCATTAAAATCTGATAATACATCCATCCAAATTTATCTTAAACTGGTTACAAATAATGTGCACTGAACTTCTGTTGTGTTACACATTTGAACTGGTTTCTGATCACTTATACAGGTTTATGTATAATTTATGTCCCTAGTCTAAATGTAACTAGTAAGGTGTTCCATTGTTTAATGTATTTGTAGGGTCATGTTTAAAGTATTTGTCGTGGCTGCCATGATTTCAGTTATTTTTTTTTTTTATCCAGACCTGCTTCAAAAATGATTTACATAAATGTGCAGGTACAATCCCTGTATTTATTTAACATTTATTGGGCAGTAGTAGTTCCTGAAGGTCAGAAACAGGTTAGATCCTATTGTGGTAAGTACTGTACAGGCATATACTCAACAATAATCCTCTCCACAAAGATTTTCTCATCTCACAATTTTGGCAGACTGCTGTAATTGTGTGCATGGAATCGGCCACCTTGTTCAGGTAAGTCATGGGCATTTCAATTGGGATTCTTCCACACAGTTTTTGTGACATTAAGATGTTGCAGTCACTTAGTTATTTATAGGCATAGACCCTGAGCATTTACTGAATCATTGTACCATGTAAAGAGAAACTCTAGCAGATAAAATAGGGAAAATAGCAAGTGTAATAAAAAAAAATGGTCTTGGCAATTTTACAAAAGTTTATTTTAATGAGATTACTATGAACAACTGGAAACCTTTACAGATAGTAAAGGTACCTAATTACTATCTAATATCAACTCAACTTATTATAGCTCTCTTTATTTTGAAAACTTCTACAGCAAAGCAAGCAGACAAAGCATTTTTTTCTGATAGAACAGTACTGCTTTTGAACAAGTCCCCCCCCCCAGGCTTTTATAGATGTAGTAAAGAATATCACTCTCTGTTTTTTTTTCTTACAGTGATAGGCAGTGAAAGTTAAATGCAGACATTATTTTCACTTGCACGTTTAGGTGCTGATTCCCATTTAACTAAGCATTCTCACAGTGTGAATGACGTTAACTTATCCAATATTGGTATTCAACTAAAAAGAAAATCTACAAAGCAGTTATTTTGGATGATATTTGAATCATAGGAGTTCAGAAGTACGTTCTCTTAGTGTTTAAAGACTTCACTACTGTGAAATGGGATGTGAGTTCAAGGGTTAGGTAAAACTATCGTGTTAGGCAGGTGAAGCATAAAGATACTAATATCAGAAGCATATTGCTTCTCAGTCTTTTCCATTCAGCCCACAATGCCACCCTCAATATATCAGTTATCTAACTTTTCATATAAACTCTTTCTGCTCTTTCTAAAGTTTATGTTTGTCTACACAGAATATCCTATCTCACCTGGTCTGTATATTCTGTCCAATGTAGGGAGTCTTCTTGGTTTTCAGGAGCTTTGAAGCTTGTTAAAATAAAACAGCATTTGTCTACAATACATTTAACTGTCATGTTGATTAAAAAGGAGTTGGTAGGGCAGGTAGTGGGGACCAGTAAGGAAGCAGACAGTGAAGGGGGCAGGTAGTGCGAAGGTAGTGTAGGAGGGAATGGGGCAGGCAGCTTGCTCCTGCTGCCTGTCCCCATGCATTTACCCTCCATTGTATCTGCCCCCTACCTTTTCCGTCCTCCACACTGCTTTTGCCCCTTAAGCCTCAGGTCCCTGCCCCCTACATGCCTCCTGTCTCCCCCGAACAAAGTCTCTTCCCCTCCACCTGCCCCTCAACACCCCCCACCTTACCTTTGCTTCACACTGGCAGGTTCTGTCTCTGCTGCAGCCTGGAGTACAGAGCATAGCTCCAGCTTGGCCCCATAGCAGTTGTGTTGAGCCAGCACTGCTGCAACAGGGCTTGGCTGGAGCATATGCTCCATACTTCCTGCTGCAGGGAGAATGGAGCCTGCCAGCATGGAGCAAAGGTAAGAATGGGTGCAGCAGAGTGGGAGAAGGCATGGGAGGAAGAGAGACTGAGGCTGTAAGGGAGGATTGGCAGGGCATACAGAATACAGAGCTAGCAGGGGGCAGGCAGCAGCTGTGGCTCTGGTCCCGGCCCCAGCTACCCTGCCCCTCACTGCCTTGTACTTGATTCCCCCTTCCCCCCATATTAAATGGGGAAGGGGGCTTGTTTTCTAATCAAGTAAATACAGTAAGTCCCTCTGCTGGAGACCAGCTAGTAATAAGGGCAGTAGTGAATAAGTATTGAATAAAAATGGGATACATGGGAGTTCTGGTAAGGAAGTCATCTGTATTTCTTGCCCTCAAATGGATGATAATAGACCAAGGTTAGTAACAGTTATACCGTGTAGACTCTAGTTCACTGGTCTTAAAACAGGTATATTGTTGATGGCAAAAGAACAAGTTGGATTCCTTCTGGCTAATGCAAAAAGATGATTTGTTGTTCAGTGCCAGAACACAGTTCAGCAGTACATTTGCTGCTGGCATGGGCAGAAGATATTTTGCCTCTCTCTGCACTTTTGAGGACTTATGGATAACTTTCAACTTTAAAAAAAACCCACCAAAAACTCTAGTGTACTGTACTCAAAGTAGCCTCCTGTCCCACTAGAACATAGGAAGCTGAGTCTGGGGCCACTTGGGACTTGAGATGCTGACCAGAGAGATGAATGAGCAGAGTCTGGGAACTAAATGGGTCAGGAAGCCAAGAGATCAATCTGAGAGTACAGCCTAGGAGTGAGTTGAGTCAAAAACATGGGGGAGCAAGCAGAGAGTGAAGACAAGGAGTAAACTGGATGGACTGGCAAAGCAGTCTTGGGTCAGGTTGAGCATAATTGCCTGGACAGTTCCTGTTCCAAGCAAAGAGGTTTATATAGGGGAAGTGGAGAGTCAGCTGTCTCCAGTTGGCCACCCCAGTGGCAGGGAGTGAGTGGAGGGCTAGGTCCTGCTGAAGGCTCCAGGCTAACCTTGACCAGCCTGGGCAATCAGCTGTAGGGTGGCAGACTGAGATGAGCAGCTATGCTGGCCAAAATGAGGATCCAAATTAAAGGCTGCAACCTGACATCTCCTGAAATTTGGCAGCTTTTATGATGCCAAAATCTGTAATCCACAAGTATAGGATTAATGCTATCTAGCTATATTTAAAAATGATTCCTGCAGGATCTATGGAATCATCCTGTTGGGAAGTGAACTTGTACAAGGTTTTATTGCCCTAATAACCCATTCTAGCACCAAACTGTTTCTGGCCAAGCAACAGCAGTGAGACGTGTGAACCTTCTTTTGTGATGTATTACTTTAAAAAGTTCCAGCTGGAATCCCTTACATACTTTTGGTGGTAAAAAATAATATTAAGTATCAGTAATCCACGTGCCACAAAATGGCCTTGATTTGATCCATTTATATATGGATTTAGTCCTAACACCCATTATTTAACTCAAATTATTTTCTAAAACCCCTGGAGCCAATTTATCCCATACACAAACCTACATGAACCCAGTAAATTGATCTGTCCTCAAAGCACTGAATTCTTCCTTCCTCTATTATAGAGTCCAATTGTTGTTGTTTTTTCAAAGGACCTTTTTGTGTCGCTGCTGAAGCTGGGAGATGCCCATTTATTTTCAAACTATTTCCATTTCATTTTCCAGTATAGCGTTTGCAATTGGAACTGGGTCTATGTCTCTTTCCTACCCTCCCTAAACTATTCCTACATGTGGCTGGTGGTGCTACATAATCAAATGACCAGCATCTGACCTGGGAGGATTCCACAGATACCTCTGAAATGCCTAGGACTTCATTCTTTCCTTTCTTTATTATATGTTTACACTTATATAAAGCCACAGGAGTTATTCCTAATCATCCTAACTTAAGTGTGAAGAGAGTCAAAACCCTCATCTCATATACAAGCAGAGGATCATTCCTTGCCATTTCCAAGCAAATGTCAACTTTCCCTTATGTTTCTATTTATGTATAAGTGGTACAGATTTTGGTTAGAAATTAGACAACTACTGGTTACTGCAGAAAGCAAAGAAGAGGAGTAAACAATATTATACTTTATTTATGATGGGCTATTTGCCAATGGCACTTAAGGTACTTCAGAACACAGAAAATACTACAGCAGGCTAAAATGATTAACTATCTTAAAAGATGGCAAACAGATAAAGTAAATCACAGTACAGTAGGAAAACTTGTATTAATTTCTATTAAAACTCTATAGCTAAGCAGAGTTGAGTTTTCCACTTAATAAAACAAAAGGGTCTTGATATCCCCTTTAAAAGCACAATCTATCGCATTTTGCTAGACCCACCCCAAGTGATTCCGAAGAACTTGAAGCAGAATCTGATTTTGTATAAGCTGTACCACTTATCCACTTGCAAGCATATAGATTCTACTGCCATCAGGTATCAACCTTACAGAGCAGAAGCTGGGGGGTGCTAGAGCAGCCCTCCTTTCCTTCCACAGGTCTGAGCTGAGGGGGGCATGGCCAGGGCCCAGCAGGACCCTGTGGTTAGGGAGGGCTCCCCCACTCCTGAACAGCTCAGCAGGGAATGTTTGTCACCTCTGACTCAGTGTTTATCACCCCATGAAGAAAGCAGAGGGACATTACCAGCTATCTAATGATTCTACCTTTGTCCTGTCTGCCACAGCTCAGAGGTAGCCAGCTAATGCTGAGTGGTGGTCTGCTAGCTAATGCTCAGTGGTGTCTGTGAGGGATGGGGAGAACGCTTGCTTAGCAGAGAGTAAGTAGGGGAGTGGGGGGAGATGCAGCCAGGGAGCAGAGGAGAGGAGCCAGCCCTGCTGTGGAGCAGAAAGTCCTGCCCAGCTCAGACAGCATGCTGGGATGCTGGGGGAGTCTGGTTTAACTTAAACCAGCAAGGGGTCTGGGGCAGACATTACATAAATTGGTTTGAGCCAAATTGGTTAAGTCCGATACTACATTCAGCCAGGTTTATCTCAAACCAGTTTCAGCAATTCTCAGATTGGTTTATGTGCACTGAACATCTGTTCTGTTACAGGTTTAAACCAGTTTCTGATCACTTAAACTGGTTTATGTGTAACATCTGTCCCTAGCCTAAGGTTCCATGCTGCTCTGCTTTCGTTCTGTATAAAGGATGAATTGCAGGGTTGCAATTTTTCTAGAACAGAGAAAATGGAGATGTATCTGTGGGCTTCATGTGAGGGCCTATCTATACTGCCATTACAAACACCTGGTAGAAACTCCTTAAGTCTACTGTATAAATGAGAGAATTGTTGTGATACCAAACTATGATGGATGTTTTCAGATCTGAAGCTGAGGGTCACACCTAAGGTTCTGTTATGATTCTGAAAAGCAACTATGGTCCTGTATACAAAACAAAGCAAAAACCTTGCTGCAGTTGAGTTAGAGGACAATAACATGCAAGGATGTCTCTTGATATGGTTGTAATTGTAGAGCAAGTCAGGCATTATTCTCAAGCTTAAATTTTATCATTATAGCCACCATACCTTTATCTAATCCTTCTGCCAGCTAATTAAATGCATCTCAATTTGTGCTACAATAAAAACATTATCTAAGGAATTTAGCAAGTTAAACCCTGTCATTTGCATTTACCTGGAACTTAAACTAAACTGATACAATTTTTAAAAAAGGAAAATTAGAACTTGAGAATGACAAACAGACTGTGATATCCATAAGTGATTATTTAGGCTGCCTGGATCCCTTTGTTATTAGCAATTTGGTAGTGTATCAGACAGTATTCAAAGCACAGTGTTAAACAACATAGTTCTTCAGTTCCCTGGGCTGTATAAAGTATTTTTCTTTTCCTGAAACAATTTTCTTTTGCAATAGAGACAAATTTACAACTTGGAGTGGGCTTCCTTTCTCTTGTTAGTCTATGTGCATTCTGTTTCATACACTTTTTCTTTTTGTTGACCCTAGCGTACAAATCTGTAATGAAAAAAATTGATTGACTCATAGAGTCAGGGATTGCAATGTAGTGATTTCACGCTCAGTTGTTGGCTAACAAGGCACCGTAGTTTTTATTTAGTGATGCCCAATTGCAAAAAGATGAAGAATTGTGTTAGGCCCAGCTACCAAGGTTACAGAGCAAGCAGCTTAAAGGGCCTCAGGGTTCCAAGTGTGAGGGGAATTGTCTCTGCCCAGCAGGTAAGGAATAGATCTAGACAGAGTCCGTTGTGCACAAGATGGTGACTGACCCAAACAATTCATAAATCCCAAAAATTACAACGTTCTCCTCTCCTCAGTAAATGGAGCAGACACTGAGCTCTATAATTAACCATTTGAGTGTCATATATATATTGTGCAGCTTGCCTGCCAGGCAGTTGCAAAAATTTGCAAAGCCTGTTCCTAAAATCCTTCCTCATAACAGTCTAGAGAGACTAATTTATGTACAATGAATACAGCTACTATTGACAAATGGCAATTATATTTTACAAATGCATCATAAAAGGTGTTTCTTCTTGTTCTTGCATTTCATGTGCAGCTTTCCACATGTCACCTAAAATGTATTGTGCCACATTCTTTGGTCTGACTTAGCTGCCCCCACCAAAGTACCAAAAGTGTGAGTAAAATTTGCATTAGGTTTGTAATCCTTCTCCAACTAAATATCAGTTTCATCTCCTGATATTAATTATAGCAGCTGGGAGGCTGTCCTGACTTGTGTCTGGTACCATAGTTTGCTAAGCAACTGTTCCAGCAGTTAATGATAAGTTGAGGACAGGAATGCCCATGCCTTTCCTCTTTTTACCAATACATGTCCCATATACTAGGACTAGAAAATAGACTATTTGGAATTAAGAAAGATGCTCCAAATCTTATTAAAGAATGCACGTGAATTTCAGTTTACAAATGGCTGACAAAAGGCCTTTGCCTTTATTCTGCCATTTGTCAATTTCTGCCACATTTTTTTGTAGTTACTATATTGTCTTTTAAAACCCACTTTTTAATGAAACCGAATGAAAAAATCCTCAACAGCATGACAGCCATCAGACTCTAGTCCTGTTGCCATCAAGAAACCACTTCAGATGGAAAAGGCAAAGAAAAAAGTAGGTAGGTAGCAGGCAGCTACTGTGGTGATGCAGAGATGCAAAGCAGAGTCTCTGATGGAAAAAGGAGAGAATAGATTAAAATAGGTCTATGTAATACCTAAAAATAAAAACAGGCACATTTTGAATTATAGAGTAGTAATCCTGGTGACTACAGAAACTGCCCAGATTTTTCCTCTGATTAGTTTTTGACCTCCACAGCACACCCAGTTGAGATTAGAGCCTTGTAGTTCACAGATGTATGTTATTTATTGTGCATACCAGATACATTTTTTCTGTCATGGCAGTATTTTCTTCATATTGTGTGATACCCCATAACTAGCCGTTTTCAGAAGAATGTGTTCTGATTTCAGCATGTGTATTTCTCCTTTTTATAGACTTATTTTAAAATGATAGTTTATGGAGTGGGCAGGCATTTTAAGAACAAAGGAAACATTTGCCCACCCAGCCATTTGAAAGGTAAATCCAAAGAAGTCTGTGCTGCATATCTTAAGATGTTTTTGAGTCAGAAAGCTGACATCCGATCTAATTTTCCTCCTTATAGTTTCATAGTTAGTAGGGTCAGAAGGGACCTGAGCAGATCATCAAGTCCGATCCCCTGCCATGGCAGGAAAGAGTACTGGGGTCAAACGACCCCAGCAAGGTGATTGTCAAGCTTTGTCTTAAAGACCCCCAGGGTAGGAGCCAGCTCCACTT
>NW_017728886.1:40541009-40553594 GCF_001723895.1 Crocodylus porosus
CTAGCAGGAGGGTAAGTTCCTCCTGCTTGTTTCCCATACTATGAGCATTTGTGTAGAGGCATTTGAGGCCTCCTGTGGATGTGTGCACTTGCCTCCTAATCACAGCATTGCCTTGGCCTCTGTTGCTTACCTGTGTATATGTTCCACTCGTCGGTCTAGGCTGGGCTGTAGTTGTGAGTGCTGCTTGGTTTAGCGGTCCAAGGCTTCCTCCTCCCTAGTCTTCCCCTTCCCCCGATGAGCCTAGTTTAAAGCCTGCCGGAGGGGATCCGCCAACCTAGAAGAGAACACGTGCTTACCTTTAGGGGAAAGGTGGAGCCCGTCCCACCCGAGCATGTCTCTTGTCGTGATGTGCAGGTTGTTGTCAAGGAAGCCAAATCCCACCTCAAGACACTATTCTCGAAGCTGCCAGTTGGTCTTTGCGATGCATGCCTCATGCCATTTTCCATGTCCACTCACTGGTAGAACAGATGAGAATAGCACCTGTGCACCTTCAGCATGCCCCCCAGAGCGTGGTAGTCCGCCATCAGGTAATCAGGGCTTCTGGCCACATCATTAGTACCCACATGGATTAGGACGTTGGGGTAGTAATCGGTGGGCTGAATCATGGCCTGGATCATCCCCGTCACTTCATGAATTTTTGCTCCAGGTAGGCAGTAGACTTTGCGTGTCGAGGGGTCCTGGCGACAGATGGGGCCCTCTTTACATCTCAGGATGGAGTCGCCTATGACGATCACTTGACACTTTCTCCTCCAGGGCTGCCTAGCTCCTTCGGCCTGTTCGGAGCGTGAAAAGCGTGGAGTTGCCTCCTCTCCGGTTGCCTCCTCTCCCTCCTTCTCCTCCAGTGTTACCAGGGCCTCATACCTGTTTTCCAGCTGGACTGGAGAAACTGGTACTGCTGTGTTATGAGCAGCTCTGGTTCTGGAGGTGACCGTCTACCACTCTGCAGTGGAGGGCAATTCCCAAGGTGCTTTTTCCTTGGGTGTGTGGCCCTGTAGGGAAAGGAAATAGCTGTCAGTTTCTTCCTCCACCTCCCTGATTCCCTTCTACCTGCTAACTTCCTCCTGGAGCTCCCTCATCTGCGCCTCCAGGACCCTAAGGTGGGCGCCTGCAGGACAGGTGTGGGGTTCCCCAATCCCTGCCCCGCAGGCCTTGCTGGGCAACCCCCACAGGCCGGGGAGGGCACCAGCTCCCCCATGGACTCTGGGTGGAGGCCTCAGACAAGCCCCGGGTAGGCTGCTCCCCCCAGGCAGGGGCCCTGGCAGCACTCCGTGTCAACACAGTCATAGGAGTTGCTGCTTGTTTTTAGCTTAGTGCAGTGCATTTGCCCTGCCCTAGTAGGAGTCTCCCTCCTGGACCTTCCTGCTCACCCGCCGGCACGAACGCCGACACAAACACCGATGCACTCTGTTCATGCGGCACAGCTCGGGAGCGCAGCTCCCTACTGGCTCAGCTAAGAGGGGGCTTCCCCTCCAGATCCAGCTCAGCTGTGTCCAGTCCCTCTGCCCACTTACCTTAGGGGGATCAGCTGCTGCTGCTTCCACTGCTGCTGCGTCTGTCTCCGCCTAGGGTCTGGTAAGGGGGCACTTGTGCGTGCGGGACACACGTGTGCCTGGATCCCTCCTCTCCCTGCTGCTCCTGGCTCCTGAGTGCCTGCTCCTGGCTCCTGGCACCTGGCTCCTGGCTCCTTTTAATTCAGGTTCACAGATTGTACTGTAATCCTGTAATGGAATTTTGTGAATTCTCTGTCCCATGTGTGCTCCTTTTGTATATTTTTACAGTACCACTATTGATTAACCACTCAAACATTTCTTTTTTTAAACCAAGTGTATCCAGCTTCTTAAGCCATTCTTCATACAGAATGATTCCATTTACATGCCATGTGTCCAGTTGGGTGCCCTCTGGACTTTCTCTAAGACTTCAAAACCTTTGTTAAGCTCAGTGACTAATATTGTCCCCAATCATTCATATGAAGCCAAATTGATGCTTTATATAATGAAGCCATTTTTTCCTTTTACTTAAATGTAATTTATCTTTTTAACCATATTTATTGAAGTAATAGTCATGCCTTTTAATCAAAATTTTACTGGTAGGCCATGGCCATTAAGCACATGCTAAGGAAGACTGAGGAAGTATCAGTTCTAAATGAACATTGCTGGGTTTTTGGTTGTAGCCTTGTTGGTCTAAGGACATAGGCAGGCAAGGTTCTTTTAGTAGATGTAATATCTTTTATTAGACCAACTGAGTAGTTGGGGAAAAGTTCTTTGAACGCTTTCTGGTGTTTTCTTTGCAACCCTTCTTCAGACCTAGGGAGTCTGTGCTGTTCTGAGACTCCAAGGAATGAAAAAAGCTAAAAATGTGACAGGATGTCAGTGAGAATGTAAATAGGTGGAAATTAAGAAAATAAAAGGTAGAAGGGAAGTGAGACAGGAAAACAAGGGGGGGGGAAGCCAAAGGTAAATAAGGGAGACTACTGTAGTAGTTTTCCAAGGTAGAAAATAGGTTGTTTGTGAAAAAGTAAATAGCTGGAAATTAGGAAGAAAAAGGATAGAAAAGGAAGGGAGGGGAGAAAGGTGTGGGGGTGGGGAAAGAAAAGTGTAAAAGGTCAGGTCTGCCAGGTACCTGGTGAATCACGTCAGGCAGGTTGTACAAAACACCTTTCATAGACAAGCTTACAAACTTCACTTCATAAACTAACTGGATACAAAAAATCATGGACTCAATATAGACATTGGATTTATGACACATTACAACCTGTCAAGGATCCAGCCATGAGTATGGCTCTTACATGAGCAAATATGTTATCTATGCTAGTCTTAATACACACTTTTTCCCTACCTTTCTGATATAATTCACTGTTACTCCCTGGCCCATTTTTCCCTCTAGTTCTATTCTATCAAGATAATCCTTCCTTTTGCTATGTAGCTCTGTGTTCTATCTGTGTACTCTCTTAATAGTTAAATGTGACACTCTTCCTCCACCTCTACAAAGTCCCCACTCTATCACATGCATTTAGTTCCTTGCATTTCATTATCACTTACCCTTCACATTTGCATTTATAAATCATGTGTGAAGCTCACTTGCAAATCCAGCAGCCTCTTTCTTTCTGTAATATCCTTTACTGTATAGTTAATATTCTTTAACATACAGTGGTGTGCCTTTGTATCACAGTCATATAATGTCCTAGTTACATTTTTTTAAATGTCTACAGGATTGTTCAAGTATTTTAAAAAATGAATATTGAAGGCCATTCTGAGAAGCCTGAAAAATGGCTTTTTTATCTTATGTGCTTGCCAAATTTTTCTTTTGAAACTCAAGCCACTTAAAAAAAAATATGCACACGACAGAAGCTTTTGTAACCAGTGAAATTTCAATTTGTTTTGTGCTCATATCACTTAAAACCAGCTGAAAGAATATTTAAAATATTTGTTTGAAAAGGTTTGCATCATGACTGATATTTTGCAGGGAAAGTTCAAGCCTTTGTGAGTGTTTTTGAATCCCTGGAATGTATCGCTTACTGTATCTGGCATAGTTATCCATTTGGGCAAGCAAAATAAATTAAGCAGTGTGTTCTTTCTGATTCTATGATGGAAAGTGTTATTTTTCTTTAATTAAGTTTTCCCACAGTTTCTACCCTTAAGGTTGTATGTTTGCATTTCATTATCACTTGTTATTCAAACTTGTATCTCATTTAACATTTGCAAATCTGGCAGCCATGTTTTGCATTTAGTATAAACTGTTACTTCATTTCCCATCTCATCAGTTACAAGGCCTATTTTTAATGCTATTTTCTTTCAAGTAATGTATCTGCAGCTCTGCATTCAATCAATACTACCTTTACTTTCCCTACAAGTTTTGTTGGATCGCAATAATTGTGTTACTTTTGATTTACTTTCCCCATTCATATTGCATCCTGTTTGCTGTCTTCTTCTTGCTGCCATAGTGTACTTCTGTTAAAAACACCTCCTGGTTTAGTAGAGAATAACTGAAAAGGAAGGAAGTAAAAGAAGATTTATGGAGTGAAAAGTATATTGGTTTGTTTAAAAGTTGTAGGGGGAGGGTTCTGGTTAGTTTCTGTAAGCTAAAAAAGTACCCCCAGAAGTTTCTAGCTCATACCAAGGTCTTTCCTTAAAAAAAGACTGAGAAGTTATTACCAAACAACAGATAATATATACAGCTTCCTATTTGATAAATAATGTTACTTGTTTACAAAAAGATTTGGAAATTATCAGCTGCTACTATTAAGTTATGTAAGAGATCATTTTGACATTTGATATTATATTGAGGTTGGTTGTTTTCTTTCTCATAGCATGCTCTTTTTCATTTGTTGCATTCTTTCTTTCTCCCTACTTTTCCGTGTCCCTGAACAATCCTTACATCACAAGCATTTGCAGTATACTTTAATAATGATGATGGCTGAAACCAAAACTCTAGACTGAACTCCAGGGCTAGGGACACACATTACACATAAACCAGTTTAAGTGATCAGAAACTGGTTTAAATCTGTAACAGAACAGATGTTCAGTGCATATAAACCACTTTAAAAATGGCTGAAACCAGTTTGAGATAAATCTGGTTCAATGTAGTATCAGACTTAACTGGGTCAATGTCTGTCTCAGACCCCTTCCTGGTTTAAGTTATATCAGAGTCCTCTAGCATCCCAGCATGCTCTCTGGGCTGGGCTGTGCTTTCTGCTCCAAAGAGCAGGGCTGGACCCACCCCTCTGTTCTGTAGCCAGGGCAAGGGCAAGGATGTGGTGAGACACCAGCCGACATGGCCCTGTTAAGGCAAAGTGGGCAGAGAGGGAGTTAATTTTTCCCTTCTTCCACCCCCCTGCCGACTAAAGGCAGGATCTCCCTGTCTGCTGGGGAGTGGTGGAAGTGGCAGACCCTGGCTGTGGTCCCCAGGGGCAGAAGGGAGAGAGGCAGGAATTACCCCCATCCCTGCCCCCTTCACCTTAATGGAGCCATGCTGGGACAGTGTCTGGCCATGTCCTACCAGTGGAGCAGTGAGGAGATGGGGAAGGACAGCAGCCTCTGTCAAACTGCCCAGGGGGGAGTTTATTCCACCCCCCTTGTCTTACTGGCAGGGACCACAGCTCTTTCAGCCTGGCCCCATTAAGGCTAAGGGGGCAGAGAGGGAGTTAATTTCCTCCCCCTCCCACTGGGGGACCGCAGCTGGGATGGAACAGCTTCCTCCTCCTCCTTGCTCCCCACCCCACCTCTGGGTGAAGAGCAGTGCTTTGTGCAGGGCTGCCCGGCCCTAGAAGGGGAGTCTTCCCCCTTCAGTGTGGGGTGGGTCAGGCTCTCTTTGGTACTGGGAGGAGACTCTTCCCCCTTCTTCTTTTCCCCCCACCCCCTGCTGCCACAGGATGGGAAGGGGGGGCTCTGTGTAGTGTTGCCCAGCCTGGCCCAACCTGGCCCAACATGCATGGGTGGCAGCTGGCTGGGCAGTAGGCTACCCAGGCCAGCTCGGAATTGCCAGTGGACCCAGAGCCCAGCAGCCACCCACCACAGGGGCTTACTGCATACCCACAAGCCCCCACAGCACCTCTGAACCAGCCCAGCTAGCTCGCTGCCCAGCCAGCTGCCGCCTATGCGTACCAGGCCAGGCTGCACTGCTGACAAGTCTCAGCATCCCCATCACTGAGCTGCAGCTGCTGGGGTGACCCCTCCCCCATGACCCAGCCTGACCTTGCAGTGTCTGCTTCAGCTGAGACTCAGCAGGGCCACCCCCAGGGACTGTGGCTCAGTGACAGCTGCTCCCCGTGCCCAGGCTGGGCTGGGCGAGGCTAGGCAGCCCCACACAGAGGTTGCCCTGTGGCAATGGGGGTGGAGGAGGAGACCCCTTGTTCCCAGCCCTGCAAGGGGAGGGGAGGAGCAGGAGGAAGAGTCCCCCTCCAGGGCTGGGTAGCCCTGCACAGAGCCCCCTTCCCAGCGCTATGGCGGGGGCAGAGGGTAGAAGGAGGGGGAAAAGTCCCCCCCAGCACCGCATAGACCCTCCCCACCCAGCAGAGAAGGGAGAGGGGGGAATTGTCCCTCTCTGGGGCTGCGCAACCTGCACAAAGCTCCCCTCCCTACCCCATGCTAGCAGAGGGGGGCACAGAAGAAGGAGAAGGGGGAAGAGTCTCCCTCTGGAGCTGGGCAGCGCTCTGTGCCTAGATTGCTTCTGGCAGTAAGGGAGCTGCTGGGGTGAGCAGAGCTCTTCCCTCCTCCTCCTCGTTCTCCCACTTATCCCCCCCCACCAGTGGGGTCTGACCATGCTCCCTCTTCCCCCACTCTCCAAACCCTGCATGCCAAGGTGGGGGTTTAAATTCCTCAGTCTTACTCAGGCCTGCTGGGCCCTGGCCACACACCCCTCTTGGCACAGCTTCCCTGTGGAAGGGACGGGAGGGCTGCTCTAGTGCCCCTGGCTTTTGGCCTGAGCCACTGCAGACATGTGCCTGCATTTCTGAAATGAAAAGGGAATGTCTATTCACTTGTAAACTGGTTCAATCTTTGTAGGTTAGATTAACCTGCAAAGTTTGAATCAATTCAGGCTCGGGCTTTTGATTGTCTGTCGCTAGCCCAGGAATCTGAGGAATGCTTAGAATCCTGATCCATCTTTCAAACAGCCTCTCTCTTATAGAAGATAAAACTGATCAAAATCCCAAATTCAAGTTAAACTCAAGCTTTGAGGTGCTTGAAATTCAGTTCTAAAGTGTGCCAGTGGAGTTCACTCACACTTGCATGATTTAAAGTATCATGTGATACTTTTAATCATATGATTTAAATCACACAATTTAAATACTTTAAAGTATCATGTGAGCCATATTCATGCTGATTTTGCCACAGATCCTGGCTGGTGGAAGGACAACTATGGGAAGTAACTGCCTTTGCTGAGAAAAGGGATTGGTGACTAAGTGCACTAATTCTTCTCTGCACTAAACTTCATGGCTGAACTCCCTGGAATCCCATAGCAGAAATTAAAGCTCTCTTGGGCTAAGTACAGACAGTCAAAAAGCCTGAGGCTGAATTGATTCAGTCTTTGCAGGTTAGTGTAAGCTGCATATATTGAACCAATAAGCAAATGAACAGGCATTCACTTTTGATTCAGAAAATGCAGCCACATGCCTGCAGTGGGTCAAGCCAGGAGCCAGGGTGTGCTAGAACACAGCTCTCTGGCATGTAGCTAGCATGGGCTGTGTGTTCACTTCCTCTTCCTGCTGCTCCCATGGTCTCTGGGATTTTCAGTCCATAATCTCAGCAGCAGGACTGCAGAGTTGCTTCTCACTTCCTCTTCCTGCTTCCAGGTGCCTCTGGGATTTGTAGTCTACAGTTGCAGCCAGCATTAAGTTTAACAGGGTAGGGCAGCTCTATACTTGGGGAAAGGGAAGTTTAACCCCTCTCCCTAGCCCCAGACTCTAGTCAGGGTTTGTCTGGTAGTGAGCCAGACAGTGAGTCAGCTCTTACTGCATCAGTTAGGGAGCAGAGGGGTGGGACCAGCCCTGCTCTCTGGAGCAGACAAGAGAACATAGCCCAGGGCTGCAAAATGCTGGGATGCTGGAGGACTCTGATTTAACTTGAACCAGGAAGGGATCTGGTACAGACGTTTATAAACCAGGTTGACATAAATCACTTAAGCCTGATTCAGCCTACATTCGACCAGGTTTATAGTAAACCAGTGTCAGCCATTTTGAGACTGATTTATATCCACTAAACTTCTATTCTGTTACAGATTTAAACCAGTTTCTGCTCACTTAAACCAATTTATGTGTAACTTCTGTCCCCAGACTTCCAGGCAGAAAACCCACCCACACAATCACTGCCTTGCCTCTGCTTAAAGGGAAGGTACGATGTACAGATATTTGGGCCAGCTTTACTGAATCTGGCCTGAGGATCAGAGTATAGAAGCAGACGTCCTTTATAAAGGGCCAGAGAACTACAGGACTGTAACATATGGCACAAAAGGGAAGTGAGTAGGTCAAAATGCAAAATACACCCAAAGCATGTATTCAAATACAAGTATAGGAAATAAAGATGAGGTAGAAACTGCAACCTGTAAAAAGAACTATGATCTGATTGGCATCACTATGGGATGATACTGATGGGAGACTTCAATTTTCCAGACATCTACTGGAAGAACAGTGCAGCCAAGCATAAAGTGTCAAGCTGGTTCCAAACCTGTGTGGAGGACAACTTTCTGCACCAGAAAGTGAAGGATACAGTTAGGTGATCATCTATTTTGGATCTTGTCCTGACCAACAGGGAAGAACTGGTAGAGGATGTGAAGGTGATGGGTAACTTGGGAGAAAACAATCATGATATGATAGAATTCCAGGTCTTGAGACAGGGAAAGCATGAGATTAGCAAAGTTAGGAAGCTAGATTTAAAAAAGGTGGATTTCATTCAACTAAAATTATTAATCGGCATGGTGTTCTGGGAGGATAGATTGAGGGGAGGACTGGAAGATTTTAAGGGTTACAGTATTGGAAACCCAACAAGAAACTGTTTCAACATGATAGAAGCATAAGAGGAAAGGCAAGAGACCAATGTAGGTGCACAAGGAGCTTCTAAAATACCTCAAATGCAGAACGAAGCATAAAGAAAATGGGAAAACGGGCCAATCACCAAGGGAGTATACCAGAAAATAGCAAGAACATGCAGAGACAAAATCAGGAAGGCAAAAATAAAGAACAAGCTGCATCTGGCAAAAGAAATTGAGGACAATGAAAAAAGATTCTATAAGTATGTTGGCCAGAAAAGAAGGATCAAGGAAGCCGTGGGTCCTCTGTTAACAAACTAGGGGCACTCCTAACATAAGATGCAAAGGAGGAGGATCTACTCACCAGCTATTTTGCCTCAGTCTTCACAAAAAAAATTAAGCTGCACCCAGGCACCTGCTCAGGATTATCTGGATAAGGAAGGGGGCAAGTTGAGGGAAAAGAAAACAAAAGGGACTGTGAGAGAGCTTTTGTTGGATCTGAATAAATTCAAGTCAGTGGGACCGGATGAGCTTCATCCTAGGGTACTGAAGGAACTGGCAGAAGAGATCTCAGAGCCCTTGGCAGTGATCTTCATGAAGCCACAGGAGACAGGTCAGGTACCAGAGGACTAGAAAAGAGCCAATGTAGCATCCCTCTTAAAAAGGTAAGAAGGAGGACTTGGAGAGCTACAGATTTGTTGGTGTCACCTCAGTACCTGGGAAGTTACTGGAGCATGTCCTCAGGAAGAACATTTTCAAACATCCAGAGGATGAAAGGCTAATCACAGGCAGCCAGCACGCGTTTATGAAAAATTGTCAAACAAATTTGATTTCCTTTGACAAAAAGTAATCAACTACTTGAGTGGATGAAGGGAATGCAGCAGATACAGTGTATCTGGATTTCAGCAAGGCTTTTGACAAGGTCCCACATGACTTTTTCAAATTGGAGAAATGTGGGCTAGATAAAACTACTATAAGGTGGATAGATAATTGGTTTAATAGCCACAAACAAAGGGTAATTATTAATGGGTCCATGTAAGAATGGTAGGTGGTTTCAAGAGGAGTCCCACAGAGGTCTGTCCTAGGCCTGTTGTTTATTAATGATTTGGATGCTGGCATAGAAAACACCTTGAGCAAGTTTGCAGACAACATGGAACTGGGAAGGATTGCAAACACGATAAGATAGGAGCACAATTCAGAAAGATCTCAACAGGTTGGAAAGTTGGATTAGAGCTAACAGGGTAGGGTCAATATAGACAAATGCAAAATGCTACACCTCAAAAGGAATAATCAAAACCACAGATATAAATTGGATGACACCTGGCTGGATGGCAACACTATGGGAAAGAACATGGGAGATTTGGTGGATCTCAGACTCAATTTGAGTCTGCAATGTGATCTAAGCCTGTAGGTGCAGAAAAAGCAAATGTGGTTTTGGGATGCATCAGTAGAAGCATTAGGGGCAAGATGTGGGAGGTGAACAGTGCCTCTCTACTGGGTGCAGGCTTGGACTCACCTGGAATACTGTGTGCAGTTCTGGACTCCAAATTTTAAAAAGGATGTGGAGAAGTTAAATAGGGTCCAGAGGTGGGCAACCAAAAATGATCAAAGTCTTGGATGGCAAGACATATGAGAAGAGCCTGAAGATGCTCTTTCAGCTTGCAGAAAAGGTGCTTAACGGGGGACATGATGGCAGTCTTTAAATACTTGAAGGGCTTGCATAAAGCAGAGGGAAAGAACCTTTTCTCTCTTGCTGCAGAGAGGAGAATAGACCAATTGCTTGGAAGTTGCAGCAAAGTTTCAATTGTATACCCAGAAAAACTTTTTCACTGTTAGAACATTGAGGCAGTGGAATAGACTGCCTAGGGAAGTTGTGGTTTCACTGGGATTTTATGAACATATATTGACAGCATTTCATAGAAGCAGGACATTGGCTGTTGTGGTTCTCCTGATTTACCTGTGGCTGGTTAGGGTGTTAGGTCTGTGGTATATCAGTGTTGATGGTAGTCTTGTGTAGAATTTAGATTATGGATTTATAGGATGGTTTGGATAGGATGATCCTGCCTCAGGCAGGAGATTGGACTCCAGTCTTTCCCAAGAATGGTGTGCCATCAGAAATGAACAGATGTGCCGTGGAATTTTGCCATGGCAATGAGCTACATTCAACTCATAAGTAAGGGGGTGGGGAATGCCTAAACAGGTGTCCCATGGAAAATGTTTATTAATATACGTGTCCCTGGGGCTGGTAAAGGCTGGGAAACACTGCAGTAGACCTCTGGAGGTCCCTTCCAGCCCTACTTTTCTATGATTCTAAAGTCTAGGAAATTAGCACCTTTAGAAAGGTAAGTTTAGCTGGAATACAGATGGAAAGGCTGAAATATTTGCTGTAGCAAATATAAATAGAAAAAGACCAAAGTAGGTATATAAGACCTTGGTGTCTTGAACCAGCTTGTAAAGATTAAGTACTTAAACTATATAATTCAAGGCTGCATATAAATAATGGAAATAATGTTGAATTTCAGTGTCCTTACCCATAAAAAAAACTTATATTTTTATTGTTTAAATATCTGTGAACATTTTATTTAATATTCAACAAACATGTCGGCAACAGGAATGCTATATTATAAATTTGTGCTTTGAATTAAAGTAACAATGCAACATTGATCTTGAAGTTTATTTGGCTTTGGCAACAGTTCTTTTAAATGGAAAACAGCACTGTTTTGACAAATATTTTCTGGCACATTCATGTTGCTGTTAACTAAAAATATATAATATATTGACTTAGTGTCATGCCTGCTGAAAGCTATATGCTAACATTGAAGATGATATCATTTGGGAGAAAATAGGTGGAAATTTAGGAATTTCTCTATATTAAGTATTTTTCTGACAGAAGGCAGTGAATAGAATCAGTGGAAAGTAGAGCTGAAAGGGATCTCACAAGGCAGGATCATTCCTGACTAAATCATCACAGGAAAGTGTCTGTCTAACCTGCTCTTGAACTTCCAAGGGTGGAGATTTCAGATTTCCCATTTCTCTAAGGAGCCTGTTGCAATGCTTGACCACCCGTGTAGTAAGAAATTCCCCCCCCAGTTTTTAACCTAAATTTCCCCTGCTGAAGCTTGAGGCCATTGCTCCTACTCATGTTCTGTACAGCCACAGAAAAAGGCCCATCTCTATCTTATCTGTAATTGTCCTTCAGATATTTGAAGATTGTTATCAAATCCCCCATCAGTCTTCTTTTCTCCAAATGAAATAACCCTAGTTCTTTGAGTCTTCCCATATAAGTTGTGCCTCCCAGGCTGTTAATTTTTGTTGTGTTATTCTGTGCTGGACTCTTTCCAAATTGCCCACATCTTTTTTTGGAGCATGGGCCCCAAAACTAGACACAGTACTCAAAAGTGAGGCCTCACCAGTGCAGAATAGAGTGGAAGAATCACTTTCCTTGATTTGCAAGTGATGCTCCTATTACTATAACCCAGTACGTGCTTGGCTCTTTTTGCAACAAGAGCACATAGTTGGCTCATATTCACTTTACAGTCTGCTGTTCTTCTCTGCAGTACTACAGCCTAGCCAGTCACTCCTTGTTCTGAATTTGCACATGCAATTATTCCATCCAAATGGAGGACATGGCACTTGTCCTTGTTGAGTCTCATCTGACTGATTGTGGACCATTTTTCTAGACTATCCAGATCATTCTGGATCCTAGCCCTACCCTCAATAGTGTCTGTCACCCCACTCAACTTGGTGTTGTCCATAAATTTGCAAAGCATGCACTCACTGCCATCATCTAAATTATTAATGAACATATTAGTTCATTAGGGATAGCCAGCATGGGTTTGTTGTGGGTAGGTCGTGCTTGACTGATCTCATTTCCTTCTACGACCAGGTGACCTATCACCTGGACAAGGGAGATGAGATTGATGTCATGTATCTTGACTTCAAAAAAGCCTTCGATCTGGTATCCCATGATCACCTCTTGGCAAAACTAGCCAACTGTGGCCTTGGGTCCACCATGATCTGCTGGCTGGGAAACTGGCTCCGTGGTCAAACCCAGAGGGTTGTAATTGATGGCAGTCACTCTTCATGGTGCCCTGTGACCAGTGGGGTCCCTCAAGGCTCTGTCCT
>NW_017728886.1:40554159-40585011 GCF_001723895.1 Crocodylus porosus
AAAAGTGCAGGCTCAGGGGTGATCTGATGGCCACCTATAAGTTTATCAGGGGTGACCACCAGGATCTGGGGGAACGTTTGTTCACCAAAGTGCCCCAAGGGATGACGAGGTTGAGCGGTCATAAACTACCGTGAGACTGTTTCAGGCTGGACGTAAGGAAGAATTTCTTTACTGTCCGAGCCCCCAAGGTCTGGAACAGTCTGGCATCAGAGGTGGTTCAAATACCTACATTGAACACCTTCAAAAGCAAATTGGATGCTTATCTTGCTGGGCTTCTATGACCCCAGCTGACTTCCTGCCCTTTGGGCATGGGGCTGGACTCGATGATCTTCCGAGGTCCCTTCCAGCCCTAATGTCTATGAAATCTATGAAATATTAAACCGTACGTGACCCAAAACAGATCTCTGGGGAATTCCATTTGAGCCCTCCTCCCACCTAGACATTGAGCCATTAGGGGATACTTGTTGAACATAATGACCCAACAAATTATGTATCCACCTTACAGTAATTTTGTCTAGTCTGCATTTCCTTAGCTTGTTAATGAGAATGTTGTGAGAGTCTTGCTAAATTCAAGGTATACTACATCCACTGCTCTCCCTTTATCCAGAGTCTGTCACCTTATTGTAGAAAGAAACCAGATTGATCAGGCATGACTTGCTGTAGATAAATCTATGGTGGCTATTTGTGATCAACTTGTTCTCATTTAGGTGCTTCACAATCAGTTCCCATGTCCGGTAGGGACAGACCCTATTGAGATATAGGGGTCTCCCTCACTGTTAAGTCTTCACCGCTATAACCATGGATAAAATTGAGTAAGGAAGGTGGAGATCTTACCATGTAATCTTAACACAAGTTTTTTTCTCCATATATTCCACTAATACCCTCATCCTACTATATCATATTTACAATCAACTAGTACTAAGGTGAGAGAAGAGACTTACGGGTCATTACAAATTAAAGAAAATAAATCTGAGAAGACAGACCACCTGTGCACCACAGCTACCTCATTGACAAAAAACATTTCCTTCTGAATATGCTTTCTTAAATGGTCTCAATTTTTTGTCCCTTATTTTACAAGTGTAGGTGCACTTTTGTATGATACTTGTTAAGAAATGACATTTAAATGGTCTGCTACTTTTGCACATCTGCAATTTACAAGCTCAGTTAGCATCTTTATCCTAAAATTGTTGATGCAGTTCAGTCACTCACATGTCTAAGCATGCCAATACCCTAGCCAATAAGATAGAAAAATGTAAATGATGTAAGTTGTATCTGTAGTAATTTGCAGGTGCAAATGGTAATAAACTGGATATTTAACAAACTGATTTGTGGGCACACATATATAATGCTCAGTTTCTACTTAGTTCATTGGTTATCACAGAAGATCAGATCTTTGTGTATGTAGTTCAAACAGTGTCTATTTATTGTACTATAGGTACTACATTTCTTACAGAGAGCAAATTTACATTCTTTTAATTAAAATAATTTGGTGTTTTGCTGCACAAAAATGAAACCCACAGTACTGAGATCAGATCGGAGCCTGTGGCTAAATTTTTTGTAGTAATTATTGTTAAGGAATTAACCTTCATAATTTACAATTAAAATCAGAAGAAATTATACTTAAGGGTCAGTAGCAAAATACATACAACCAAGCATCAGAAAATTGAGTAAATACCAAACAAATTGAAATATAATTGCAGATAACTATAGCGTGTCTTGTAAATTAATATAACCAATGCAAAGATAGAATTAATCTGTCCACAGTTTTTACATTATTTACCCCTTCATGGTCTCAGGAATAACATTGTTCATTAAAATAGAATTTGTGTAGTTCTTCCAGCATATCAGAGTCTTATCATCCTTTTTTTTATTTCCAGGCCCCCATTTTCTTCTTCTTTCTCTTGTCTGGACAGCCTAATGCTGCCCTTCATTCCTTCTTCTAGTGTATCTACTATATTGCCACTATACTCATCTCTGTGCCCTTTCAAAGCAGTTCCATAAATTCCTTACTTCATAGTACTAGCTGGTCCTTGCTTCCTGAAAGTCCATTCAAGAGCTTTGTTATCCCATTAAAGACTGGAAAAATTAGGCTTCAGTTTAACTATCTACTCTGCTGCCTTCCCATTCCTCTTCTCATCCATTTTGCTGTCTTTCTCATAACAGTACAACTCCTTGATAAAGTGTTCACCACCTTATAACTTATGCAGTGTGTTCCTGTGTTACATTGATGACTTCTTATGGCCCACCTTCCAGCACTTCCATGTTCTTTTCCTAAGCTGATGTGCTCCTTGAGGCAGGAACTATACAGAGGCAGGCAAAATACAGCCTGCAGGTTGAATCTGACCCACCAGGCAATTTCATCTAGCCCACAGGCAGGTGCCTACCAGTTCACTGTATCCAGCCTGCCCCCTGGCTGCCCCTGCTGGGCTCGCATGGGGCCAAGCCTCACTCACTCCCATAGAGGCAGTGCATGCTTCTGTCCCACCCATGGGATGGCCCTGACCCCAGCCCCACAATTAGGGAAGCGGTGGTGGGTGGGGGAAGTGGTGGTAGCAGCAGTTGAGTGGAGATACGGGAGGGGAGGGGAGGGGAGGGGGTGGCAGGCAGGTGGGAAGGTAGGGAATAAGCACAGGAAAGGTGGCAGCAGGGGAGCAGGGGTAGGGGAAGTGGTGGTGGTGGCAGTGGTAGGTTGGCAGGGGAATGGTGACTCTGGCAGCAGGCAGGAGTGAAGCGACAGCTGAGCAGGGGCTCAGGACTTGCACCAGTGTGCCAGGGCTAGGGTCAGAGCTGGCAGGGAACCAGGGTAGGGAAACAGGAGCATGGAGCATGGGCCGTCAGGGGCATAGGGTCTGCCTGGCTCCCCTGTGTGGGACTCGCATGCAGTTCCTAGGTTCTCACCCAAGCCACGCACCTCTGGGGAGAGCCCCACACAATGGTGCCAGCAGACCAGCCCTGCCCACTGTTAACACAGGTCATGGGGAATGGCAAGAAGCTCTGCGTTATGGAGCTAGGGCAACTCTGTCCCTCTCGCTGCCACCCCTGTCAAGCCTCATGATCTGCACTGTTGGCTTCATTGTGCAGAGCTCCCCCCAGTGGTGCAGGGCTTGGCATGTGAGCCTCACACTATGGAGCTGGTGGCCTTGTCATGTGCAGTCCTGGGGTTCACCGGGACCACACACCAGCAGGGAGAGACATGCACCCACACCTCTCCACACACACTCCGGCCACCCTCCCTTTCCACACAGTCCACAACCCCCCCACACACCCACAGCCACCCACAAACCTCATACCCACATATCCTTACAAACACACCCACCCACAAACCTCCCATATCCACACACATCCCACACCCTCCCCACACCCCACATACACACACCCCCACACACATGCACCCACAGCCCCTCACAAACCTTATACCCACCAACCCATATCCCCCATACCTCTCCAGATATACAAAAGTAAGACTTCATTTTGAGCTATTATGCAACCACCTCTATATACAAGATGCAAACACAAATAGGACAAAATACTTTTTGAAATAATATTAATACATGTTACTGTAGATGTTTGATTTTTAGTATATCATTTGGGGGGTTTTCTGGTTCCAAGATGGCAAACCCCCTTCCCAAAAGGAGTATTCCGGGGCAAGGGGAGTGACATCCAGTGGCAAAGGTCAGAGGTTAGGGTGAGACTTCTGGTCCCAAGATGGTGACCAGGGGGTGGGGCACCTGTCAAGGGGTGGGGCTACACTTGAAGCCCTTGACAGCTCACCAAAACTCATTAAGTGTCCCTCCAGCCAAAATAATTTTCCACCCCTGAACTAGAGAATGATAGAACCATAGGACTGCAAGAGATCAGTAAGTTCACCAAGGTCAGTCCCCTGCCATGGGCAGGAAGTTATTGGGCTCACACAGACTTGACAAGGTGCCTATCCAGCCTCATCTTGAATACCTCCAAGGAGGGTGACTGCACAACCTCAGCTGGGAGTGTGTTCCAGATTCTGGTGACTTTGCAGAGAAAAAGATTTTTCTTATTTCTAGCCTGAATTTATCCTCTATTGGTACTCATCTTCCCTTGAGGTGCCTTCCTGAAGAGTTGCTATCCTAGTCCTTGGCTCACCCCTGCTGTACTTGTAGGCGGGCTATCAAGTTGACTCTCAGCCTTTTCTTACTCAGACTGAACAGGCCCAGTTCCCAGAGTCTTTCCTCATAGGGCCTACCCTCCATGTCCTTGACCATACATGTGGCCCTTTTTTTTTACCCTCTTGAGCTTATCCACATCCTTCCAGAACTGGACACAGTACTCCAGCTGAGGCCTCACCAATGCTGAATAGAGAGGGAGGAGCACCTCTCTAAATCTATTATCCACACATCGGCTGATACACGCCAGAGTTCTCTTGCCCTTCTGGCAACCTCATCACATTGTTGGCTCATATTCATCTTCTGGTGAATGAAGATACCCTTCTCCACATAGTCTACAAAGTCCTTGCACATTTGAGCCCAATACAAATCACTAGTTATACTGAAGTTGTACAGTGGTAGCAGGAATCCAATCTTTAGTGGACGTTATTTATCACACTAACTTGTTTTAACAAAAAAATCATTACTAACTGGTTAGTAGAACATAATTTGTGTTACGCTGTTGCTTTTCTTGTTACGTGGTCCTGCTTTCCTTATCTTCTTATGCTTTCCCAGTGTGCTGTTTTGGCTCAGGTCAAGTATAGTCTCGGCCCCTTGTGGGCTAAGATCAAGTGGGGGCATCCAAATCCCAAGATCTCCAGGCCTGCACATAGGATGCCTGCCAATGGATTTGGGAGTATCTGAAGTCCCAAGGTAAGAGCCTGGGATAGAGGATGCTCACTGGTAGTAGTGCCATACATGGTGTTTAGAATGATTGAGTTCTGCTTGCTCAATTGATATGTTTTTTGGAATGTTTCAGTTCTGCATAGTCAATATGATTTGAAGCTGATTTGACTGATTTGACTTGGAACGTGAAATATATTAATAAAAAAATATATTCTGCTAGTCATTAGTGTGTCATGGGTCTGCCATAGTAATCTAGCATAAAACACTGTATGTAGCCTGTTGTTTGATTTGTGTGTCTCTAAATATAGATATCCTATGCCATAAATAAATAGGGAGCTAGACAGAATTACTTATCTTTTAAAATATTCAAGAGTTTAGACAGGTAATGATAGATATGTATTTACATTGGTATGTTATATTCACATCAAAGAACCTAAATCTCCTATCACTTGACCTGAAATTAGGATTAACGCCATTGATACCACTGACATAAACCAGTGTAAGCAAGAGGCCCATTAAATACATTATATTATTTTATTTATGGTCTTATAACTAATGTCTCACTAAAGTAGATATTATCAATTCCAAATCCATAAATCCATCCAAATTAATAAATGTAATTGCTCATAAACTCTGGCCCATAAACTTCAGTATGGCAGATTTATGATCTTCTAGAAAAAGTGTACATTATCAGTAGCAATGTCAACTCTGAATCCATAAATCCTGCCAATTCATAAATTTGGTGACTACATTTTTAAACGTTAAACTCTGTTGAAAATTCAGAAGAACGAATTTGCATCTTACAGTGTTTCTGGATCTGTTTTCCTTTCCTAAAATTACTTACTACAGTAGTATAAAAGTATCTTAACCCAGAGAAAATTTGTAATTGTCATGGTCTTTTGGCTAAGGGATGTAAGTGTATTGTGTAATAATGACGGGTTTTCACCATCTCTTTCTGAGCCATTATATAATTACTGTTCTTCTGTGCATGTATTTACTAAATAAGAGAAGAAAGGTCACAAATGCTTATGTACCTGAAAAATCTGAGCCAAGTTTGTAAAACATTGTCAGAACCTTTATAGTCTCAGTGCCTCCCAGTGATCTGAGGTTGGGGGTCTAAAAAAACAATAGAGAAGAAGCAGACACCAATCTGCCAGAGATACATGAGCAGTCTAGAAGATATTTCTATTTAAAAGAAAGACAGCTGAGAAATCGTTATTTGATCCCTGCTGCTTGAGGGACAGTAGGGAAAGAAAGGTATTTCTGTGATTACTCTTCAGTGATCCCTATGCAGCTTGGTTCCAGCAGTTATAACAAAAACAAGACTGTAATAATAACATTGCAAGAGGCCAGAGTTATGTTGCATGCATTATACACAGTTGTACTTAGCGTTCACACTCTGTTTGATTGTTTCCAGACCTATGACACTTAGGTTTTTAAAATATACTTTAACTGGAAGGAACTTGCACAGTAAATAGCACACATTAACAACTGTGGACTATATTCTGTTACCCTTGCTCACATTAAGTAACATGAGAGATCTTATTCTCTCTGGAGATTGAAGCCTGGGACAGAAGTTGCACATAAACTGGTATAAGTGATTGGCAACCAGTTCAGATCTTTAACACAACAGAAGGTCATGCACATAAACCACTTTCAAAATGGCCAAAACCGGTTGACGATAAACCTGAATGGATGTAGTATCAGACCTAACTGATTTCAGTTAAATCAGTTTATTGAATTTCTGTCCCAGATCCCCTCCAGATGCAAGTTAACTCATAGTCCCAGAGCATCCCAGGATGCTTTGCACCTTCCCTGAATATCCCCTCTTTTATGGTGTGTGGATTAGCTTTGGCCCAAGCTGTCTGCTCCAGGTGAGCAGGGAAGCATGCTCTAGCACCCCCCGGCTTCTGGCCTGGGCCACTGCAGGCATGTGTCTACATTCTGGGATCAAAAGCTGCATCAAAGACCTTTTTTTGACTCAGGAGGTACAAGGGGCAATGAGAGGTAATGCTCTTCTAGGCTTAGGCCCGACCAAAGGAGACTACCTGGTGATCAACTTAAACATAGAGGGCAGCCGAGGCGACAGTGACCATGAAACCATCATGTTCATTGTCTGCTACATGGCAGACTAAATAGCAGGATTGAAGTTTTGGACTTAAAAAATGCAAATTTCAACAAGCTCAGGTCACTAGTAGGGGAAGTGCTGTGGAACCAGGGACTGAAGGCAAAAGGAGTACATGAAGAGTGGTCGTTCCTTAAGGACATGATCCTTGAAGCACAAAGGAAGTCCATTCCCATGCGGAGGAAAGGTAAGAAAAGGGCTGGGAAGCCCTCTTGGCTAAACAGGGAAATCATGGTCCTCTTAAGAAAGAAGAAAGAAGTGTACAAGCAATGGAAACTTGGAGCATGCCCCAAGGAGGACTATACAACTATGGCCCTCGCTTGTAGGTCAGTTAGGTCTGATACTACTTGTAAATTAGGAGGGCTGAGGCAGCAACTGAACTAAAATTAGCAGTGGGGAACAGAGACAACAAGAAGTCCTTCTTTAGGTATGTAGGGAACAGGAGGAAAACAAATGGGAGTGCGGGGCCACTGTTCAGCAGCTCAGGACAGTTGGTTACTGGTGCTCAGGAGAAAACTGAACTCCTGAAGGCCTATGTCGCACCAGTCTTTCACAGGCCCAAGGGGAAAAACATGCCAGATAGGGCACAGAAGGAGCAGGATAGGAATGACCACCTTCTACTATTTCTGTAGAGCTGGTGTGTGACCAGTTAAAAACGTTATACATATATAAATCAGCAGGCCCAGATGAACTTCATCCGATGGTGCTGAAGGATCTGGCTGAAGTCATAGTGGAACCCCGACGAAGCTTTTCCAAAACTTGTGGCACTCCAAAGAGGTCCCTGAGGACTGGAAGAGAGCCAGTGTCATGCCCATCTTCAAGAAGGGGAGGAGGGGGGACCCAGGTAACTATAGGCCAATTAACCTAACTTCTATCCTAGGGAAAATCGTAGAAAAATTCATCAAGGAGTCTATATGTGATAGGCTTGCATAAGGTAGGGTTCTGAATGACTGCTACCATGGCTTCATTGTGGGCAGGTCTTGTCTTACCCACTTCAAATCCTTTTATGACCATGTAACTCATCACCTGGATAAAAGAGAGGAGTTTGACATTATATACCACGACTTCCAAAAAGCTTTTGATCTGGTGTCCCATGATGTTCTCATGAGAATTGGAAGATTGTGGGCTTAACTGAGAGATGGTTAGGTCTCTCAGGGTGAGTACAGGGGAGGACCCACAGAATTCTACTGAATGGATCTGTGTTATCTTGGCAAGAAGTGGGCAGTGGCATTCCTCAGGGGTCAGTGCTTGGTCAAGTGCCTTTTAACATCTTCATCAATGATTTGGAGGTGGGGGTAAACAGCTCACTGACTAAGTTCACGGACAACACCAAGTTATGGGGAGGCCTGATCATGCTTGAAGATAGGCTGAAGATACAGGCTGACCTAGAAAGTAGGGCTGTGTGAATCTTCTGTAGCTGATTTGATTCGGAGATGGTTCAGCCCGATGTGGTGGCCGAATCTCTGAATCCAAATTGAATTGGGAGACCCATTAAAATGTCTGAATCCATTTGGAAAAGATTTGGAAAGATTCAAAGATTCGGAAGGCAAACATGCAGGAAACAGAAACTGAGAAGTGGGGGCAGAGGCTGCTCTGATCTTTCCTTGAGTTCCCTTCCAATCACAGTACTCTGGGGGAGGGACATAAAAACAACATATAAGGCTGCGTGTGAAGTGCTCTGTGACTTTTGTGAGCTGTCTGTCTTGGACCAGCAGTGTCTGAAAGGCTCTGGCTTGCTATCTAGTCTCTTGGTAGCTAGCTAGTCTCTCTTCTGTGTTTTCCTTGACAGTGTGTCATCACTGTGCACTGCAGGAAAGCACAGCATGTATTACAGGCACATACACATTTTGCAGCACACCAAGCCATTATGAAGCCTGCTGAAAAGGCAGGTGCCAGGTCTTCTGGCAAGAGAGGGGGCAGAGGGAGAGCTGCAAGTTCCTCCCCACCCCCTGAAACATAGACACACCCTCTTTCCTAGCAATGATGAGTCTTCTGCTGGTAGAGGGAGCAAGGAGGTGGGAGTAGTGTCTGCACCTGCACCAGCTTCACTACTACCAGCAATAACCATTAGCACCAGCATGACAGTCTCCACCCCAATTTCAATTCCCAGCATGAGCCTTCCAGTGCCAGAGGAGGAGCTGCATCTGGAAGCAGCGGAGCTGAGTGCCATAGCAAAGAACATTCTGGGGAAGGAGGGGGAATCTGAGTTTGTGCTCCACACCCCTCAAAGTTCCCCTAGAGGCAGGTCTTTTCTGGAAGGCACTTCGGAGGAGGTTTGGTGGAGAGATGGCTCAGCTCTTCCTGTTGTTGTGCCTCTGCCTGGTGAGGAGAGGGATAAGTCAGGATGCCCACCCACAACCCAGAGGCAGGTGGGTAGTGTGTGATCATTTTGAGGTGGCAGATGATCCCAGGTACGCTACCTGTCAGCACTGCCAAAAGCAAATCAACCAAGGCAAGGATGAGAAACACTTTACCACCACAGGAATGCTGCTGCATCTCAGGAGGCAGCATCCCCTTGCCCTTGTTCCTCCTCAGCCTGGCACCAGTGGGAGTGTGCCCAAAAAGAAGCCCCCCGCTCACTTCAAAGCTCCCATCCCCAAGAAGCAGAAGCAGGCCACTCTGGACTAGTGGGTGCAGAGGAAAAGGGGGAACATGAAATTCATAGGCTCATCTGTGAAAAGTGTTTTGTAAATTCCCTTTGAGGATGAGGACTGAGAGGTTGGAGACAGAGTGGGGTTTTTTTGAGTAATGTGTCCCCCGCTGGTTATTGGGTGTTCTTGTCTTTAATAGATTTTTGGTGTGCATTCTGGTGCACAGTTGTTGTTTGGTCTCTCCTGCGTATTTTCCATCAGGGCATTTGGTGCACTGGATGAGATATACAACATTTCTGGATGTGCAGCTGTAAGATCCAGGAATGGTGATGGTTCTGTTGTTAGATGTAGTAATTGTGGGGGTACTGGAGATATGTTGGCAAGTTTTGCATTTCTTGTCATGGCATGGTCTGGATCCATTCACTGTGTTTTGGACTTCTGGTGATGAGGTTAGTGAGGTTTGGTGCTTGTTTGAATTTATAAAACACTTTTCACAGACGAGCCTATGAACTTCACTTCATCAGCCTCCTAGATACAAAAACTCATGGACTCAATATTGACATTGGATTTATGACACACTATAACCTGTCTGACATTTTACTTCCGAGGTCCCTCTCTACTTTTACCTGCTACATCCCCCTGCCCCACCCCCCAGCCTATGTCTCACCCCCGATGCCTTAATTTACATTTTCATTGACTGGCTTTCTTGCCTGCAGACCAGCTTCTTGCTTCTTTACTATTCACTGCATCCAGGAAGAGCACACACACCAACTGCAGATGCTTCCTCAACCTGACGAACCGTTTTTAAACCCAAAAGCTTGCTAAGGTATATTTCTCCAACTATTCAGTTGGTCTACTAATAGATACCAGATTGACCCAAAGAACCTTGTCTCCCTATGTCCTTAGACCAACACGGCTACAACCTACACCCCTTAACACACACAAGTGATATGAGTTTTGCTTTCAGCAGTTTGAGGGGCACTTTCACAGAAATCTCTGCACCTATCTCCTTGAATCTCAGCAGGCTTCATGCCCTCAGAAGGGGCTACCATCCCTGATGTTTTCATCCAGATCATCAAAAGAATGATAAAGTTATAGGCATTTTAGTGATTCCCCATTATAGTCTATGCCTGAATCTCCAAATCAGCACTGAATCTCCAAATCTGATTCGACCGAATCAAATCCGGACAGTGACTCAAATCACAAAATTGAATCACTGCCCCTCCAAATCACCTGAATCTGAATCGAATACTTGCCAATTTGCACAGGCCTACTAGACAGGCTGGCAAGTTGGGTGGATCGGAACCAGATGAGGTTTGACACTGAGAAATGGAAAGTGATCCACCTGGGGCTGAACAGTCCCCTACACACAACAGGCTTGGCAATGCCAGTCTGACCAGCACTATGAATGAAAGAGACCTACAGGTAATAACTGACCACAGTATGAACATGAGCCAACAGTGCAATGCTGTAGCCAGCGGGCAAATAATACTCTGGCGTGCATCAATTGATGCATCTCCAGCAAAACCAAGGAAGTGATTTTTCTACTCTACTCAGTATTGGTGAGACTACAGATGGAGTACTGCATATAGTTCTGAGCGCTGCACATCAACAAGGATGTAGAAAAGCTTAAGAGAGTCTAGAGAAGGGCCACCCATATGATCAGAGACTTGCATGGAAAATTGTACGAGGAAGAGCTGAGGGACTGGGACTCTTCAGCCTGAAGAAAAGAAGGCTGAGAGGGGACTTAGTAGCAGCTTACCTCTACACTGGGGCATACATGTTCACCAGGGCACCATTATGGAAACTAGGAGCAATGGTCACAAACTCCTGGAAGAACGTTTCAGGCTCAACATTAGGCAAAACTTCTTCACAGCTAGGGTGTCCAGACTGTGGAATAAGCTCCCTCCAGAGGTGGTGCAGTCACCTACCCTGGAAATCTTCAAGAAGAGACTGGATGGTCACCTTGCTTGGGTCACTTGCCCCCAGTTGTCTTTCCTGCTTGTTGAAGGGGGGGGGTGGACCTGATGGTTTCATAGATTTCATAAACATTAGGGACTGGAAGGGACCTCATGAGAGCATCGGGTCCAACATAACAGAAGGTCAGTGCATGCAGACTGGTTTCAAAATGGCTGAACCTGGTTTAAGATAAACCTGGATGGATGCGGTATCAGACTTAACTGATTTAGATTGAAGTGATCTGTTGAACTTCTCCCCCAGATCCTCTCCTGACTCAAGTTACCTCAAAGTCCCCCAGCCTCCCAGGATGCTGTGTGCCTCCTCTACTAGCTCCCCCTTGCAGGGTGGGTGAACTAGCCTCTGCTGTGCTGTCTGTCTCAGCTGGTCTCGCCCTACCCCCAGACTGTCACAGAGCCTCTGCTCCTCAGCCTGCAACCTGCCTGCGCCTGTCAGCCCTGCAAGACAGCGGTGAGGATGAGGGGTGGGAAGGGGGAACAGAGCCCCTGGCCCTAGCCCCAGCAACTGAGCACTGGTCTTCCCAGCTTCTGGGAGCCCCATGCCAAGGGTGATTTCCTCCCACTCCACTCAGTCAGGCTGCTGCTCAGGACCACATCCACATGTGTGTGTGGGGGAGACGTCCTCCAGTCCCCACAGATAGAGGTCTGCCCCCCCAGGGAGAACCCCATGCTTCAGGGGGGGTTCCCCTCCCTGGGCCAGAGTGCACCAAGCCCTCGTCTGCCTTGCCGTGAGAGCCCAGGGAGATTCCCCCCATGTCCTCCCCCATGCATTTGGGCTGCTGCTCAGCTCTGCCCCTGCAGGTGGGTGGCAGGCTTCAATCTCCCATGGCAGTGCCGCCTTCTGCAGCTGGGCATCTACCCATGTGGGGGGAGCCTCACACGGCCCAGGCTCCCCTGAGCCCTGGTCTACTCCATGGTAGATGTCAAGGGGGATTCCCGCACCCCCCATCTCCCCACCGCTCAATCAGGCTGTGGCTCAGCCCTACCCCCACAGGTGGGAGGGAGGGAGCAATTCCTCCTGCCAGTGCCAGCCCTGGCAACCTGGTGGCTGCCCATGTCTATGAGGATGGAGCTGAGCAGTGGTCTAACCACACGGGGTAGGGGGTGGGGTGGAGGTGTGGGGGAATTCCCTTTGAATCCCACTATAGGGCAAACCAGGGCTTGGGGGACCCTGGCCCAGAGTTGGGGAAACTCCCTGGGGCATGGGGCTCTCTCCCTATGTGGGCAGATGCCCGCCTGTGGTGGCAGGCATTGTGACTTGGGGGTTCCTTCCCTCCCCTGTGGGGGAACAGTAGGGGGTTGTGGTGGCATGTGGTGAGCAACTAATCAAGTATGGCCCCCACTTGTCTGGGTTCATCAGTGGCCAGCAGGCTAGTAGGCATGATCTAGTGCCCCCACTGCCTTCTCGCATGGGGAAGTGTAGGCATATGGCTGCCTTTCCCAAGTGAAAAGTGAGCATGAGTTCAGTTCATTATTGGTTCAATCTACACAGCTTAGAGAAGCCTGTGAAGATTGAATCAATTTCACCTCAGGCTTTTTGATTGTCTGCATTTAGCCTGTGTGTATAGACATGCAAATTTGTCCAAAATGTTTTTTCCCCTCTTTTCAGTGTACAGACATGCGCATGCAGAAATGTGGGGCCTAAATTAAAATTGTGTAAATAACCAGTCATGTTTGTATATGTACTTATGGATTTTTTTTGTGAAAGATATAGACAGATATCTCTATATCTATATAGATGTATACCCTGTGTATAACAGATATGAAATGCACAGTCACATGGTTTTTCAGCATTCATTTTGGAGAACTACCTAACTTATCTGTGGTGTATCCATTCATGAACAAGAGTACTATGCCAAATTCATGTTGATAAAACTTCAGAGTCTTGTAACACCATTGTATATTCTCTATATGCCAAAAAAAGTTTTACAAATACTCTAACATAGCATTTTTTAAGTTTCCATAAACAAAAAATGTCCAGTTTTGAAGTCTAAAGTCTCTCACCCTTGTGAAGCTAGGAGCAAGTTCTGGCCCAGTTTTGCACTGAGGAAACTCCCCTTACTAATTGCTTGGTGGTGTTGCTACTATCCTTTTAGGTTTGTGAGATATTTGGTTTTAAAGCTGTGGTGTTTCTATCTACAGAAATTCCATTTCTGGTCCAGGGCTGAAGTTTTAGGATGTCATTTCCCACATCTTTAGCCTGAAGGGAAACTGTCACTACAAGGCCTCTCTGTATCCTTCATTTTCTTTCTGACACTTAGAGACACACTGTGGTATCTCCTGTCAAAGCAGAATGTCAGATAGCAAAAACAGTGGGAAGGAAAGAATGACAAGGCAAGGGAATGAAAGGAGGAGGAAAGTTTGAAGAACAGGGTTTGGGGAGGAGAGGAAGGGAGGGGAGTTAATTATCTTATGGACTTTCCCTGAAAGCTCCTAACACTTGCAAATAATGTTTTATATTCCTTGGAAAGGTGTTAACAGCGTTACTTCCATGAACCCCACTTAACCAATATAATTTTTTTTGACATATCTAGATTTGCATTTGTAAACAAACATGATACATTTCAAGGATCCCGTGCATCTGTTATGTAGGCAAAGATAACTGAAACAGCATTAATCAGGAGCATTCTCTATCCTTTTCAGTACATGCATGTCTATATTATTAGTGGTATATTGCCATATAGACATTTTGTTGTACAATTGAATTTTCACATATACAATACAAGAAGAAAATATTATTTTGCAAATGGAGATTGCTCTTGTTAAATACTGTGTGTCTGTAATGAAACACCACTGAATATCTTTACCCTAACAATCCCAGTGGGCCTGACCTAGTTGAGCAAAAGTACACCACTGAGTTAACATTTATTTTTAATTTATTTTTAAATAAAATGAGTACATAAATGCCACACTTATGTAAACCTTATTAATCAGAGATTTCCTTCTTAATTTGAGGTGAGAATTCATAGGTGTTTGCTAGGGCTGTGCGACGCTTCAATCACTGATTCAATTCACCACAGATTTGATCCAGTTTGGTGGCCGAATCTCTGAATCCAGATAAAATCAAGACCCTTCAATCTCTGAATCGATTTGGAGAGATTCAATGATTTGGACATAGACACAGCTTTATATGTTTTTTCTATATACCTTAAGGTACCAGGCAGCTCGTGAATGCTGAGGTGGTGGGGCGGATGGAGCATCCCACAGGAGCACAGAGGGATCCCCAGCACTTTCAGTGGTGGACCTGGAAATGGACCAGAAGCACCCGCCTCCCAGCTCGGCAACTTGTGTCTCCTAGGTCTGGGGGTGGGGCACCTGGGGTCTCCCTGTGGCCAATTGCCGAGCCAGGGGGGCCTGGAGGGAGTCCACTGCCGAGCTCCTGTGGGACACTCAATCCGCCCCACCATCTAAGCGTTCACTGGCCACGCCTGGTACCTCGAGGTATGTAGAAAAAACATTTAAAACTGTGCCTACAGCTGAATCTCTGATTTTCTGAATCAGAATCGAATCTTCAAATTCGGATTTGGCCGAATCAAAGTGGGACAGTGATCCGAATCAACGAATTGAATTACAGTCTCCCAAATAGGGCCGAATCTGAATTGAATACGGCCCACTTTGGACAACTGTAGTGTTTGCTGACTTGCCACACACACACATACAACATACCAAAGACAAAACTGTATGACCTGGATTCTGTGAATGTATCCAGATGTAAGAGTCATTTCCCAGCATAAAAGAATTATAATTTCTAAAATTGGCTTTTCAGTTAGAAGTTTTGGTCTTCATGAGGTTTTAAATGAATTGTTAGTGCCCATGAAAGATAGAACTGGGGATTGATGTTCTCTAAGATAAAGCCAAATATATAGAGGATAATCAGTGGAAGTTTATATACACTGCCCTACCATTGCATTCAAACCCATTGTGATGACAGACCACAGGCAAGGGCAAATGAGTAGCTGAGTTTTGATGGTCCATTTAATCCTTGGCCTCTCTCCTAAGATTACCAATCAGGCATGTCAAATTGTGCCCTCTAGGACTGGAAAAATTACTGAATATACATCATATTCAAATACTATGACCTAAAATAGAAGCCTATATATCCTGTTCTGTGAGTCATTCACTCTTCCTATAATTTTGGCAGCTTATTCTATAGAACTTTATACTGGTGTATTTTTTAAATTATATCTGATGTAATTAATATACATGTGAAATGACTTAAGGGCATTCTGGACAGTGTGCATTGGTTATGTATTTGGCTTGACCTATCTGGAGGAAAAAAATGGCATATTACACAAGAAAGAGGAAATACTTTACACAGCAAAGTTGCAGAACTGGTATGCAGAATCCACGCAGTCCGTATACCATCATTTCTGTTCTTGTCTCCAGAAGGTACCATACAAACTATGAGAAGGGCTACAGCCCTAATGTTAATGTACTGCCTGTTTGTGGGTGCAAGAGAATGTGTGTATGTTCATTCAGTGACAAGGAGGAATGTGAGGAAGAACGTGGGTGTGTGCGAACATGTGGTTTTATGTAGGTTGGGCAGTATCAGTAGGCATTTATAGTAATGGTGAGGTGTCAGCTTTAGATGATACATTTTCCAGGAATCCTGCAGGAATCATTTAAGCCAGTGTTTCTCAACCCAAAAGTGGGTCGCAAGAATGTATGAGAGTCACAATCTGACTTTAAAAATGGTTCAACCAACTTTAAAAATGGCTTCTCCTTTAAAGGAGAAAAATGTGGGAAATCATGGCTTTTCCCTTGTCAGGTGGCAGAGTTCCAGCCTGCAAGTGGCTGTTGGGGGCTGGCTGGAGCCCAGGAGCAGAGGGCAGTGGATAAGGAATGAGGGGCACTGGGTCAGGGCTCACCATTGATGTTTACAACTAGGCACAAAAAAGATTGAGAACCACTGCTCTAAGCGAGTGTTTCTCAGCCTGTGGGTGGCAAACCAAAAGTGGGTTACAAGAATATATGAAAGGGTTGTGAACAAACTTAAAGATGGATCAAAAAACTTTGAAAATGTGTTCTCCTTTAAAGGAGAAAAACATGGGAAACCATGGGCTTTCCCTTGGAGGCTGGCAGAGTTCTAGCCTGCAAGGGGCTGCTTGGGGCCCACATCTGCCCAGCCCCTGGGGGCAGGGGGCAGTGGGTCAGGAGTGAGGGGCACTGGGTTGGGACTTTCCATCAATGTTTACAAATGGGTCCTGGTGCAAAAAAAGTTGAGAACCATTGCTTTAAGCCATATTGTTTGGGATACCTGCCTTGTCATTCTTCACAAATGCTAATTTTTATATTAAATTGGCTTTTGGAGGGGTTGTGTGGGGGGGGAACTCAACAATATTCTGTGCTTCTGAACTGCTGTGGGAAAATTGCAAGGGTGGGGAATGAAATGTCATAAAATTGCTCCAATAATCACTAATTTTTAACCTTGAAAACAGGGGAATTTGGTTGGATAAAATTATTCCCCAATGACATCTCTACTGATTCAACTCATGTCCAGAGTCACTGTAAGTACTTTCCAACTGGGAGAATAGAAGTTTTTGTCCCATTCATTCCAGAGTTCAGCAAAGAAAAATTCTGCACTGTCCATTTTTCACCCATTAATCATTCCATATTCTTAGCTTTGCTTGCTAGGGGACACCTTTTTCAGTTGGTTCTACAAGAGGAACTCAGACACTTTGTGATAGAGGAAGAAAGTATCTACATGAAGAGGATTCTGAACTGTCTGAGACGGTATTCAGACAAGAAAGAACCTGTGACACCATCTCAGGGAAGGGGCAAGCTTAGACCTGTACCTAACCCACAAATTAGCACTACGTGGTGGTTTCCAAGTAGAATATTCTGTTCAGGATAAGGAATGCCCTGAGCAGCTAGCTGCCTGTCCTAGAAAATTTGAGGAGCTCTAATGAGCCAGAAATCACAAAAGCAATTTTAGGGTTAGCTAGATCGCTAGGATGATAAAACTGCTGATTTCATTCACCTGAAGTTTCACAAGGAGACAGTAATACCACATTATGGGAAGGCATTGACATACATATATAAAAACATGCATTTTATGGCTATTATTTCATAAGATTCAGTTAATGTTAACATCTGGTTTCTCCTATTATTCTCTCCTGCAAATCTAGTTGATAAGAATTGTTTGATCTTGTCTGTGTCTGAGTTGAAGAATTTATGAAATGTAGAACTCAGTCAACACATCTCTGCAGTGTGTACACAGCCAACACGTCTTTGTGAACAATAAATCCATCTGTTTAAAAGACATTGTGAAATTCTGTGTTAAACTGTGGTCTGCTACACACATGTCCATTTTCCATCTATTTTCTTTGAACATGGAACACAGTAAAATGTATTGTACAGCTTACCAGTTTGATATCACTTTGATAGACATGAAGTGACCTTATATACACACTCCAATGTACTCTAATCTGTGGTCTCCCAGCTCCCACTCTGCAGGAATTCTGAGATGTTGATGGAACCCTGTGATTTAACAGAGCAGCTGCAGTGACCCTTCACCCTTCTCACTGGTTCTGACAGCTGCCTACCATGTGTAGAGGAAACCTCACAGACTAAAATCTCTGTCATAAAGTAAAGATCTTTAGATAAACATGCAGGTCTGATCATGCTATTACTTTAAAAATAAATATTTTAAAACCTGAACTTTCTCTATGTCTGAAAGAATGGTACCTAGATATCGACAGCATCTTCTCTAGTCAAAATAATGGGTTCATAAAGCCGCATTCCTCTTTCTGTTTAAAAGATAGGTCACTATACACAGTGAAAATCATAAAAAACCTAAGTAAGCTACTAAATAAATTGGTTAATTGGTCTCCTAAAACCAGTTCAGCTGGCTATACAAGGTTCATCAAGTTTTGCTAGTTTGTTTTTAAATGCGGTGTCATAACAGACTTCAGTAGGAAACAGCTTAGAATTTGCACCATTCCATCCACCGAGCAGGAGATAAGTTTGTATTTAAGTAGCAGCTTTTATCCTTATACTAGACTTATTTTTATCTGGCCTTTTTTTCCTAGCAAAAGAATGAAAAGAAATGTTTAAAATACAAGAATAGACCAAAATATAAAGTTGGTTAAAACCCCTATTATGGGCTAGACTACCAAGCCGTCTTCTACTTCTAAGCCATTCTGTTCACATATGGTACTTGGAGTTATATCATTGCTAATGTTTTCCTGCTGAGCTACCATCATCTTTTGTCTCGCTGTCATAGTATTAAATTGATATACCTTCCACATTTGGGTAGAGGTCATTATCCTGTTGCCTGGTTGCATTGCTTCCGCTGAGCAGGTTAACTGCTTGAGGTCTTTTATCTAGATAAATGTTTCACCAGCACTTTTGCTCCGTGATGACACAAACTGTTCTTCAGAGGTCAAATACAGATGAATTAGCAATGCTATGATAACTTGTTCCCTATACATTTAGAAATGGATTCATACCCATGGGAGTAAGTTTTTAAACTTCATAATGGAATAAGTGAGTGATAGATGGCTAACTTTTCTCAATAATTGTTTCTCCTACATACTTGCCCGTTTCTTTTTACAGGAAAAATCAGTGCAAGGTTACTATTGGTTTATTAAAAGAATGTTACTTTGCAAATAAATTTACCAATAAAGTTAGGAATAGCCACTTATTACAAATAACATATTAACAAAATATTTGTATATTAAATTGCTCACTTTTTAAATGTGCTGTCTGCTTTATAAATAGTTTCTTTGTAAGTGCCAACTTCTCTTAATTTCAGTTGGTCTAATAAAAGATATTAGATTTACCCAAAGAATCTTGTCTGCCTATGTCTTAGACCAACACGGCTACAACCTACATCCCTGTAACTTTTCTTAATAATTTTTTAAGAAACCATCAGGCCTTTCTAGGAATTTTCTTTATTACATTTGTTTTGAGGGTAAGTCTTACTTGGAGACAAGAATAAGAAAAAAAAGTGTCCTAAATGTGGTCACTGGAAGATTTTTATTCTCTTGGTAACATGTTTATTCTGCAGATAGATTATTAATGATATTAAACAAAACACAGCTAATGTAAGTATTTGTTTAAATCTATTTTGAGGGGACTAAAGCACAAGAAAAAAATAGAATTGCAAATTACTGTTATAGATAAAATGCAGCTCTGTATCTTGAACAACAAAACACTAGAAAAAATTATGGGAAGTAGTTATAAAAGATACTTGCATATTACATGTATTGTTTCTGCAAAAATGAACCTTCCCAAATTGTTTTAAGCATGTTTTAAGCATGGAAGCTGATTTTTCTTCACTGGAATAGAAGCAGGGAGGAATAGAAGCAGGCACACTGCTGCAAGATGACTGTCATGCTTCTCCCTCTGCTAGCCTCAGGAAGGGAGGGGGTAGAGTTCATGTTAGCCATCTCACAGCCACAGCCACCCTAGTTAGGATCCCCTGCCATCTATATTCAGCCGTGACTGGAATAATCTTTTTTTCTTTATTCTGCTTTCCTAAATGGAGTATATTTTATGCATGGGTGTGTAATATGCTATAAAATGGAGCGTTTCAGCTAAAATGTTCAACATTCGTGCATCAACATTTCTTGCATTCAAAAGCTTGTCTAACTCTATCACAGCTATGCAGTTAGTCCAGTAAACTATATCACCCAAAGAAATCTTTGCCTCCCAACACTGTCACAAACAAAAGGAGAAATGTATTCATAAAATATAATCGAGCCTTCCTTTGAAGGTTTCTGTTGACTTGAAATGGTATTTGATTTAACCCATTAGGATCCACATTATCAGCATGCAAATTTTTCATAAAAGGAAAGGTTTATCTTCTCATTCTCTGTACATCTAGGTGCCAAATTTGGACAGTACTTAGGCACCTGCTTAAAGTTAAGTTCTGCTGAAGCAAATGGCACTTTAAACATATGTGCTTATACGTTATCCTAAGTATCTGACCTACATTCCCTTTAATTTAAAAGGTACTCTTACTTTCAGAGCTACAGATGGAGGGTAAGCTTACCTAACCCCCTCCCCACCCCAAGATTTAAAGGGGCCACAACTGTTTTGTATTATCTTTCTCTTTATTGCTTTAATTAGTATTGAAATTATTAATATATGAATTTTATTCAATGGTTAATCTTAGACGTATGCTAATATAAGATCTGATCCTCCTATAGATTCCTTGGGTGTGTCCCTACAAGTGCACACATACAGGGGTGTGTGTTTCCTGTGGGCCAATAGCAGTAGCATATATTTGTGTCACTGCTGTTTGTCCTGGGCATGCCCCTGCACATGTGCTCCTGCATGTAGCAGAGGGACTTGGGTGGGGTAGGAGAGGCTAGTGCTGGCCCCAGCCCCTTACTTGGGGCCCTGGGGGCCTCCTGGGACAGCAGTAGCACCAAGCCAGCTTCTCAGAACCTGACCAGCAGCCAGATCATGGCTCTGGCCAACCAGGCTCTGCTTTTTGGCAGTACACTCCACTACTATGTATGCTGTGCCATTTTTTTAGTGGTGGGGGTGTTTTTACACCAGGATCTTCTGGTGTCAAAAAAAAGGCCGCACTGCAAATTAGCAGTGCAGCACCTGGGTCCACATGCATACTTGTGGGGATGTGCCCATGTGGGCAAACCATACTGACATCAGACAAGCTCTGGATGGGCACAAAATCCATCTTCCTAGAGTCACCTGGAGGATCAGAGCTATGGAATTTGTAGCAGCATAAAAATTAAGTGTAGATTTTATGTGAAAAAATCTTTCTTATCTTGTATGTGTATAAGGTGTGTGTCTTCTGCTACCTTACTGCACATTGAAGTGCATCTCAAAGACAATGCTTTTTTGACCACTGAATCAGTGTAGTGATTTGTGTCAAGCTGATTTTTTTCCCATTTCATATGAGGAATCTAGGGAATGACCAAAGAAAAAGAAAGAAAGAAAACCTGGAAATTTATTCTCTGCATGAGTTTGCTTTTTTGTACAGATCTTCTTTGTCTACAGATCTTATTCTTTTGTGGAAACTGACAGTTTAGCTAGATTTGAAAAGGAATTGGACACATTCTTGGAGGAAAGGGGCATCAGTAGTTATTGAGCATGGAAATTAGGAATACAGCCTCTGAATTAAAAATTCCTAGATCTTAAATGCTGGAGGCTGCAGTTATGGTCGGAGGTGAAGGGGGAATGGGAAAGTGGGGGGAGCACAACCTAGTCATACTCAGTTCACTGTTCCTTTCAGGACCTACCCTTTGCCACTGTATGACACAATAATGGGCAAAATGCATCCGTGGTCTAACTCAGTAAATGGCAATTCTTATGTTCTTCTTTATTTCAGTGGATATTAGACTGTAATCTGCTAGGGCTAGGGACAGACATGACACATAAACCAGTTTAAGTGATCAGAAACTAATTTAAAACTGTAACAGAACAGATGTTCATTGCACATAAATCCAGTCTGAAAATGGCTGAAACTGGTTTGAGATAAACCTGGTTGAATGTAGTATCAGACTTAAACTGATTTAGGTGAAGCCAGTTTATGCAATGTCTGTCCCAAACCCCTTCCTGGTTTGAGTTAAATCAGAATCCTTCAGCATCCCAGATGCTTTCCAACTCTGGGCAGGGCTCTGCTCTCTGCTCCAGCCCAGGAGGGCTTGCCCCTCCCCTGTGGTCCCTGGCTGCAGCTCCATCAGGGACTACACATACAGGGCATATGCTTGGCTTCCGCCTACTCTCCCCACTTCCTCACCATTCCTTGCTCAAGCAAGGATTCCCTCCTCCCCTCTGCTTTACAGAGATACCTCTCAGCATTAGCTAAAATACCACATACTGGCTACGACAATCCTGTGGGAGAAAGGACAAAAAACAGTGGTTTAGGGCTCTTTGGAGCTAATCACCAGGTAGCTGGTAATATCCTTCTGTTCCTCCTTTGGAAAAAGTTATTTAAGAAGGGCTTGAACTAATGAGAGATCCTTTTTTTTGCTGATGGGGCGATAAATGTTCTGTAAACCCTGCTGGCTTCTTCGCTGACCAGTGATTGGGTAGAAGAGTGTCCTGCAGGGGCCTGGCCATGCCCCCCCTCAGCTCAACATTGTGGAAGGGAAGGGAGGGCTGCTTTAACACCCCCTCGCTTCCAGCCCGAGCCACTGCAGGCATGACCTGGCATTTCCTCAGTCCAGAGGGGATGTCTATACGGTTACAAACTGATGCAGCCTAGCCAAGTTAGACTAAGCTGCAAAGATTGAATCAAGTCAGGCCCAGGCTTTTTTAATGTCTGTCCCTAGCCTGGCAGTGGTAAACCCACTGGGGCTACCAGAGGTATATGGCCTGAAGTAGCAGTCATGGCACAGAGTGGCACCTTTTACTTTCCAGTCTGAGGAGTTTATTGTATTAGTTTTATCATGTCTGTTATTTTGGTACCAAACAGAAAGTATAATTAAAGCTACCACCACATCTTAATTTCTATTTGGTGATGTGAGTTTATTTAGAAGACACTTTAAGCCACTGACTGCTGAAACCTAGGGAAGTGTTGGATATCTACTTAGCAGCAGAGCCTCAGTTTCTCAACGCAGTCTTCATATAACCTTTTAATCTCGTTTATGTCTTTGACTTTTCATATTTTTTACATTTTAACCCCTTGTTGCAGATATTTTTCATTAAGTGCTTTAGAACTCCTGATTCACTGCCTCGAGGGATTAACTAGAATTCTAATGCTCCTGCTTTATCTACATTAATTTATAGTCTATTTATTTCAAATAAAATATTCTAATAAATATGTATATCATATTACTCTGAAAACTTTAAACCCTGAAAACTTTATGGAGTGAAATTCAAAAATAAAGCTATTGCATATTTCTCTAAATTTTGTTTTAAATATTAGCCTACCAAAGCACTGTGGATTTATATTCTCCAAGCAAACCCCACCTTTGAGGTTTACACTGCAAAGCTCTAATTTTAAGTTGACTTATAAGAGGATTTAATCAAACTACAGGATATATGATTCAAAGTAAAAAATGTAATTAAGAAAAATCCTTTTTCTGTAGGCAAAGAGCAGCTTGTTTTCATTAATTTCATGAACAATTTTATTTTTCTTGGCTGAAAACTTAAATCCATGAGAGGAGAGAAGATTCACGGAACAGTCTACAAAATCATACAGGTTTTGTACCTCAAATCTATTATGGCAGTGGCCACTAGAGTACCTATTGCTAAAGGTTTATCAGACTTCCTTTTTTATAAACTCCTGTTTTCAGGATGGACTTTTACCCAAAGATTAGCTTTGAGCTAAATATAGACAGGCAGACTGTCAGCCTGAGGAAAGCAGATACATAATATACTGAATATTTACGTGTAAGTGTGGATATTTAACATCATACCATTTCCAACAAAATATTTTGGGGAGCTTAGATTACAGGAATAAAATTGAGTGAAATGAGGATGGCAATTAAGCCTTCTATTTCTGTATGCTTTGTTGTTGTCATGCCTTATTCATGAATATGGCAAGCTCTGCAGCCTTCACTGAAAGGAGTAGTGGAGAAGATAAGAAGCATATTGTCTGCTGTCCTAATCCTGCAAGGTGCTGAATGCTTCTTTTGAGGCTTGTGAACCTTCTTAAACACTGAGGAGCTGTACGTTGTGCCAACTTAGATTCCCTCATCCGTGGTTAGACTTCATCGAAGAAGGCCTAGAGGACACTAAGGCTAGGTATAGGCATTCAAAAAGCCCAAAGCAGAATCAATTTAAGTTACGCAGTTTTCTGTAAGTGGTGTAGTTTAGATTGTTAGTGAACAGAGCACACATTCACCATTTTGGTGGAGAGGGCAAATCTTAGACTGGACTCCACCATTTTTAAACCAGTGTGTGTGCTGAACTTCTGTTCTGTTATGGGTATACACCAATTTCCGATCACTTATACTGGTAAAAGTGTAATGTGTGTACTTGGCCGATGTTATGGTAAAAGTTTAACAATGTGTTTAAAAGAGTTTTACAAGAGTTTAACCATGCTATATAAATTACTTTTGAACTTGGTTTCTTGTTTGAACTATAGATTCGGCTTTAACTTATCCTTTCTTTGACTTCTGTAGGGTTATGCTGAATATTGCATTACTTTATTGTATCAAATGACACACACTACCTATATAGTCCCTCTAAGAACAGAAGCTTATGAACAGTAGTGAAACACATACCTTAACTGAATGGGGGTTTTTTTCTGTAACGTCAGAATTTGTTTAGTATCATGGTAAACAGAAAAGTTCATGGTTCAGTGGTTAAGCCTCTGAACTGTGTCCCCAACTGTTCTTGGCTGACAGTATTTTACTTACTCAACAGGAAACTAATTATTACAAAGAACAGGCCAATGCAGATGCCTGTATATAATTCCTTTAGATTTTAAAAGGCATATGCTAGGTGTTCATACTCTAAGTGCAAAAAGGGAGAGGTTTCAAAGTTCACAAAATATGCTGTATTTCCTTCTGTTGAGGAAAAGACTAATATTTCATTCTTTCAGATGAAAAATTATAGTTTGTAAGATAAAAATAGTTATTTCTTTCAGTTGCAGTTTGAAAATGGGCATTTATTTAAGTCAAGCTTTTATACTGCAGTACAAATTTATCTAGTATCACTATTAATGGTCATTTCTATTTTGCAACTAAATGAAAAGATGATTAATCGACCAGTTCTTTTTTTTATTACATAAAGTGAAAGATTCAAAGAACATTATTATTATTAACATTTCAAAATTAAGTACTGAAAAGTTAAGACTGCCAAAATTAAAACTGCATATACAGCCTTAATTTGGATCTCTTGTATAGGTCCTTATTTACATAATCACACACTATTTTTACGCAGGGTCTGTGCTCATTCAGTAGACAAGATAATGGGCAGTGCCTGAATGAGTACCTCTTCCATATTTCTTTTTATGTGCATTATCCACTGTCTAGTCCAATATGTTATTTTTTGTACCTCATTCAAATCCCATACTAAATATAGAATTACTTACTTCCTCCTGGACTTTTCATCATTATATCTGAATTCATTAGAAACATAAGTTAATCAACCTTCACAATATCCCTCTGAACTGAGGTGGCATTATCATCCATATCTTACACATATGGAAGTAAGGTATAGAGATTAAAGCCAAAGTTATAAAAAAATATATATATATAAATTTGGGGTACCTTGTTAGGTAGGCCTAGGTTGATCCTGAATCTTTAGAGCATGTTCCATAAACATATAAAATACTGATTTATTATAAACTACACTTTGTATTGACCTCAGAAATAGCAATGAATACTCAACTTTTCTGCAGCTGTCAAAATGCGGACCTCAAAAATGATGAACGCGCAGTGACCACCTGTGGAAAGTGGAGTTCATGTTACTTGCCCAGCATCACAGAGGACTTCTGTGACAGAAACAGGGATAGATCCATTTCTTCAGGCATTCAGCTGCCTTAGCTCATAAGGCCATTGCTTCCCTTCCCACAGACCTTTCAATTTCTGCAGAGAGAGGTAGGGATAAACATAAGTTACACTTAACTCTGCATGTTTCTTCCCCAGAATAACATCCATTCTGTGCATTGAGTCCTTTAGGGGAAAAAAGGGGAGGATGGTTATGAAAAAGTAGATTGGATAATACCACATATGTCCAAGGCAAAAAAGGGCAACTTTCAGTCTAGCATTCTCTTCCTCCCTTTTTGTGGAGGTAAATTCCTACAGCTGTTTGTTTGTTTTTAATTAATTGGTGAGGGGAAAATAGTTTCCTTATTTAGAAGCATATTGACCATCCATATGTGTCATTAGTAGGAAGGGACAAATTCAGCCCCTTCCTACCTGTGGTGCACTTGCTCCCCACTTTCCTGGTCCACCCAAGGTTTAAAAACAACTGTCTGACAGGGGCAGCAGCATTTATATTGAGGCAGCAGTGGGGGTGGGGGGTCATTTAGTTCCATGGTTCATTATAATCTGCCTAATTCCTTCTAAAGTCTTCATTCCGTAGGAGAAAACGACACTCCTTCCTTTTTAGTTGCTATCTTCTATTTCAACAGCTCTCCCTGTGCCTGAGTTTTGTTCTCGTGCATGTCCTGATCTAACTGACTCAGAACGTGCCAAATCCTGGCTCTTCTAGTTTAACCACCATTAATCGCTTGACGCTGCATTTAGGGATATGTGCAAAAATGAAAGCCTCCCTCTACACACGCTGGTTCAAACTGCCAGGCTATTTTCTCTTCCAGCTTCCTTACTCATTAATATTTACTAGCAAGTCAGGAGGCAGAATTGGATCAGCTGATTGGGTGAAAGCAAACTCCTTAATTGTTCTCCTGCTGATTTGTGGCAAGGCTGCCCCGTCTGATACGCAGCTTCAGCTACTTCAGTGTGATGACATATGGGCCTTAAGGGTAGGAATTCATTTTTGTATTTTAGCCAAGTTTCTGTTTAATTAAGTACTAGCTCTGTGCTTCCCTTTCGCATTGTCCAAGCCTCTGCTGCTAACTATCCTCTTGCTTCTGTTTACCTATTGGCTGCTTTACTGCACCTGTTTTCAGACTCACCTGCTCACTGTTCAGCTGTTGACCATCCATTCTGCTTCCAGCTATTCTGTTAACCTGGATCTCCCAAGCCATCCGTACTGTTGAATGTCAAGAAGCAGACCAGAATTGTGAACTTCAGAATCTTCCTGAGTTCAGGAAAATGAACGGAGGGAAAGCAAGCCCTCACTCTTCTTCAGTGAGAGCAGTTTCTCAAATCAGTGCATGTAATATTTTGCTTCTGTTCTTAAAGTAAATAGTGTACAACCTATGTTGTTTTCAATGATATGTTATGCATTTCACTCTTACAGAGGTTGAATGAAAAATTAGCTGCTTCATATTCACAAAGTTGTCACTGTTTGGAGTGTTAATGTTCTGAAACTTCCCAGGATATAATTTCAGTCTCTGCATTGCTTGTGGTATCTGTTTTTCTCCTGCTTGATGAGAACCTCAGGACTCTACACTGAAACCATGGTAGAGGACCCCAACAATTTGAAATGTCAGTCAATTTTGTAATATAAGTTAAAAGTTATTTCAGATTTCACATTGCTCCTTGATTCTCTTAGCCATTTTGGAGGGTATCATATCTCCCCTTTTTAATTTTTTTCTACTCTTTGTTTAATATATGAGAGATTACAGAGGAAAACATGAAAATGACTACACTGTATGCACAGAACATGGCTCCTGCCACATACACAAAGGGCACAGGTTAAAAAAATACTATCTTTTCTCTAATCTCTTTGAGTTTGCTGTGACTTGATAGGTGTTGCTTTTGTCAACAATAGATAACAATTTCCACAAAAGCAAGAAGTTTAAGCTGTTGATATTCCTTTAAAATGTTCCCCCCCACACTGTTTTCAACTTTAAAGAACCTTGTTTCATAATTTCCTTTTTAGTCGCACACTACCTCCAGACCCCTCTTTCAAACTCTGCTATGGAAGGCAGTGAGGTAGAGTGGGGGAAAGCTTACTGATCAGAACATATGACCTAATAAAAACAGAAGGTATTTCCTTCTATTTAATCCTTTACATCACAACTATGCAAAACCATAATCCAGGACTGATGCTGTGTGGCAAGCAAAGGCCGACAACATAGCACCCCTAGAATGATGACCATGACACCTTTAAAGTATAATGAAGAGCTGAGTAGGTCCTTGAGAAAACTGACTATGATCACAAGCTTGCATTGATACTTTTGTGGGGATTTATCTTCAAATGGGAAGGGGAGGTATATGGGAGATAATACGCACACCTCCCTGTGTGTAACAACCTGCAGGAACATTGTCTTTCACCTAATTATGATATAATAGTGAATTGCAATTCAGTAGTGACAAGTTCAGAATGACATCAGGAAGTAGAAAGGTGCCACCTACTGAAGAACTGCAACCCCAGAATAATCTATCACCCCAGAACAGATGTGATATCACCATGTGGCTTCAGATTCAGGCTGTGGTGCACCTGTTAACAGCATTGCTAGTTCTACAGCAATCTTTGGAGTTGTGTAGTAGCAGGATTTTATTCTGCAGTATAGAATCTGTTCATCTCCTGTTAAAACTTGATTGTTTCTGTAGTAGATAAAATACAAGATCACTTTTCCAGTACCACCCAGTTTCTTTGCCACTAGAGGTGCTAAGACTTAGAAACACCACTATCACTTCCAGTCCAAAACCGTGGCTTAATTATCCATTTGCTTTCTATAAACATAACCTCAGACATAACAACCTAATTACTTATTTATGGTTATAAAAATTATTATTATAACCCTTAAATGCAAGATATATTTCATTTCCTAATTAAATTAAGGATAAGGACAATTTGTAAGGGGATTGTGACTGTATTAGTATATAGTTCAGTGTGCAAGCTCACATTTGAAGGTGGAAAATCTGTAACTGTGTATACAAAAGTGTCCATCACGTCTGTTAGTAAATATTCATGTTAGTTTTGGCAGGTGAACACACCTTCCACTTTTCTTTGAAAGTCAGACCTAGTAAGCTTCTCTAACAGAAATCACTGCAACAGGTTATCTTGGTTTTATACCTGTTTTTTTAGAAATATTCCCCATCTCACCTTTTTGTCATTCTTTCTAATTTTTTTCCGTTTCCTATGATAGTTTAAGCCTAATACCTTCAGTATTTTGAGAGATTGGCTACATTTTTTGTGACCTGTGAAACAAGTGCAAATTAATCAGATAGATTCAGTTTTATTTCCCATGAACAAAGGGGACTTATTGCTGTTGTGTAATGCTAGAGAAGTTTCAGTTTGAGAAAAATCTGTCATAAATAAATGTATGTGCCCACCCAATTGTTTGATATTAAAATTATCCATGAGTCCTGGCTGTTGCTTTGACTACTGAGTACTTACAAATAAGCTTATTAAACATGTTTGTTTTCTTTTGTAGCTGTAAAAATACTTAGGCTGCCACACAATTATTTTTTATTTGATTTATTTAAATAGGGTTAGGTAAAGGTGCAATTTAAGTGGAAGGTTAAAGGGTTGAAATCCTATTTAATTAACTTATACTCACTTGGGAAGTAGCCAAAGTAAAAGAATGCAGTAAAAGTAAGCTTCAAATAATGTGAAATCTTTGAAAAGAACTAACCACCTTTGGTGAAAGGCTTTTCTGTTCTTAACCTTGTGTCATTTAAGCTATTTAAATGAGCCATGCAAAACCTTACATTTAATATATAATGGGGCTTCAAAAGAAAGATTAAATATTTCTTGACAGTTACAAGAAAACTGATGCCATGCCACTGAAAGAAAAGGTTATAGGTACCTTTTTCACCAGCATTCCCATTCTTGCATACCAACTGTATGTACAATGTGTAATCTGACATCTGTTATTTTGGTCTGACCTGTACAGTCTGTAAAGCATGTTATGGTGCTACTTAAAAACATAGGCCAAGACTTTCATAAATGACTTGTAGTTGTGTGTTCTTAGCTCTTGACCTATGGAAGAAAATCTGGTTCATAGAATAGGATCTGGGACAGAAGTTTGATAGACTGGTTTAACAAAACAGTTAAGTTTAATACTATATTCATCCAGGTCTTTCTTAAACCAGTTTTGGCCATTTTGAAACTGGTTTATGTGCACTGAATTTCTGTTATATTACAGGTTTAAACTGGCTTCAGATCACTTAAACCAGTTTGTGCAAGGTCTGTTCCTAGCCCAAGTGCTCAACTTTTTTTTAGTATTAGGCTCTTGGAAAGTGTTGCAAATCAAAGACCCAAAGTTACTTGTTATATGCGACTATCTTAGGCATTGACTTGGAAAACATCCTACCTTAGATAGAAAAATGACTGACTGCAACAAGTAAAACTTCCATGCTATTTCAGGCCCCCTTCATTTCTACAAATTAATGGTCCCTAATCCTGCATCTGTGCCCACAGTAGTGTCACTCCAACTAATTCTACAGAAGCTCTTCTTGTGGAGTTTTGCTGGTCAAGTGTTTGTCATGTTTTGCTATGCAAGATTTTAGGGCTTTGATAGGAGGAGAGTAAAGCAGATGACCAGCAGCTCTTTGTGGCATCCCATAGATTTTCAGTTAGACACTCAAGTAGGAATTAATACTGCTTTTTCTTGGGAGCATTGGATTGACCATGATTGGGAGCATTGGTGATACCATTGTACAGTCATGAGAGGACTCAGCTTACGGCAAAGATAAGGAGAGTAACAAAGAGAGGAGGAAACTATGCACATGCTTTTGTATCTGTAAGAGGGGGACTTCTTTTTCATAGATTTCATAGGCATTAGGGCTGGAAGGGACCTCGGAAGATCATCAGGTCCAGCCCCTGCCTAAGGGGCAGGAAGTCAGCTGGGGTCATAGGATCCCAGCAAGATAAGCATCCAAATTTCTCTTGAAGGCATTCAATGT
>NW_017728886.1:40585281-40586306 GCF_001723895.1 Crocodylus porosus
CTCAAGCTTCTCCACATCCTTTTTGAATTGTGGAGCCCAAAACTGGACGCAGTACTCCAGCTGCAGCCTCACCAAGGCTGAGTACAATGGGAGAATCACGTCCCGGGATTTGCTTGAGAAGCATCTATGGATGCACACCAGTATTTTGCTCGCTTTACTAGCTGCAGCATCACATTGAAGGCTCATGTTCATCTTGTGGTCAATCATGACCCCCATAGATTTTGAGGTTCTACAGATATGGAGGAAAACCTCAGCTTCAAAAAGTCCATTTCAGGGACTTCCTGACTAATCTGTCTCCTTTGTGTTGCATTCTCAATGAAAAAGAGCATAGTCTCAGGGTTCGAGTCCCCCACATAAGAGAGGAGAGTCCCTGCATGAGTCGGTCAGCATCCCTTCCCCCTCCCAACAGCCTGGAGTTCATGTGCCACCATACACAGCCCTCAGCTTGCCCCACACCTTTCTAAGCAGCCCAGGCAGCAACGGCTCCTTCTGGCAGCCACCATAGCTGGCCCCAGCACCTTGGTACTAGCAGAGACCTGTGCACACAGCCCCAACTCAGGCCAATTTTTTTTTTGCAGACCCCTGCAAGAGTTGAAGTGTAATTTGAGCCTATGTAGCAAAAATGGTTACCTTCTGCAGTGTGTCTGTTACTTAAAGTTGGCATTCATTTCCTGTACCTAAATTGTGGGTAAGAGCCTCATGATTCAGCTGTGAGCTTTTCATTGTATTTAATTGCATATATACTTAACTAGCCGATTGCCCATCAAGAATGATGGATTTCAAAGGAGTGTTTACATGGCTGGCCCTGAAGGGTGAGTGGCTGGGGGGGCATGTAAACGCTCCCTCTGCTGTTGCTGCCACCTCCCCCAGCCTCCAACGTGGGGGCTCCCTCTCCCCACCTGCCTCTGCCTTCTCCCCTGAGCAGCAGGGCCTGCCACCTCCTCCCTGCTGGCTGTTGTGGGATGAGTGTCAAGCACCCCACCCCACTGGGCACCGGGGGGCATCAGGACCAGACAGTGGGGGGG
>NW_017728886.1:40586406-40619101 GCF_001723895.1 Crocodylus porosus
CCTCCTCCCTTCCTTCATTCCCCACTGCCTCTCCCCCTCTGCCAGCTGTTGGTAATGAAAGTTGTGGGATGCATGCATGTGTCGGGCACCCCACCCTGCTAGGCACAGAGGGGGTGTTGGGGCTGGGTGGCAGGGGTGCTGGCACCGTGACTCTACTCTTCACCTCCCCCCGCTCCATGTCCAACTGGGCCCGCACAGCCAATTGCAGTCCTCTCAAGAGGCACAGCCGCAGTTGACAGAGTGTTACAGACAGACACATAGACTGACAAAATCCTTTATATATATAGAATGGTTGCAATGCTGTCCTGAAGAATGTATTTTAAATTACGTGACCACTTCTGTATGATGCTCAGTCTCTGAAAAGCCATAGCACAAATAGTTTGTATAGCCAGATGGATCTCACAAAACAGCAGCTTTCAACTAGGACGATTTTTTGCTATTCAGAATGCAACTATAATGATGTCCCTTCTGTCAACTTAAAAACATAACTCAGCGTTTCAGATGAAGAATTCCTCACTGGTCTCAGAAGTACTATTTTTTTTGTAAGGAAAGTCTAGAAAGAATATTAGCGCAAGCAGAAATATGAATGACATTATTCCTGTGCTTCTACTTTTCTCTTTCCAAGTGCTTCTTTCCTACTCCACGAAACACTTAGCTTCCTCCCCTGCACTCCAAAGAAGGCAACTTATACAATTTATGAGTGTTGAAATGGAGGTGATTGTTAATCATATCTATGATTCTAAATGAAACTGCTGTTAAGTCTTTAAAAGTTCTTGTTTATTTTGTTCAAATCAGTTGGAACAATTAACTTGCCATTCCCGAGACCCTCCTGCAGTTCATTCTCATCAAAAGCATCTAAATTGAGACAGAAGTTTCCCTTGATTATTTGTCACCAAAGCCTCTAATTTGTTCCAAGAACACTGATTTTTCAGGAAGCATCATGGATAATATTAACAATCATGTTTGTGGATGATATTAACAAATCATGTGCGTGTCAAATCCCATATTTACTATTTATAGATATCTTTGGCTCCAAATAATGAGCCCCTTAAACTTTTGAATGGAGTTGAATGCCAACAATTCATCAAGCATGCAGCTTATATTTAATTAGCTTATATTCAATTTTTAACTGGCAGATTGTGAACCCTTTACTTCAGCAGTGTACAACCTTGGCAACACTGCAGGCTGCACTGGCAACTTGCCAAAAACCAAAGGGCCACGCCTAATTTGCATCTACATTTGCATATAATTTTGATCAAACAAATGTGCAGTTATGTTTTGGAAGAATGCTCTCTATATGGGCACAATGTTTGTCAAAGTACAATGAAAAAAATGTACTTGAGAGCTACAGTGGGATAAGTAGTACTGTTTTTCTGAACTTCAGTACCATTTTGATCCAGGAAATAGTCATATATATTTTCACATGAAACTGAGTCTGCTATTGTAGTCTGAGTTTTTGCTCAGAGTACAATAGAAAGATTGTACTTACAAAGAAATTGGCACAAATACTAACTCTATTATGTAATAGTGGATCCTGGTTACTTGGTAGCCGTTTGTAGAAATTCAGTAAGCTTCATTCATGAAATTTGGATTGAGGCAGGGTTAGTCAATCTGTTCTCCTGGAATTGTAGCCTTATAATCTTCTTTCAGTTGGAAACTTGGCACCAGAAAACTTAAACACTTCTCTTTCCATTTGAAAACCTAGACAGTATGATTGATTACTTATATATTGAAGCTTGCCATCCCTCTAACTCACAACTGTTTTACACTTCCTTGAGGAAATCAGAAAATGAGAAAACCCATTCCACTGAATATACTGTAAGAAAACCCCAAAACTTTCAGCCAGAAGGATAGGCCCCTAGACTTCTCTGATTTGCTGCTCCACCACATGAAGAGACTGGCCTTATTAGGCAACTTAGCATGTTAAAAAAACAGCCCCAAAGTGTTCCTAAACTTTTTGGGTCCATTCTCCTCCTTGGTCAGTAGGCCATTACGTAACGCTGGCCTCTATACATCTGCTCTGACACGTTCTAATTGGAATACTCTAGTATCACTGCAGCATCATTGAATGATCTTTAGTTAAAGTATCCTGCAGCCATTTTTACATGTGCAGGGCCTTAATATACATGACACTAATTAGAGTGGCTCTCCGAGTATTGCTGTAATTAAAACGCCCCCACTCCACCCCGAGTATGTGTATAGTCACCCATAGTGCTGAGTTAAGATATTCACTGGATGTCTGGATCCCTGAAAATGATTAGCTTTTTTGAGTTGAGAAATGCCTTGAGACTTTAAAAAGGTGAAGTCATGCTGTGAGTAATGTACTGAAGAATGATTGTCGAAAGACTGAATCACCAGTCTCCTTCAACTAATTGTTGCTGCTGAAACTCTCAGCCCTGTTCACCATTCTCCTAAATTTGCTTTGGGCAATCAAGAACTTTCTCATCTGTTCCCGCTGCTGCTCCATTCCTTTGGGGGGACAGATTCAAACCAGGATCAGCTAAGCCATAGTACACACCCCATTGCTGATTTACTCGGTTTTTGCTTTCGGATCTGGTATGTGCCATCATACCTGCTATGCCTAATCAATAGTGGAAAAACAGAAAAAAATAAAAACACTTGACTTTTCATTTGTTAGAACTAACCACCAACTTTAATATAAAAATGTCCTTGTTTTACAGTAGCATGAAGCTGTCCCAGCTAAGATTAGGGTCCTATTATGTTAGTCACCATGTGGAAACACTTCTTAGCACTATAGGTTTAGGTTCAGGGAAATTAAATTGTGTTAGTTCATATTCTGATGGTTCCCTTTCTGGTAGCTTTTCTGTAAAAGTATAAGGGTTAAAACTGAGGAAACTGCCACCAAGCAGGATGAAAGAAGCACTGTTTTAGACTCTATAAATGCCTGTGAGTTGTTACCAATGTTCAGACTGGGCATTTATAGACGTGGTACATCTATAATTAGAGCAGCTTTGAGAGAAGCTCATTGAACTTGAGTTAGTTAAAGTGCCCCAGCCACCATTTTTCGGAGTGGGAGTGCTGATACACGTGACACTGGAGTCTGCTGCAGCACAGTAATTACCACGCATCAGCAGACTCGAGTCTGTTCTGACGTGTTGTGATTACAATGCATCAGAGCAGCCTCTCTGCATGTGTATAGGCAGGCACTGAGCCTACATGCAGAGGTGACAAATCAGTAAGTCATGCTAAGTGAAAGCAACACGGCTGGGGCCTGAAGATCAGCAGGAAGTAAGAAAGCCCTTTATTGTGTGGTTTGAAATGTACATTCTATAAATTTGATGACATCAGTAGTATTAATATTTCTATAATCTTGTTGTTTACCAAAATCATGAGGTGCTTGTACACATGACAAGGGCTTAGTCCTTCAGGGTTGCATTATATGCCCCCTACATTGAAACAGTGATTTTTTAAATTGAAATGGTGGGTTTTATTTTTCCTTCACTGTATACACATCATTGTCCTGCTGGCTGTAGGCACCTGCTGAAGGGAGAAGCAGTGGGGCACCTGACTCTTTTTTTTTTTTTTTTCCCAGCAGAGCCTGCCTACCTCTTCCATGGCCTGCTGGAAGCTCACCCCCACCTAAGTGGGCCCTGGTCCTTCCATTTGCAGCAGCAGCACCCCTTCGGGGCCAGCTTGGCAGGCTGCTAGTGGACCGGGTGCTGCCTCAGCTTGCTGGTGCCTGATACAACTCTTCCCTAACCCTACCTGGGCTTCCAGCACCCCATGGATCATCCCCACCACCTTCTCCAGCCATCAGCACACCTAACCACCCTCCTGCTGCCTCTCTGTGCTGCCCCAGGGTGGCTCCAGGCATCCTGGTGGGCACAGGCACTTGCTGAAGGGAGAAGTAGTAAGGGGCCTCATCCTTTTTTTCAGCAGAGCCTGCCTGCCTCTCTTGCAGCCAGAGTGAGCTGACAATAATGGCTACAAATTTCCAAGTTCCAACATTGCAAACTAAATCGGGCTGTGGTTTAGTTTGTGATGATGCAAACTCATTTAAAACCCCAAAACTTGCATATGTGTAAAATGTGATGTCATTAAGCCACACAAAAAGAATTTTTCTTCATGTGTGCATGTTAACATCATCACGTGTACAAGCGTCCTTGGTGTCTAACTGTTAAATCCCTTTTCCAGTTCAAAATATGACTCCAATGTTTCTGCTTGGAAACTATATTGAAATCACTAAGACTGCTATTTTTGCAGCACTAGTTATTCTTGGAGCTCACTTCTGGAAGGCTGTACTTAATTGTCAGAGAGTTTAAGACGTAGTAGATTCCTTCTTGGCCATTTTTCATGTGAAGTGTTATTCAAATGGTAATTGAGAAAGTCTTTGTACACTTTGTTCTCTAGTCAAAGAAAAAAAAAATAGCTTGGGGCCGTTTGGGGTAATGGAGGATGTTTGTTGAAAGATTCAGAATAAACCTAGTTTAGAAGTTATCACAGCCAACCAGAAGTTAAACATGCACTGGGTTACAGTACAAAATGAGTACTATTTATTTTTGTTTAATTCTAGTAGTTAATAAGCAAAAGTTAGTTAAAATATCTTTGGGAGATCTATGTACAAGGTATCCTAAATCTTGTATTGAGAGTAAAATGCCCCAAGATTGTTGTTCTAAGAGGCTAGTAGTATTAATAATATTACTTAGCATCTAAACGTCTCATTGGGAAGTCAAATCTTTATTGTGATAGGCACTCTACAGAATCAATGTTCGTGAAATGCTGTGCTAGGCACTAGGGTTGTTGGTTGTAGCCATGTTGGTCTAAGGACATAAGCAGACAAGGTTCTTTGGGCAGATGTGGTATCTTTTATTAGACCACCTAAATAGTTGGAAAAAAAATTCTTTGCAAGCTTTTGGGTCCAAACACCTTTTTTGAGGCATAGAGAAAGTCTGTTGGTGTTTGTGTGCTTTCCTGGGTAGAACAGAAACCAAAATGCAAAATGTGATCTGTGAACATGCAAATGTATGACAGTAAGGTTCAAAGGGAATGGGTGTGAAAAGGTAGTTGGGGGAAGGGAAATGGGAGAAGGTGATAAAATGTAGCTGGTAAATGCAGACAGTTAACCTGAGGCTATCAGATGACAGGCAGGTTATAATGTGCCATAAATCCAATGTCTACATTTAGTCCATGATTTTTTGTATCCAGTAGATTTATGAAGTAAAGTTCGTAGGTTTGTCCATGCTAGGCACTATACACAAACACATTCTTGTAAGATTATAACATAATTTAGACATAGAGGTGAAGTGCCTTGTCCCAGACCACATATTTATTAAGTGACAGAGTCCTGGTCCTCTACATCGTAGTCCACTGCCAAGTCTTCTTTACCACACTGTATATTTTGGTGGCTCTTTGTGTCATTTTCTTAATTATATTTATATATTTAAAATATTCAGTGTTGTATATCAGTATCCTTATCTATTATATTGTCCAGGTAATTTATTATTTATGTCTGGCAATTAGTCCTTTTGGTCTTATTTTTAACAAACCAAGTCAGTGAACCTGCAGTGACCTCCCTACAGGTAGACTTCCTATGCATGAAACTGTGGGGTTCTGTATGGGGGACAGAATTCCACCAAAGAGTTCTTTGCAGGGCTAGCAACTATAAAACTCATTGCTGTCTGTTTTATTGTTATACATAAATCAGAACTTTAGAGGTGGACTGAAATACAGTCTCAACTAGTTGGGACCAAAGTCTGGGAGACCAATTCTGGATTATCAAGTAAACACAATTTTAAGAGTATGGTAAAGTATGGAAGAGCAAGGAAAATGCATCATCAAATGTTATTTGTCAAGTATGGTTTAGTTTTCATAACTGGTATTATTATGATAATAATGGCATACAAGTAAATCCACACACGATTATGTTTTATGAATAACTAAGTCTTTAGAGAGATGGCTAATCACAGAGCGCTTGTTCTTTGCTCTGTTGATAATTGTTAAATCTTCACAAACATTACTAAAATACATTCAATATAAATTGAACTAAAAGGAGCGTGGCCTAGGTGTCTGAAAAGGATGCTATTTAGTCAGATGTGGGCCATTGTAAGAGGCAATTTCACAAACACTGCCTAATGTATTTGTTAAATATGATTAGGTCTTGCACCTTGCCTATACATACAGTTTGCACCAGTTCATCTAAGACTTCCTTCTAAATCACTTCAGTGTTTACCGTGTAAACACATTTTATTTAGAGTACCTGTCTACCCAGGGTTTGGAATCAATTTTAATAAAATTGATTTAAAAACACAACTTGAGTTAAACTGGGACAAGTCAGTGTATAGACAAGTATACAGACAGCATTCTTCTGATTCAGAAATGGTAAGAGACTACCAGCATTCTTTGGATTATAAGAATTATAAATTATGTGGGCCTGCTCTTACCCCTTAGTGGCTTCTGTAAAATGGTTCTTCCTAACATTACTAACATGCTTAATTTTTAGTGTCACATAGAGTTGTTTTTTAAAATATATATATTTTTATTATAATCTTATGACTTGCCTCTCTGTGGAGAAATAAAAGACATGGCCTGATATTATTGCAAATAATTTCAGTTCCATACAGTACAAAAAGTATTGTTTTTAAAAGCTTGCAGTAGTGCACATGCTTGAGAAATAAAGCTACCTCACAGCATATAGCATTATGTATTTTTAAAGCATATATCTATAGATATTTATGCGTGTTACATATGTACATGTATTTTATGTATATTTGGACCCATATATGTACTTGCCATTTGTGTATGTGTGCATGCACATGTGTATATACAATAATATATACCTACAGATATTTGAGGGGAAGAAGAAGTTATAAGAGGCTGGACAGATCTAATTTGTCTGTTTGCTTGTATTTAGCACTTAAGGGCTTATACATTCAGTTTGCACAAAAGAGTGATGAAGTACTTCTTGCTTATGCCTCAAATCAGAAATGCATGAAGTGCAGCTGCAGAGATAATACATTCTCCCCAAAGGCTTTGGCTGAGCAAATTAGGTGTCAATGGGGTGCCTGCGCAGGCAGTACTCTCTCTAATTAGTCTCTTGAGCCTAGTTGGTGGCGAATATAAGATGATCTAATCAATTGGTCTGTGTCTGATGGTACGTGTAAAAATCCTACCAGGCAGAGCTGTCTCCCACAGGTCACTCACCTGCACAGCAGGAACGCTCATTTTCATTTTTCATCTCTTCCATCACATGATGCTGACAGTTGGTTTTAAGAAAATTGAATCCAAAAAAATATCTAGTTCATAGGGCATGTAGGTCAGAATAAAGTTGCATTATGGGTATCGGCGATCCAATTAATTAGCATTTATAAAACGAGCTGCATGTAGATATTACCTGAATACAATTTTTTTGATAATATTTGTTTTTTTTTAATGGCTTTACTGGTAAAGATAGGAAAAACTAGTAAGTAGAAAAATACACCTCCAGGTAAAATTAAAATTTTACTGGGGGGAAGTGGCAGGGGGGAGGGATGGAGAAAGAGGGGTGGGTGGGTATGTGTGTGTAAGAGAGAAATAGAGATGATATTTTGTTGAGACATTTAAATTATGACATTTTTTGTTGTCGAAGATATGATATCCCCCAGTTGTCTGCTTGCTTTTATATTTAAAATCTGATTTCAGAGGAATGAACAGGCTAACCCAGCTGCAATCTAAATAGACCTGCCCTTGAAGTGTGTGTTGCATGCTAAGGGCTCTGCAGGAGTACAACTCCACCCCGATTTATACTTTATACCCACGTTCACAGCACCTTGGGAAGGATACTGAACCCACCAAAAGGCATCTGTGTGAAACTAGAGAGACACACTTTAAAGGGAAGAAAATTATTTTTCTTCAATTAGAAACAGACAAAGTCTTTAGGAAGTAATATCCCCTTACTCACCCTGCTCTGCTCCCTGCCTTTAAATTAGAATTAATATTTAAAATACATAGCTTTTGTATCTTTCAATTGTATTGGTGTTATATCTTCAGATACAGCATTATGATAATTCTTTGCTTATTTTTAAGATGAATTAATACATACTTTTCTGTCATTGGAGGTGTGAGAGAGAATTAGATGTGCACAGTGGAGAATTTCTCTAGATAACAAACACACAATTATGTTGCTTCATTTAGGTCACTGAATATATCAGATTCATCATTAACTTGCTTATTATCTTCTGTTACTTCTAGTAGAGACATTATTAAATCAAAATTGCCTCATTCTGCAATGCAAAAGTACAAGTTAATTTTTAAAGCAGTTTGTTCCATTTCTGAAGGTTTTTGTAAAGAAAGCAGAGAGGGCCCTGGTTTGTTCTTGGGAAATGGCAAGTGGTAAATATTCCATTTTGCAGTTTATGCTTTTCTAGGCAAAGCTGTGACCACTGGAAACACAATCTGCTAAGTCACCCAGCAAAACCTTGATTTGTGTAAGCATGGAAAAACTAGCAAATTTCAAGCAAAGATTTTTTTCTGAACTAAATCTTTTTTAAAACAATGCAAAAGCAAGATGCTAAGCCATAAGGAAATTAAACTAGAGTGCAGCGTGGAAAACCCTGCTTCAGGAGCAGCCCCAGGTCTTAGGGCTATGTGAAGAATTGATTTTTTTAGTTCAGCAGCCAAACCAAAAAATCAGAAAAAGTGATTGGCTCAGATTAAGCTGCATTTTTTTCTGTTTTGTTTTTCTGCCAAAGCAAAAAGCAGACTATAATTGTGTTGTGTTTTTTTGTGAAACAAAATATTGTTTCATACATTTGTCAGTAAAGCAAAGGTGAAGGAGGATTAGATTCATAAGGAAGAAGGTGGTGGCAGCCTTAATCCAAGAGGTCAATGGTTCAGATGCTTGTATAGAATGAGGGTACCCAGGTTTAATTCCCACAAGTGGAATATTCACTTGAAACCATCTGCATGCATTCACATCCCTGCCCTGAATTCAGGCAAAGAGAGTATTTTGAAGGCGCTGTGACCATCTCTGGAAATGTTGTAAATTCAGCCCTGAATTTTTTTTCCATACAAAACAATTTGTTAAGGTTAGTCCAAAATTGCAATGTTTGGCAAATTCACTCAACTTGAGCTGAAACCTCTCCATGCCTGATTAGCAGAGAATAAGGAAATGGGGCAGTATTGGTCATGTTAGTCATGGATGCCTGTATATGTGTGGGAATGTTGCTCCAATACGCTGTCCTAATTAGCATGTTCCAGCAGCCTCCATGTCTTGTGTATTCAGTGTCCCCACGCTTAAAATGATGGCGGGGACACTTTAACTAAAGCTTGTCAACTGAGCTTTAGTTAAAGTACTTCCTCTGCCATTTTGAAGCATGGGATGCTGAATACACAAGACACTGCAGGCACTTTAATAACAGTGGCTCTCAGAGCTGCTCTAATGAAAGCACCCCATGTAAGGACTCCTGTTTTTGGTATAACAGGAAACCAGATATCCCAGCCTGAGAACTAAAGGAAAGATGTTTCTGAAGCCAGCAAAATTGAGGATGGGATAACTTTAGTAATAAAATTCATGGTGGGTTTATGCTAACCTCAGCAGAAAAAAACAAAAGAGCACATATTGGACAGTTCTTAACATCTACCATATATGTTTATCACCACCACTGTTGATCTTTATGCCATAATAAATGCCAAAGTGATGCTGTTAGTGATTGTTGCTGTGCTTCTCCACTACTCTTGTTTTTCTTATACATTCCCAAAGACTTTAGTACTCTAGGGCTTGATTTCGTTCAGTAAGGATAAATGCAGAATGCTTCATCTGGGGAGAAGTAACCAGCAACATGAATATAGGGTAGGAGGAGATGTCCTGGCCACCACAATGGCTGAAAGGGACCTCAGGGTTATGGCTGATCACAGAATGAACATGAGCCACCAGTGCGATGCTGTAGTCAACAAAGCTGATAGCATACTAGGATGCATTAGCCGATGCACTGTGAGCAGGGCTAAGGCAGTGATACCTCCTCTCTACTTAGTGCTGGTGAGGCCCCAGCTTTAATACTGTGTCCAGATATGGGCACCACACTTCAAAAAAGACAAGGGGAATCTTGAAAGGGTGCAGAGAAGGGCCACAAGAAGGATTAAGGGCTTGGAGGACAAACCTTATGAGGAAAAACTAAGGGATCTGGGACTGTTTGGCCTAGGAAAGAGAAGACTGAGGGGGGACTTGGTGGCCATGTGTAAGTATGTAAGGGGTGAATATTGGGAGCTGGGAGAAAAACTGTTCACTAGGGCACCCCAAGGAAGGACAAGGAGCAGTGGCCATAAATTGTTAGGCTAGGAACAGACATTCAAAAACCCTAAGCCTGAATTGATTCTGTCTTTGCAAGTTAGTCTAACCTGCAAAGAGTGAACAGGTCTGCAGGTGGATAGATGTTTGGCACATGCCTGCAGTGGCTCAAGCCAGAAACCCAGGAGCGCTAGGAGAGCCCTCCCTTAACCCTACACCCACACCCTGCCCAGCTGAGCTCCATGCTCCTGCTGCCCCTCTGGGAGGAGAAAGAGAAGAGGGGGAAGAGTTTGCCCCAGCATGAAATAGAGCCTCCCCTTGCCCTCCGCCCCTGCTCTGGGGCTGGGCAGCATCGCATGGAGTATCCCCTCCCAACTCCTCAGGGGCAGGGGGTGGGGGGAAGCGGAGGAGGAGGAAGAGTCCTCCATCCAGCACCTCACAGAGTCCCCCTCCCCACCCTGGGAGGAGGAGGAGGAGGAGGAGGGGGAAGAGTGCCCCCCAGCATGGAACAGAGCCCCCCTCCCCACCCTGTGGGACAACCAACCCAGCATGGCCCTGTTAAAAGCAAAGGGGGCAGAGAGAGGGGTTAATTTCCCCTTCTGTCCCTTCCCTGTAACCGGGGTCTTGCAGCTCCCTCCCCCTCTGCTCCCTGGCAGACAGGCTGACCCTGGCTGTGGTGGGAGAAGAAGGGAAGGAGGGAAGAATTAACCCCCTCCCTGCCCACTTTGCCTTAACAGGGCCATACCAGCCCATGTCTCTGCTAGGGCTCATCTCTGCTCCAGCTAGAGAGCAGAGGGGCCAGGTCAGCCCTGCAGCTGGAGCAGAGAGTCCAGCCCAGAGAGCATGCTGGGATGCTGGGGATGTCTGGTTTATTTTAAACCAGCAAGGGGTCTGGGACAGACATTGCATAAACTGGTTTGAACCAAATCAGTTAAGTCTGATACTACATTCAGCCAGGTTGATCTCAAACCAGTTTTGGCCATTTTGAAACTGGGAGAGGTCCTGGTGTGCAGGAAGTCCAGCAGAGGGCTGCTGCAGCCTGATGCTGGGCTCCCCATGCACTGCGACCTGTCAAAACCATATGCACCGCCCAGTTGGATGTCATATGGGGCTAATACAGCTCCCCATGTACAGGGAGCCTGGTATCAGGGTGTGGCAGCTCAGTGCCAGGCTCCCTATATGCCAAACTGATTATCAGCTAGGACTAGGAACTGTTTTGCTTCCTGGCCCCAACTGACAATCAGCTGATTGGCTTTATCTGTGCCATGGCAGGATACACAATTGTTGGATCAAGGATTAGATCCCATCACATCTTAAGCTGAATGTCTATCAGTGGTCTATCTGTAATATACACTCGTGTTACCAAATCTCCTTTGGGGGTGAAGTATGAGGGAAATGGTTGACAATCTCACCCTATCTGAGATGCCCTATCAAACGAGCTGCCGCTAGAGAGATCCCTTAGTGCTTGACAGGAGAGGATTAAGGAAAAGAAGCAGGAATAGCCTGTAAATTCCAAAGTGTGCAGCAATAACCAGCAGGTTACTCTCTACTCACGTGGTGCTTGAACATCTTTGCTGCAGAGACAGCACTCTGCTACTATAAATATTACTGTACAAACTCAGTGGGAATGTGGGTGCCCATGACAGCTAAAGATCAAGTCACTTTTCTGTAGATGCCTCTGTGTGGATTTAGGTGCCTCACTTTGGGCATCTTATTTGAAAAGACTGACTTTTGAGTTTCCGTTTTGTTGAAATGTCTTGTTGAATGTGTGTTGGGCTTCTGTATGTTATTCAGAATTGACGAAAAGAGGCTGATTTGGGGAAAACTTGTTTTAGGTTCACAGATCATGAAATGATGCAGTTCATAAGACTTATTATAATTTCTGTTGTTTCATTACAGGATTAAGCTCACCAGTCTGAAGGAAGGGAACAACATTTAATGAGGAGGCCAGTAATATGAAGGAACTGTGGCCCTGTTTCCTTTCTCTCTCTCTCTCTATGGTGGATTTCATTCAAAAGAAAATTGAAGCTGGCAAGATACTGTTTTTCCCTGCAATTATTTAAAACCTTGCACGCATTTGGATACCTTGTGATTTCGGAGAACTATGTGAAGATTAAGCTTTTGCTTACTGATACATGGCATGTACTCTTTTCAGTCTTTTGTGTTTGATTTTGTTTGATTTTCCACAGCAGTGTAACATCTTTGTAAGGATTTTTATGCTTTCACCAGCAATGTCTTAAATACATTAAGACAACACATTTGGTGTTCACACTACTTCAGTAATGTCTGTACATAAAAAAAATAGTGGCATAAAAGAATGTGTGTTTTCTTTGAGAGTTGTGCATATTTTGCAACCTACAGGAAGACTATTTCTAGCTAGTGCAAGCCCAATGTGATGGATTGATTGACAATTACAGTACCATGCCACTATGCCTAAAATGTCCCATCCATTACCCCCCCCCCCCAGAGCATTCAGATCCATTTTTTAAACATGGCAATAATTGCATGTTTATTTAGAAACTCAGAATTTAGTTACTCTGCTTAGACTGTGTAGCATGTCAGTTTTCAAAATAGGCCTGCATTGAAAACAAACATGCATACACACACAAAAATTACAAGACACTGTATCCTGACAGATACAGTGACACATTTCTTATCCTTTTAGTTCCATTAAGAATACAGAGTATTCATTAATGTTTTGGGGCCTTGACTACATCTTTTACTTTTTCCAAACTATTTTCCTTCTGGAATATTTTCTGAAATAGATGACAAGGAGAGGATGAAAGAGAACTGAACTGGCTTTAGGGCAACTTAGAACAACTGCTTGGATGTAGAAACAGTATGTGCTGAATGAGCCATTACAACTAGCTTTGTTTTCTGCTTCTTAAAAAGCACACTGAAAAGTCATCCGAATCCAAGACATTTGCTGTTTTCCATCAGTGTACCTTTCCTTAGACATTCTGCGCTAGAAAACGCTTAATTGCTTTTTTCTTAATAAAACATTTAAATGCACACTTTGCAAACAGTGCAGTACGTAATTTTTAAAAAGGGTGGCCTGCTGCCTCTGGCTGGAGGGGAAAGGCTAGGTGTGAGAGAAATTTGTAGAGTATGACAACTCCAAAGTCGAATGCATAAAACTGAACACAGATACTGGGAATGGAGCAAATTCTACTGTTGAGTTATAACAGTGCTTGAAAGGGAGTTTCAAGCCTTGTTATTCAAAATATAAAGGTTTCTTTACTTCCTGAGTTCATGTGCTGACATAAAAATGCATTGGTTTAGCATTTAATGTTTCATTTGGAAGGAGGAAAGGGACTCTGATTAATACCCCTTAATCAAATTCTAGCAGTGTTTCTGTTGGGAACTACTAAAGAACACCCAATAAAGCAAATCCTTGATTGTTCAGTAGGTACCAGGTACGTCTTATGAACCAGTATAAATATTATTCTGCACTTTCAAACACAGTTAAGGTGTGCAAATATACCCAATAACTTCATAGCCATTAAAACTATATGTCCCCTGTGACATCTTTGCAGTTCAGAAATGGAAAGTGACTTAAATCACACTCCAGTTTAAAACTTGCTACAAATTTTCTCCCATGTTTACAAGGGAAAGAAGAAGAAATCCACTGAACTTCTGAATTTACCACACACTGAAACTGCCTTATTTATAATTTACTTTGAGTTTCATGTTTCATTTTTTTGTAAGAGGAAAATCTTTTGTACATTATCTATGCTACTTAAATCATAAGCCATTCAATATTTAAAATTAGCTGGTTTTTAAAGAAAAAGGCTTTACATTACTGCAAAAATCTGAAGATTTTTTGAAAGTGTAACAAAGGTTTCAGTTAGTAAAAGAAGTATAGTTTCTTAGACATAGATCTACTTTGGCAGCTTAAGTAGGGAGGTAAACAATTATTCTTCTCAACAAAATGTAATGATTTGATGTAGAGAGTAATTCCTCAAACTGCTCCCTTCAGAGGGTTACAAATCTAGCACCTTACTATATACATCTGAAATTAAACATAGCATTTGCTCAAGTTGTGTGTGTGCGTGTGTGTGCACACGTGTGTGTAAGAGAGAGAGAGAAAGAGAGAAAAATTCTCTTCTCTCCCTAGCCCTATATTTAAATAACCATTGAAATCATTACAATTTGTAGCCAAAATGATCAAACTCGAGTGCCTGAATTGAGGCACATGAATATAGACAGGGTGTAAATAGAAAGTGATTCAATTTTTAGAGGTTCTACATGTATCTGAACTACCAGCAGAATTTGGGGCAATTTGAAGAACCAGTTTACTCAGTTTTGCACCTGACTTCAGGCCCCAAGTTTGGGCTGTGTTTATTCACAGGTTTATTCTTCTGTTGAGGAAGCTCTGGAATGCACGTGTGAGTTTTGCTCTGGAGGGGAGGGATGTTTGTATCCAGAAATCTGAAGCCTATGGTCAAGCATAGGCTACTACAAAAATGTTCTCTTGGATCCCCAAACCCACCCAACATGAGGGAGAGCTCCAAGGTTTAATGAAGCTCTGAATGTTGTTCTAGGTCTTGAAAACTCCCAGGCCCTGGCTGTGATGATTACATGATGTGTTCCCTGTCCCTCTCCTTCCAGAGCAGTCCCTACCTACCTCGTTGTCACCTTTCAAAAACCATCAGCTAGATCCCATACTAAATATGAGATCCTCTTTTTATTGTTATTTGTGAGGAAGGAGGGGGTTGGCGGGGTCAATAACATGCTGAACAGGTGTTTCCTCCACAGCTCTCCACAGAGACACTGGCTCACCATCCTCCCACTGAATGCTCTTTAGGGGACATTAGGCAGGACAATGGCTGCTCCCCAATCAAGTCTAAATCTGTTCTACGTGGGGCAAGAACAGGCAACCCAGCTCTCAAAGAGTGCTGTAGGGACCAGGGTCCTGCTGTCAGCCACTGCTGTGTTACACTATGGGCATGCAGTGCAGCATTTCCTATTCCTCTTGGCTGGTTTAGCAACCAAGCACCAGCAGAAACAGTAATCTCTGTGCTTGAGAAGCTGTTAGACATTATTGGTCCCTGTTCACCCATAGTGACTGATGGCAGTAGTGGGATAGCTTTCATTTTCCTACCACATGGCTGTCCCTTGGAGATGCTGTTCAAAATTGATGGGAGATGATGGCTTTACTTGAGAGAAAGGAGGGAGCATCTGTTTAGCATCCTTGAAATTTCAGGGCAGCTGTACCAGGCAGATGAAAGCAGAAAAGCATGTTATGTGTTAAGTTATGTGACAGTAAGTGGCTGATAGGGGGAGGTGATGATGTGGATGGTCTGTGGGAAAGGAGAATTCTTGGGATGTTTAAATTTATATATCTGAACTTTACAAATTAACCAGCTGGAGATGGAGTAGTCCACAGTCCTGTAGGGGCTAGAGTCACCTAGCCCTAACACATCATACCTAGCAGGGGGTTGCATAGCACTGGTCAGGACACTCTAGCACTGTGATAGTATCAGCTGCATCATCACTGCATAGTATCCTGAATTGATTTGGTCTCTTTATTTTTATATATATTTTTAAGGAAAATCATTGTGTAGGATAGTAAATCTGCACATGCAGCACATGAAAACTTTACCTGCAATGGCTAGAGATGCTGGGGAGGCATTCTTCCCTTTGGTGGGTGTGAGATCTTGACTTGGGCAGCTCTCACTAATGCCAAAGGAAATTAGAATGGCAAATTCCTGCTTACTAGCGGGATATCTATCCCTCAGTGTGCTCTTTGGAAGTGTACCTGACTGAATGTATAGTCAGTGCCCTGTTATGCTTCTATAAAAATACTCATCTGTGAATATTATTGGTTTTGTAATCTTTGTTATATAAAATGTTTAGGCTGTACATACTGGGGAGCAAAATACTGATACCCCATATAAATAGAAATATGTTGCATTACTGAGCATAACAATAGCCTACCCTACTTACATATAGGGGGAGGTAACTGTATATGTTACTGCCTTGCATTTTTGACATAAGCAAAATTAATGAAAAGGATGCACTATAAAATCCCACCCAAAAATATATTTCAACAGTGCAGCATAAAACTCCTGGCTCACCAGCTAAAGTTGGGTTTTTTGTAGGATGCACTAAGAGTTGTTTCTTTCAAAAGGGGTTTGGTACATGAAAACAATGTTAATGTAATTAAGTATATATATACTTCAGAATGACAGCATAGTAAGCAGTACGGTAAAATTAATGTTGCATTATTTGTTACAACTTGTAATTTGTCTGTATTATGGAAGATGTGATGGTTTGTCAGCTGTAACTTGTTTTCTTGTAACATGATCTTGAATAAAGTGTAGCAGAATCTCTCTTCTCCTTGCTAAATGCTGTATAAGCCTAAGATGCAACAGATGTTCAACTGATATTTTGCAAAAAACCATACAAGATAATAACTATAGATGGCATCTGTATTTTATAGGATGGACACTACTGAGAAGAAAGTACTGTGTACAAGGTCATTACCTGAAAAGTCTTTGACTCCATATCAGCCATACTTAAGCATGTGTTTAGATTTAAGCACAAAATTTGTCACATCCTTATTTAAGAAAAAACTAGTACAGGTTTGAGCAATGGGACTTAGGCAAGCTTTCAAAGTCAACAGGACATAATATGCTTAAGGTTAAAAATGTGCTTACACATTTTCTTTGAAGTAAATGTAAAAGTTAAGTGAATGTAAAATCTATATTTGTTCTCTTTTGAATGTCCTATTCCAGAATGCTTTGGTGATTTTTGGATTAGGGTAAGAAGCTGCTATTAAAAAAAAATAAAATTACAGAGTAATACTGATTATATAGAGCAGAATATTACACAAATTAAAAATTCTCGTATCTAGACTTAATATTATCTTAATTGCTTGGTATGTATTTCTTCATTTTGTTATAAACAGGACTATGTTTATAGTTCCATTCATAGTGCTTTGTACAAGTATAAAAAAGATTCATTTCAAGTGGCAATTAGGCCAGCTTCCTAGCAAAATTTTTTGAGCAAATGAACCCATTTTTAGAGGTGGCATTCATATTGAAAATGTACCCCAAAATACAGGTTTTCAAACCAATTCTTGTTCAAAATTTTGCAAAACATTCTGATTTGTGTAACTATATTAAGACGTGCGAACTTGAGTTACCACTGCATTATTCCAGTTCATTCCATGCTCATACTTATTTCATTACTAAATCATCCAAACCTGCAAAATTGCTGCAATATTTAACTTAATAACTATGCAGTTGCTACTTTGGTTTTTGGTTGGCTTGTTTGTGCACTATATGAATGTTTGCTTGGCCTACACAGATGCAACAGTACTGTACCTAGATGGTTTTTTTTAATTTACCTAGAAGGGCTGTACTAATGTCCTTTCTGTTCCGTGCTATCAGTATCCTGCTAGGCCTCTCCAATACGAGCTAAATAGATGCAACATGCATTCATAACCAGCAGCAACCAGACGTAAATGTTCTCACAACATTTTTGACTAAATGAAAAATTGCCAAGGTATGTTGTTTCATCAGTCCAAAAACTTTTCCCCCAATGCATTGGTTTTAACAAAATGTATATCGGAGAAGGAGAGAAGACAAGCTGAACCAAGCAGAGTAGAGACTTAAATCTGAATATCAGGCTAATACTCACCCATCAAGAGAGATGCTGCATATGTTCAGATTTTGATCCCAAAGTGGACATTTTGACCCAGTTCTGTTCCTGCAAAAACATGCAAGAAACCATATTTTCAATTCAAAACTTTGAAATTTGCCACAAAACAGAATTTTCCTCCTCTGACTAACCCTACCAAGAAGGAGCAACACAAAAACAAAACCCAGGAACCTACAGACATGCCATCATTGACCTATTTCTACTGCACTCCTCACCTAGGGCATGTTTGGGACAATATCTCCATTTTAAATCTTTGTACTGTTGTACCACTTTGCTCTTTTTTGCTGCCAGAGATTTCATTAGTTGGTGTTCCTGGCTTGCTAGTGACAGGGCAGTTGAAACCTATCATAATATCAGATACAAATGGAGACCAAACATCATTATCTAAAAAATGTGTATAGGTTAAAATAATATAAAGATACCAGCATGGGCAGAGCAAGCTTTTAATTATACAGTATGTGCTGTAAAACATTCTTATTTTTCATTTTAATAACCTTTGCCTCAACTCCTTTGGGGACCTAAATGTTTTCCTCCTAAAGTAGTCTGGCTGCAACAGCCAAGGGAGAGATGCACTTACTGTAATAGCCGTGCCTCTCCCCGCCACCCCCCAGAGAAAAGAAAAATCAGAGGGGAAGATGTTTGAGCAAGCTTGTGCCACTAGGTTAACATGTACAGTTGCAGAATAATGGCCATCCTTATAAACCTTTGCAATGAGACCCTAGAGTGGCAGAACAGCCTGCTGCTACCAGTGGGGAGGGGAGGGGGAGAGGGGTGGTATGGACATTAGCTTTGAGAAGCTTACATAGCACATGAGAAGGATAAAGGATACAAATCAGGGAAAAACTGACAAGATTAAAAAAAACCCAGGGCCGAGTATTTACTGTTCATTCCCCTTGCAAGTGGTGTTATATATTGTCTGCAGCGAGTCATGCTGAGAGTGAGCCAAGCACAATAATGGCTGAGAGCAGCCCGGCAGCCCCACAGTCATTCCCTGCTGATGGTGGTTTCTGAGTTAGCAGAGAGAATGATTCCAAAATTGTCTTCCTTTTTTTCTCCCTTCCAGAGAAACAACCAATAACTGTTGGGGACATACTGCGTAGACCTTTCCTAGGCTAAGATCAAATATACATGTTTTAAATTAATTGTTCGGGGACCAATGTAGTAATTTGTGTAAAAGATGCAAGATGTAAAATGTCAAGAGCTAACCAAGGAATCCTAAAAGTATAAGGCAGTATGAGTGCTTGAAACTTAAGAGATTCTTTATGACACCATGGAAACAATAAGTCTCAGGTTCATGTTCAATAATCATGCACTCCCAGAGTGAAGTGCAAAAGGGCTAGTGAACTTTTAATTGTAATACATTGCACCTATCTTCTTTCACCTGAGGATCTCAGAGCCCTACATGCATTAATGAAATGAGTTCTCAGTGCAGCTGTGAGACACACAGTCAAGGTCTTACAAAGATCTGTGTACGATTATAAAACATACGCATACACACAACCCAACCTACCAACATCAGATGGCCTGCTAAGTATTTCACCTGGGAGTCATGGTATGTTTGGGCATTTGAGATATTTTCAAAACAGCTTGTTAGTAGCAAACAATTCACCCGAGTGTTCAAATTCTTCTTCATATTATAATGCATAATGTCCTAACATAACTATGGAGAAAAGTGCTAGCCATAGTTAGCACTAAGTCAGTACAGAGTACAACAAATTACACATTCAGCTTATTGGTAAAAACTGGTAAACAAACTATAGTAAAAACTAGTAAACAATCATTTTAATCTTTCAGGGAACAGGGGAATAACTTACAGATTCTTTTGAGAATCCCTCAGGTTTCTTAATAAACACTGAACCTCAGTTAGAATGCAAGTAAATTCATATAGCAAATATGTATATCTTTTTATAATGATGTAATAGTGCACAGAAACAGCACTTTTCTATTCACCTTCCCTGTAGAGGGCTGCCTCTTTATAAGGATTTTTCCCAACATGCCTTTCTGGAATCTGGCTTTTTAAATTTAACAAACAAAAGCTGCAATAGCCCTAAACATTGCTATTTAGTAACTGATAGTTGCTTGCTTGCTATTTTTTAGCTACAAATGTTCTGGATTACAGCATGTTACAAATGTTCTGAAAGTAAGTGTCTGTCGTGTCTTCTATATACACACATACCCACTTTACTTTGTTCTTTTCAGAAGTCTGTCCAGGAAAAGATATTTTGCTATACACCATTGGCAACGTGTAGGGGTACACATGGGCGCATGTGCACCTCCTGAGCTTGGTGGTGCACCCCCTGCAAAAAGGCACTGCCAACACTGCCGGCGGCACCTGCGGGTGGTTGCTGCTTGCCACTCCCCCCCTCACCACTGATACTGCCAGCAGCATCTGTGTGGTCCCCAATCGCTCCTGGCCACTGCCAATGGAGCCAGTGGCATCTGCAGGTAGTTGCTGACAGCCAGTTGGTGCTCGCCACCCCCCACCCGCCACTGACAGCAGCATGGCTGCCTGTGGGAGCTCACCACTTGCCACTGCCATGCTTCTGCCACCAACAGCACCACTGCCGCTTGCAGGAACTTGTCGTGTCCGCTCCCCCCACCCCTGCCCAGCTTCCAGGAGTATGCGGCATTCATGATACACATGCATGGTCAGTAACAGTGATTTAAGTGTCTTAGTTTGCTTGGATTTATCTTCTCTAAAGTGTATATAGACTGTGTAATCTGTAGTAGCAGGGGACCACAAGGTTGGGAGCCACTCCCCAGGGAGTCGCATGTACCTGCAGTTCAGAAAAAAAGTTTGTGGTTAACCTTTGGTTTTTGAATAGTGGAAATACCTGACACCACTTTCTTCCCCCGAGGCCCAGCTGGACATGCCGATGCTTCCTGCTGTCTTCCATTTTCCGCCGAGACTTCTGAAAGGACAGGAAAAGTGAACCTACTGGAAAGTTGAGTCTGCTTATTCAGGGTGGAGATGGGTAGGGATCAGAGCTGTCCCTGCTTGCTGGCTATGTGCCTGGCTTCAGAGACCAATGCACTGACTGCTGCCTTGGGCTGAGATAGTAACAGTAATAGTAGCTGCTTCCTGTCACTGCTTCTGACCCACTAATCCCTCTCTCCCATGTGCATGTCAACACACACCCATGCAGACACAATTGTAGTTGTAAGTCATTGCTGTGGGGAAAATGAATGAATAAACAAAAATAAAGGGTCTCCAGTGGTCCCTGAATATTTGTTAGACAAGGTTGTAAATTTGAGGGACCACATCATATCATTGTATGAGGAACACGGGTGCTCTAGTAATACAGGAAGCTTTAAATAATGTACGTTACATTTTTCAAACCCTAGGAACATTGTTTCCAACCTCAGTTTCATGTGCCAACATTGCTGAGGTAAACTACAATAAAATATGAAAGTGCCTGGTTTGGGAAAAAAGGATGCAGATTTGTGATTAAAATAAGACTCAGCACTGAGAAATGTTAGAAGAAGCAGCAGTGCTGTGGGTGGAGAAGGGGGAGGAAGGAGCCAAAGGAGGCAATTCTCTTTATTTAAAAATAGAAAAACCAAAATGTAAAAACCCTTGAACAGCACATGCTTTATACTGGAAAACTAATTATAACCTGCTTTCCCTCCTATCATCTGTTTTCTCTGCTGCTAGTTATGAGCTGTGTCTCAGTTATTAGCAGGGATATGGGTTTTCTGTTTCCCATGGAAAAACAGAGAAAACCATGGATTTCCCCTTTTTATCAGAGAAAACGTGGCTTTCTCCTTTTAGTAGAGAAACCCGCAGATTCTCCACTTTTGCAAAGATCTCTGCAGGCTGGTTGATCTCCAGCCTGCAAGAGCTGTTTGCAAATAGGGCAGGAAACCCCCATCCCTGCCCAGAGGGGAGGGGAGAGGGGGAAGGGTGGGGCCATAGACTCGCAGTCAGCCGAGACTCAGCTGGGCTCAGCTCAGCCTCACTGTCTGCTCCTGGAGCCTGTGTGGTAAGTAGGGATTGCAGAGGGTTGGGCTTGCTGGTGACCCCTCTGGAAAAGCTGGGGGGGTTGCGGGTTATGGCTGTGGGGCAGCGGCAGGGCTGGAGGGAGCCAGGAATTGTCCCCACCCCCATCCCCACCCAAGCCGGCAGCAGCAGTGGGGGAGCCAGCTCCATGCTCCTTCTGCTGCAGCTGCCTGCTGTTGGGGGCAGGGGGCTGTGGACTTGGGTCTCTGGCCCCATAGCCCTGGGAGCTGGGGGCCCCTTCTGGCAGGGCTAGGGGGAAGGGGTTGTGGGTGGGGGGCAAGTGGCATGAATGGGGGGGCTGTTGTGGGGACAGTGAGGGGCACCAGCAGGGCTCAGGGGGCTTTGGGTGTGAGTATGGGACACCAGCAGGGGCTAGGGGGCTCTAGGGGCAAATGAGGGGCACCAGCAGGGCTGGAAGGGCAGGGGGGGCTAGTGGGGGGAGCTTTGGATGCACCAGCAGGGCTGGGGGGTGCTTTTGGGGCAAGTGAGAGGCACTAGCAGGGCTGAGGAAGAGTGAGGGACACCAGCAGGGCTGGGGGGGGGTCTGCAGGGGGCTTTTAATTTTAATAATGGGTTTTGTCAGAGAATTTGTGGGGGGTGGGGTTTATCAGAGAAAACCAAGATCTCTGGTTATTAGGCATAAATCAAAATACACTCTTTGTGATATAAAACATCACTTGTTAACTCCTGTAGTTCCTTATCTTGTCTGATGTGACTAAACTACATACAAAATAATTTTCTTAACAGAAACTTACCAGGCCCTGCAAATACTGGCTCAATAAGAAACTGAGTTGGGAAACCAGCTGTTGAGCTACTTTCTCTCCAAAATATTTTGATTGCAGAAATATATGTGTTTCAAATGTCTCAATAACAGAGAATGGACACATTTCACCCTAGCCTTGTAAATGTTTCTTCAGATAATGTGTTTTCAACAACCATCCAATTTATCAGAATCTCAGCCAGCTCAGACCCAAAAAGACCACCATTTAAGCTAGGGACAGACATTCAAAAAGCCTGAGCCTGAATTGATTCAGTCTTTGCAGGGTAGTCTAACCTGGCTAGGCTAAACCAGGTTTTGTAACCAGACAGACATCCAAGAAATGCAACCACGTGCCTGCAGTGGCTCAAGCTAGAAGCTGCAGGGCACTAGAGGGAGCGAGGGGGCTCCCTTCTCTTCCACCAAGCTGAGCTGAGGGAAGGCATGGCCAGGGTCCGGCAGGATGCTATAATTAGGGAGCGGTGTTCCTCACGCTCCTGGCCTGCCCAGCAGGGAATGTTTATCACCCCTAACTCGGTGTGTATCAGCCCATGAAGAAAACAACAGAGGGACATTACCAGCTCTCTGTTGATTCTGCCTTTGTCCTGTGTGCCACAGCTCAGAGAGAGCCAGTGTGTGCTCTGCTAGCTAACGTTGAGAGGTGTCTGTGGGGGGCAGGGGAATGCCTGCTTAATGGTCTGCTGAGGGGGTCGGGGGAGCAGAAGCCAGGTAGATGCCTGTAGAGACTGCTGGAGCTGGAGTCAGGGAGCAGAGGGGAGGGGCCAGCCCTGCTGTGGAGCAGAAAGTCCTGCCCAGCTCAGAGAGCATGCTGGGATACTCTTAAAGAACCATACTCTTATTAAATAGATGGATCCCTGAAACAATTAGGACAATTCAATATTATAATTATCCAACAAAAGCAAAGAATGATTGAGTGGTGCCTTTATTTAAACTAGCCATCTTCAAAAATATTATCCTCTGTCACTGGCTGGTTGGTCTTTTAAGAATGGAGTCAGGCTCAGATTTGCCTGTGGTAGACCAGCTATGCCACAACTGAATCTTCCGGGCAGAGGATCAGATACCTTCAGTCAATTTTTAATCAACTGAGGTAGGTGATTCCCTAACAGCTTGGAGCAGAGCGCTCTTGAGGCAGACCCTATAGTAGCAGTTTAGCACTATAGGCCCTAGAGGCCGTCGGCTGTATCCATTCCCATCTGTTGTATGCCTTCATCCTTCCACCTTTAATTTCTGTAGGTCTGATACTGTATCATCTATTCTTCCTGGTCTTCTTGGTCCAGGTGACCTATGGTGATCATGGCCGTCTTAGTCTTCCGGGTGACCTATGATGATCAAAGCTAATCATCTAGCCCTCTTGGTCTTCCAGGTGACCTTCTGGAGGCCTGAGGCAAACCCTGGAGAAGGCCAAACCTCAGGTAGACTGGGGATAAAAATCCAGTCTGTGGAGAAGCAAAGAGGATTTGGTTGAAGAGCATTCAAAGAAGAGAGGAAGGACTTTGTTCATTATTTCCTTTGAGATTAATCTTCACATTTGTTATTACTCTGCTGCTTGGAGCAAGAGCTGCTCAGAAGGAAAGCTAGGCATAAGTCAGGAAGGCTAGGGGAACTGAGGTAAGGTGAATAATGCCAGTGCAGTCCCTATGGGGTGCTGTGCCACACACCTATGGCAGAAGGCAGGGTAGAGATGCACCTAACAGACCAACAGAGATGCATAAGTAGGGGTCTACCTAAATTGCAGTGGAAGTTCGCAGTGCAGCAGCACCTTTAAATCTTGCTCTTTTCTCCATGCACCCACCTCCCTGCTGCTGAGTGGCCAAGAGACCATTAATGCCATAATTAATGCACCGGCAGGGAATCACATAGCAAAAAGTGCAAGATAAAAGGTGTTGCTGTGCTACAAACTTCTGACATGATTTAGGTAGGTCCCTAGGCATAAGCTGTCATGAGCAAGAGCTCACTTCATCAGGTGCTATGAAAGGACCTTTCATGAACTGAAATGAAATCAGGTGACATGTAAATAGTTCTTTCATAGCATTTGATGCAGTGAGCTTATGCATTTCTGATTCAGTTAGCCTACAAGGTACATCTCTACCCTGCCTTCTGCCTGACTTCAGACTAACACGGCTAACTACCTCTCTCTACAGAGCTAATTATGAAAGCGAAGGAGAACCTGGGGATTGCAAGAAATTATGTCAGAACTTTCAGAGCTGAATCTTGCTGGAGTATCAGGAAAATGGAGAGCTTCAGAGTTAAAGAAAGAAAGTGGGAGATTTTTTTTCAGGTTTCTCTCTTTCTTGTTCTTTTTTTAAAACTCCTTTTTGAGTGGAAAAACAAGTTTAAGGAAGTGGGAAAAGACATCAAGACTCCCTCCAAAAATCAAATACCAAAATGTTTTTATTTTCAAAAAAGATAAAGTATTGCAAAACACTATATTGAAAAGTAATAATGTAAATGTTTATTCCATTTTGATTCTTGAGCAAGCATGTTTCTATTTTTATATATTTTTAATTTTTCAGTGATATTAATTTAAATCTGTCATTAAATAGCTTGTGTGCTTACCTATAATATCTAGTTTCACTGCTTAATCATGAATCCAAGTTTTCAGCTAAATACATTTCATAAAAAGGAAGGACTAAATATTACGTTGAAATTCCTCAAATCAAACGAGTTTCTTTAGTAAACTGGGGTCCAATTCTGCCCTGAGATTCACCTATGGAATTCCCACTGCCATCAGTGGGATTTAGGCACGCCCATTTGAAGGCAGACTGGAACCAAAGCATTCAAAAGGTAATGCTGGTAGTATTATAGAAACACAAATAAAGATCCTTCTTACACTATTGATACACTAGTTGCTGTCCAGGCAGGTATGAAAGAGTCACTTTGATTAATATAATAGGTATTTAAAAGTTCTTGATTATAACGCTAATGTTTATGTATAATGTCCATGTATTCAAATATATTCAGTTCTGTTTAGTATGTAGAAGTCCCAAGGCCATAATCTGTTCTCGAATGTTTTTATGTAACCCCTAATAGAGTAAACGGGAGTTGTGCTAGTACATGAAAGTCTGAGGATAAAACTGGGCTCTGTGTCATCTATATAACAGGGTAACAACGTCCCAGATCCTGATCTTTTATTAATTTCTTCCAAACAAGGAAGAGAAGGTTGCAGTACTGTTCTTTTAAAGGGATCCCTGGAGCCCAAGTTAGAAAAATGGCCTTAGGTGGGGTTTTCTTAACAGGCACTTTCCTACAAAGAAAGAAAGGTGATATTTAATCTTTATTCTTAGGAATGCCTTCATCTCAATCTGCTTTATTTTCCCCATATACAATTGCCTTTATTCTTCTACGTTGTTTTGTAAACAAGCATTTTACAAACAAGGATCAGCTCTAATGCTCCTCCTTTCACATTCAATTCAGAAAGAAACAAAAATTAAGAAACGTTACTTCTCTGACACTGCTTCCAATGTTAAAGAGATACCAGCAAAAATCTGATCTGTAACTGCTCTTCTCACATTGCACTTGGCTTCTCATTCCTCTTGGGAACTTCCTCTGTATTTTGACACGTCTCACAGGTATTTCTTCAGCCTTTTGGTTCTATTTAATTGTTTTCACAGCTTAATTTTGACTTTTAATTAGACAAAATTCGGCACATTCATGCCTCCTAAGGCTGGGGGGGCATGGCGATCACCCACAGGTGGCAGCAGCAGCAGCACGGCGGCAGCAAGTGGGGAACTCCTGCAGGTGCCTACGGCAGGGGAAGGGGGGTGGCAAGTGCCAACCGGTGATCTGCGACCAATCTCAGATGCCACTGGCAGTGTCGGCAGCAAGGAGGGGTGGCAAGCAGCAACTGCCTGCAGGTGCCACTGGCAGCGGTGGTGGCAGCCAATCTCAGGGGGTGCATGTGTACCTCCTACGCATCGCCAATGATTAGAGCTGATTTGGAGTTTTCCAGGAGAACGGTGTTTTTTAGAAAATGCTGATTCATTCAAAGAGAAATATTTTGCAAAAAACTTTCTGTTTTGGTAAAGTTTACTTACTTGCAGCCCATGGTGGAGCACAGGTTCACAGGGTCTATGGCTCTGGGATACCTTCACCCTACAGATTGTACTGGGGCTGGGGACCCCAGAGTTTTCCAGCTTCTGCCATGGAGCTGGGAGCACAGAAGTCAGCTGACAAGCTTCCAACATCAGAAGAACGGGGACAGCCTCACATGAAGTGAAGCTCAGAGCCAAAGACTCCATAGATCTGGTTCCCTCAGTTGCCAGAATCACACATCCAACTCTTCTGAGAGTTGGGCAGTCTGAAGGGTAATAAGGCCTGGGAGTCTTTGAACTTGACTGTATCGTGTCAGCAGTGGGTTCCAGGGAGCCTGGAGCTGAACATGCCCATCACAGTCTGCTAATATGCTCCAGAGCTAGAAATTCTCCAAGGGCATGTCTACACAAGATGTTTACTGCAGGGTTTTTTTAATTAACTCTGCAGTAAATGTCTTGGTGACTACACAAAGGGCCCTATTAAGCTGCAAGAAACTAATAAACTCTGCATCAGGTTAGTACAATCCTGCTGCAGTTTTTTCATTCCCAGCAACACGGATAGATGCTGACCCATCTGGCTGGGGCATGAGGGTGTTTGAGTATGGGGGCTGCCTCCTGGATTGCTTCACACTCACAGGCAGTGGAAGGGGGGCTAATGGGGCTTAGCCCCCACAAATGCAGGGCAGCAGAAGAGCCACAAGGAAGCCTGGCTGTGGGCTTCGGGTGGCTGCAGCAGGGGTGGGATGGGGGGAGGAGCAGGTACTGCCCAGGTGGCAGCATGAGACAGACCTACAAGTGGCTCATCTGGCCGGGGGGGGGGGGGGGGGCTCCTGCTGCTGCAGGGCGACCTGGAGCCAGAGCTGTGCCAGGCTCTTCCCAGTGGGGGGATGGCATGCTACACTGGCGGCAGGTGGTGGCAACACTGGGAGGGGGTATGGATGGAGAGGGCATCTGCAGCCACCTCAAGACTCCCTCTAGCCTACCCAACCCCCCTCCCAGTGCCACCACTGCCTGCCCCAAGGTAGCACGCTCCAACCCACTGGGAATAGGCTGGCACGGCCTTGGCCCCAGCCCACAGCAGCAGCCCACCCTGCCCCATGCAGATAGGGGCCATGCACCCCCTGTGCCTCCCAGGATGCGTACAGCAGCAGGAGCTGCCACCCCCCCCCTCCAATTCCAGGGATGGCCACATGGGCACAGTGGGCCTTGGCTCTAGTCCCAGGCCCAGCTCCACTCCACTCCCTCCTGATCCCTGCCCAGCCCCAGCCCTATTCCCTCTCCCTCCCCCCCCCAAAGCTCCCCCCACAGACTTTCCTGCCTGAACTCATCTTAAGCCCTTATTCTCAAATACACTGGAGACCAAGGGCCAGTGAATAGGCACTAGGGATGAATGAGGAGCAGTCTTGGTGGCAAATTTAAGGCTCTGGGGCACTTCAGAGGACTTGAGCAGGCAGCACAAGTTCAGTCCTGCACTACCTGGCCGTCATGCTGATCCGGCATGGACAAGGTATCTACAGTATTGCCAGTTCTCAAAATTGTTGGCATTGTTCTTAAAGGCTACACCTGGGGAATGTGAACAATTTGGCTTTTTCTTTTATATATATATAAATAAGTATAGACTTTAAGAACAATGCCAAAAACCATGAGAGCTGGCCACACTGCATTTGAATGCTAAACAGCAGGACTGCCCTGCAGTGATGTTCTGCTTTCCATTGACTCAATATGATCTTTGTTCAGTTCAACTACAGCTATTTAGTGCTAGGGTGGTGTGAAATTGACAGAGACATGTTTCTACTTCAGTAAGGACATCTACATGTGCATATTAATGTGCTGCAATAAACTCTGATACTTTTTGCACCAGAGTTCATTGCTCCCGGGCATGTGTTTACATTTGCACCTGGGATCACAGCACATTGAGCAGGGTTGGAGCAGCCCTGGCTGACAAAGGGCCTGAGGAGTCAATCTGCCACATCCCCTGGCTCAATGTGCTGCAGAGGGGCTGCCTGGGGCACAAGGGAACTTCAGCACAATGCAAGCCAGCAGACAGCCCCATATTGAAGCACCTTTGTGCCCCAGCCAGCCAAGCAGTGTTTACATGTGTGCTGCTAAAGTTTTTTTTACTCTACAGTACGATAGTACTTGTATTTACAAGTACTATACTGCTGCAGAGTAAATTAGTTTACTCCAACCTAATAGGGACGCATGTGTAGAAGCCAAGATGTTTACTGCTCAGCTAATTAATTTACTGAGCAGTAAAATTCTCGTGTAGATGTGTCCATTGTTTTGAAAACAAAATATAGTGGGATCTGAGTTCCATTAAACATTATGTGTTGACAGTTTTTCTTGATAGAGGATGAAAAAAATTATGAAAACTTGAAAATGGTTGTACCATAGAAATCTGGTTTTTAAACCAGCTCTATCTTTAATTTATTTTAGGGACTTGATTGTGTTCTATAGGTATCTATATGAAAAACAGATTTCTTTCTGTAACCAGTTCTTTAATCTAGAATATGGTATAACAAACTCCAGCAATTCATTGGAAATTCAAATTCAGGCTAGAAAGTGCACATGTTTATAGTGAAGATATTTAACTAATAGAAGAACTTACTTTGGGATATGATAGGTTTGCCATCAGTTGAAATCTCTGAATCAAGACTGGGGGGTGAAATCCTGGCTTCATTTCCTGGTAGGTAAATGGAAATTTTGCCACTGACTTCAATGAGGTGAGGATTTAATGCGGGATATCTTTCTACATGATATGCAATAGTGCAAACAAAATTTCTAGCACCAAATGCTACCCACTTAGTGAAACTGCCTATGCCAATAGAAGATCAGAATAGATTATACTTACCATCCTTCTGGCCTTAAAATCTATTAATCTGTTTAATGATTCCTACGTAGTTAAATTCTGTGTCTGCACAGAAATCAGTATGGTATTATATGAAACATGAGGCTGGCACAACCCCATTGCTCACCGTTGGTGAATTTGTGCACCTGGTTTATGTGGAAAAATCTACTTTAGAGATTTTAAAATTAATTAACTTAATATTTTATTAATTAAAAATGTTGGTAGTACATTCACCTGTAAATCCATGTCAGTGTCTCAGCTACTACAAGCTCAACTATACGTCTGGGAGAAAGAAACACAAGGGACTAAAGGGTAGCCTAAAAAAGGGCTTTCACACACATTATAGTATGCAGTTTTAGGTCTTACTGTATTAGGACCATCAGCTTTCTAATACGGAACTCCAGCTGGTATCCCTGAACAGAGCAGGCTGTAGAGCCACCAGTAGTGCAGCACTAAATACTGTCCATCCTCATCCTCAGGCTTGTGTAACATTGCAAGGAAAATGGGAAGAAAAAGGCATACGTTATGTTGATTTTTTTTTAAATAGCAAATGTCTGATGCCTCAGGGGACTTTGATTAGGTATGTTTCAGGGTAGTCCCCATGGAGATGGTTAGTGGGCCAAATTAAGTGAGGTACACAAAGTTTGCCCGGATTTGAAGTTTGCTGACTCATGTCTGTGGAGACTGCAGTACACTTGGGAGACTATTGCTTGGGAGACAGTAACCATTTTTTAGTAAATTATCTAACTTAAATGGAAAGGTTAGCTCATGAAACTGTTGTGGGCAAACACAATATTCTATTGTATTTCAAACAGAAGGATTAGGTAGTAAATCAGAAACTCTGAGACTCACTTTTTTTACAATATAACATAATAATAAACTTGGAAAAAAAAGAAGTCCTACATGGATACCCTAGATAAGGGTGCCTATTAAAACATATGTGCTTCATTCATAGAGGAAGAGTTCTATTCCTACTTGCTGCTGTACAAATCCCATAGTGGTTCTCCTTTTATTATATGGGCTATACCCAAGGGAATGAGACAATTCTGTACACACGTTTTCATATATTTTTATATTCTCTGTATAATTTACGTTTCAGTAAATTATCTAAAGAATTTCGAGGTTTGGGGGTTTTTTTAGATGCTCCAGAGTTCCTTTTCACTATCACCAGGGAACTTTGCAGCATCTGCCTTATTCCTCAAGGAGTCTGCTACTAAGACAATCATTTGCAAAGCAACGTCTTACATTCAGCTTAATTGTATTTCTCTATTGTTCATTAAATGTTGAATACTGTATCTGATCATTTTCAAAATTTCAGAGTCTGTTCTGGACACAAATGGACAGAAACCTACTGGTCCTTGTGAGCATTAAAAATCTGGAAAAGTCTGATTTTCATTGGTGTACATGGAAGGATAAGGAGGCCCTCATAGTGTCCCCGGCTGAATTAATATGTTGTTCTCTCTCTTTGGGTATACAAGTATAATAGTGTGAGATCATAACATTCTCAAGAGCACTGTCTGATTGTCTGAAAGGGCATTAGGGAGGTCTAAGGAGACTTTTGAGCTTCATGTTTAGGCCAGTTCTGGTCCTATTGAAGTCAATAGGAGTGTTGTCACTGATTTCATTTGGATCAGAATTTGGCCTGAGGAATATAAATGTAGAGTGTTTTCTGTGAAAGGGGGTTCTTTGCTTGGTGGGTCTTAAAGAAGTATAAATAAGCAAAGCTACTTTTATGACTGAATCATGTACATTTTAGGCAGTACAATGCTCTTCTATTCACTCACATTTTCCATAAAATGTATTATTAGCATGTCCCACAGATTGAAAGTCATTGGAGTACAACCCAAAGAAACAGCAAGGCCTATGAATTTTCTCGCACTGTACATACAGCATAAGAACAAGCTAATTGATGGCAAATGTTCTATTGCTGGTAAAACCAAACCTTTTTGTTTCATCCTGCCAGGAAAAAATCTTCCATTCTACCTATTTTGTATAGAGCATATATCATGGTGATGTCAAAGTACCAGAACAAACCAAATTGATTGCATGTGGTTATTTTTCATTTTAAAATGTATCTGAAATGTAGGTGCAATTTACTGGGATTTGCTGTCAATTCTGAAAGCAATAATTCACTGAAATAAGTCACTTTTTAAATGCCTGGCAAATCCAAACGGTGTTGTTCGATCATGATTTACAGCACCAGGGCCCCTGCCAGACATACAGGTAAGGATGTGATAGGATCTGATGCGAGATCCTCACGGTTCTGCTTCCTGTCACACATGTAGAGATTGTGGGATCGAACATCAGATCCCAGCATGCCTTATTGTTGGTGCTGGGGGATCCCAGAATCATGATACTGGGCTCTCTCTGCACTGGCAAGCTCCCATGGCTAGGATCCCCCTCACTGATGGGCTCCCAGCCCCAAAGGCATACCTAGCCATACATTCAATTCATGGTATGATAAGAACTAGGCACAAAATTCTTACACAGTTTTTGTGGAATAACTTTGTGGGTTATTTCTTGTTTTATGATACCATTAATTGTCTTAATGTGTGGCCTGATGACAACTTAAGATGTGATTAACTGGTTAAGTGTAACATGGGGCAGAGGCCTAGAGATAAAGGACAAGATTCACATGAGGATTTCTATAACATTTTCAGAACAAAGGAGGCAGGGGTCTAATTTAAATCCAGTAGCCCTGTTTCAATGCAAAATCCAAATGCCTTCACTCCCACCCACTCCCAACCACCAGTGGTGGTGATCCAATTTCAGATCCCAATTCTACTTGATTCAAAACATGGCCTTGAATCCAGGTTTGAGAAAAATGTTCTGATCATTGGGCTGTAGAGTGTCAGGAATGTTTTGGTCCCCCCCGGCCCTTCTTCCCAAGTCTCACTGGTTAAAACTGGTACTGATACTTTGTGTAAACACTCATAGTTTCATAGTTTCTAGGGTCAGAACGGACCTGAGCAGATCATCGAGTCCAACCCCCTGCCATGGCAGGAAAAGGTATTGGGCTCAAATGACCCCAGCAAGATGTTTGTCTAGCCTTATCGTAAAGACCCCCAGGGTAGAAGTCAGCACCACTTCTCTTGGAAGTTGGTTCCAGATCCTAGCCGCCCTGACCGTGAAGTAGCGCCTCCTGATA
>NW_017728886.1:40619669-40620948 GCF_001723895.1 Crocodylus porosus
ATTTGAACAGGGTGCTTTTTACCCCCTCGTCCAAGTCACTGATGAAGATGTTGAACAGTGCAGGCCCGAGGACCTAGCCCTGGGGGACCCCACTGCCCACATCCCTCCAAGTCAAAAATGACCCGTCCACAACCACTCTCTGGGTGCGGCCGTCCAGCCAGTTGGTGACCCATTTGACTGTGTAGGTGTCGACACCACAGTCCCCCAGTTTCTTAATGAGAACGGGGTGAGAGACAGTCTCATAGGCCTTCCAAAAGTCCAGGAAGACTATGTCCACTGCTACCCCTGCATCTAAGGATTTGGTGAGCTGGTATTGAAGGCCACCAGGTTGGTCTGACAAGACCTGCCTCTAATAAACCCATGTTGTTTGCCCTGAAGCATAATCTCCCCTGCTGGCCCCTCATGGATATGCACCAGAATAATTTTCTCAAAAAGCTTGCCCAGGATTGAGGTAAGACTAACTGGCCTATAGTTTCCCAGGTCCTCCTTCCTCTCCTTTTTGAAGATGGGAACTGCACTGGCCCTCTTCCAGTCCTCTGGCACCACACCAGAGCACCACAAGTACTCATAAAGCTGTGCCAGGGGTCCCACAATGACCTTGGCCAATTCCCTCAGTACTCTGGGGTAGAGATCATCCAGACCAGCTGATTTGAATACATCCAGTCCCTCCAGAAGTTCCCTTACTAGTTCCTCACTAACCCTTGGTCTAGGCGCACCTCCCCTGTGGTATAAGGGGGGCCGAGAGTGGGGGGTGGCTGTTCTGGTCCCTGCTTAGGAAAATGGAGGCAAAGAAATCATTAAATATGTTGGCTTTCTTGTCTGGTGTAATGACCAAATTTCCTAGTGTGTCCTGCAGGGGCCCCATGTTACCCAGAACCTTCTTTTTGCCCCCTATGTAGTCAAAGAAGGACTTCTTGTTGTCCTTGATCTGGGAAGCTAGTTCCAGCTCTGCCTTGGCCTTCCTGACTGCCTCCCTGCATCCCCGAGCAACCACAGTATAATCCTCCCTGGTGATGGCCCCTCCCTTCCATTGGGTGTGTGCCTCCCTTTCAGCTAGGAGATATTCCCGGAGACATTCTCCTTGGGCCAAAGAAAAAGAAATAAATAGTTTTATAACCTTGTGGTTAGAACACTTATCTGGCTTTTCCAGTCCCTATTCCAAAGAATGCTTCAACAATTCGCCTGCTGGAATTCACCATCCAGCGCAAGGTGGCAAAGGCATGCAGTAAGGCAGCAGCCCTAGATTTTAGGAGGGCAGACTTCAATGAGCTAAGGAGGA
>NW_017728886.1:40622163-40643948 GCF_001723895.1 Crocodylus porosus
CATTTGACCCCAGTATTCTTTCCTGCCATGGCAGGGGGTCGGACTAGATGATCTGCTCAGGTCCCTTCCGACCCTACAAACTATGAAACATTTTATACAAAATGGCTTGAACAAGAGAGATTAAAAGAAACCCACCTAAGAATATCCAAGAGCCATCCCACCCCTCCCTAGCTGGATCTAGACATAGCACCCCTGGTGGGCTGGATCTAGACATGGTGACAGCACTAGGACAAGCAGCAGCTAGCATCCAGCAACAGTAATGGGATGAGCAGAAGTCCCATAAGCTGCACTGTGTCAGCATGGCTGTTGCTCAGGCTCCACCCCCTGTGAATTCTGCCCCTGAATTTCCAGGTCTACCAGAAGCCCCCATTGGCTGAAGGATATGGCTCTGTGGGCTGTATCTTTAACACAGCTCTTCTAGAACTTACAGGCTAGGTTCAGACAGTCAAGTCACATGCCTGCAGTGGCTCAAGCCAGAAGCTAGAGACGCTAGAGCACGACTCTCTAGCTGTGTGCTCACTTCCTCTTCCTGCTGCCTCTGAGGTCTCTGGGATTTGCAGTCCAGAATTACAGTAGCAGGACTCTGTAGGGTTGCTCATAACTTCCTCTTCCTGTTTCCTGGTACCTCTGGGATTTGTAGTCCACACTTGCAGCCAGCATTAAGTTTGAGCTGGGGAAGGGGTGTTTAAACCCCCTCCCTGGCCCCAGATACCAGCCGGGGTTTGCCCGGAGGGAGGGCGTGGGTAGTCCCTTCCTTGTAGACTGGACTGCATCCCCAGCTGGGCTTGCCCCTCCCCACTCCACCCCTTGTCAGCCAGCCCTCACTGCTCCCTCTAAGGAGCACAAGGGCATGGCAAGCCCTTCTCTCTGGAGCAGACAGCACAGCTCATCCCAGAGCTGGAAAGCATGCTGGGATGCTGGGGGACTGTGAGTTAACATGAACCAGGAAGAGGTCTGGAACAGAAGTTTCATAAACGGGGTTGATCCCAATCAGTTAAGTCTGAAACTACATTCAGTCAGGTTTATCTTAAAACACTTTCAGCCATTTTGAAACTGATTTATGTGCAGAGCTTCTGTTCTGTTACAGGTTTAAATCAGTTTATGATCACTTAACCCAGTTTATGTGTAACTTCTGTCCCTAGCCATAGAGGTATTGGAGGCCCAGGTTTCTTCAGATCAAACAGAGAGGGGATTTGAAACCAAGTTTTTTAACAATGTAAGTGTATTAATGATACAGTAGGAAGAGACCAAAATTGCCTCCTTCATTTTATGAATAATGCTTCTGTTCTCTTGAGCATATAACCTGAGAAAATGAAATGTTTTATTTCAGAAATGCCAGAATGAACAATTTCAATATTTCCAACTTGTTTTTCATTTTTCAGCCAAAATTATTCATCAGGCATGACCTAAATTTGCAAATAGCTGTATCTTTTAGTACATAAATGATTTGCCAAAAAAAAAAAATCTTTGCCCAGCTGTAGTTTTGATGCTGATTCTGGTTTCCCATTCTTTCTTTCTGTTCTGCAAACTCCCAGGATATTGTTCTGATTTTCAATTACTCTTTATGGGCAGGGGGATGGGCTAACTTGATTGTGTTCTTGCACTTTGCAACCAACTATTTTCTGTGATAAATGTCTGAGGACCAGGAAAGCATGGCTTTAATCTTCCCCTTTCAAAATTTTCATCAAACAATGTTTCCAACATATATTCTTCTCTGTCAAACATTTCATTTACTCTGTAATCTGGGGATAATTTAAGAATGGGTCTTTCACCTGTGTTGCTAAAAGCAGCAACCATTTTGCTTTGTTTCCACTGAGAGACACATGTGTTTATAGCAGATTTGATTTTGGGCTGCTTCTAGCTGAAAGTGCTGTCATCAGCCTCCTACATGGCCTGTCACAGGCAAGTCATCCAGTGATCAGACTTCACTGAGCTGCTATCAGTAGCCATGATTTGATTTGATTTCCATACAGCTTTCTCCTGTTCCAGGTTATTATAAATAGACAAGAGCCAGAGTCATACAGTTGGGATCAGGATTTGGCCTTCCTCAAAATGTCAGGGAATAGGGGCCTGGCTGGGGCACTTTTTGGATTGTAAAGTACTGAATCCGACTGTCACTCACACTGTAGGACTCCCTAGTCCCACTGAGATGTTGCCTCATGCTGCAGAAGTTTCACATGCAAATTAGGGTTGTGCCGTGGCCCCCATCCCTCAGACAGACCCTCTGATCTCCTGCAGACTGGGCCTCTCATTAAAGCTCCTGCTGGAAAGATGAACTCAGTTGGTGAGGTCTGCCTCCTTTTCTAACTCGCTATAGACTGCATGTCTCAAAGCACAGCAGACGCAGGTGATTTGGCCCCTGCTCTCTTCAGACAGCTGCAGCTTTGGGAAACCACAGGAGGTGTTTCCCGCAGCTCCTGCTCTCCACTGCCTGCAAACCTTATTCTACAAAAGGCCAAGTTTTCTGTCTCGCTCCCAAAACTATGACTTTGCCCAGTCTGCTGTACCTGGGTCTCTGTTGCTGCTTTTGTGCTGTGATTCTTTTGGAATCATGGCATCCTCTTAAAGCTAAGTATCCACTTGCTAAGGCTGGGTAGCTTCGCCATGTACCAAAATGCAGCCCCAAGAGCCAGTGCTCTGAAAGGATGCTTTGTTGCATTCAGCACTTCCCGTGTCATCCATATGTGCCGGCCTCATCTCTAGAAGCAGCAAATTCTCTTTCCTTTCCTTAGTACAAATGTTCAGATTGTTTGATCCCCAAGCATCCAGGAGCCTGAAAAGTTGAAGGATTTCCTGGTGGCATAGTGTTGGGCTCTCACTTTAAATAAATTCAGTAAGTGATTTTCACAGTAATCAGATCATCCTTAATTCAGGGTACAAATGAAGCATTTTTTTTCTTTTAGCAATGCATTAGCTCCTTCCCCTTCTTTGTTTCTATCCTTACTAGGTGAACTCTGTTGTTTCTCTAGATTTTTTAGTTAAAATTCCTCTTTATTTTGGTCAGATATCAAATGCCTAGGCTGGACTGGACCACGGACAGCCTCACAAGCCAGCTCCAGACCCACCACGGGTGGCAGGGCAAGCAATGAGCAAATCTGGAGTTGTAGGGATTAATATACCTGTCACTCTTCCACCATCAACATGCACCACCAGTGGGGACTCCATACATTGGTATTTAGTGGTCGGCCTCACCTCTGCTTGCTCTGATGCCCAGTTCCTGGCCCTTCCAGGATCTCCAAGGGCTGTGTCTTACCCCTGATTTGGGGCACATTTTTAATGAATGAGATTCTTTTCTCTTTCTTTGTACTGGAAAGTTTTCATTGACACAGGCTATTCATAGCAGTATCTGATTTTCTTTCTCTGCAGATCAGACTGTCTAATGTAGGAGACTACGTGGCAGGTTACCCTCCCTTGGTACTCAAACTGCAGACTTGTACCTTGCCTACATTTTTATGCAGCTCTGAGGTTTCAGGGCAAGGAATATCTTTGAGCCTGAATCTATTTTTACTCAACTTATTGTAGTGACACTGATGCAAAACTGCTATCAGTGACAGCAGAGCAATCCCTATGTTTGCAAATCCCCACATAAATGTACATTACTCTGCACTAATTATAACTAAAGATCTAACATGATACATTAATTGTTATTAGAAAAAAAGGACAAAAGTGAAAAATAGCTTTGGAGGCTCCTCCCCTCCTGCCAGTGAAAGGCCTCCATTCAGCCGCTGCATTAGTTCCAGTCTCATTTAGAGCTTGAGTCTCAAGTTATAGAAAGGCATATCTTCTTGCATCAGAAAAACTTAGTACTCCTCCAGTTGCACTAGAATTTGGAATTGGTGTATTCCCTCTGTTCTTCCCTCCTTTATTCCTTTTTGTCCCTTTCATTAGAGAACCGTACGCTGGCATTCTCTCTGTTTGTATTCCCTGTATCTCTTGCCCCTAGCCTCACCCTTTGCCTCTCACCCACCTCTGTTCTTCTGGAAAATGTCAGGTTAGAAACGTCTTTCACCAATAGCAAGTGAACAAAACATTCAGCAGTGCTATACACAATAGCTGCACATTGCAATTCATTCCACTTTTACAGCAGGAATGGAGCTTGTATTTACATACGCAGCTCTGGCTGACAAGAGATTGGAAGGAACGCATTCCTGTTTGCAAAGCTTTTCAGAGGTGCCAATTTTCTATATGCAATCATAGGAATTTCTGTATATAGCCAGATTTATTTTCTGACCTGGGGGAAGGGAGGGCGGGGGAAGAGGGGTGGTCATTAAAAGAGAAGCATTTAACAGCATTATTTTTTCACTATAGCTGTCAGTCAAGGGCAAAAGGAACTCAGCCTGCAGAGTGTACAACTGTTTTTATTCTTTCTCATTTAATTTTTACAGTAAAATACATCAGAGGTAAAAAGAATGGACTGACAATGGGGCATGCTTGATAAAGCAACCCATTTTTATCAGAGTGAAGGGGTGGGAGAGGGGGAAGGGGAATTATTGCCATTTGCCGTGCCTTTCCTGAGTATTTCTAGAGCTTCAGCACATAGACTTTACGAATTTGATCAAATCATCTCTGAAAAAAGTTGTCTTCTAAAACACAAACCCCCTAGTCCCTGCAGTTTTCAAGCACTCCAATAGTTAGGGAGGCCTGAGCTTGCATTTTGCTTTCTCAGGAATGGTAGAGGAGGCCATTTGCAAGATTTGAGCCATAGAGGCATAGAGAAGTAGGGCTGGAAAGGACTTCCACAGGTCATCTAGTACAAACCAAAAGCACGGGAAATAACCATGGTTGAAAATAGCCATAGCTATGCCTAGGTCATCTGTGACAAGTGACTGTCCCACCTCTTCTTGAACACCTCCACTGATGGAAAGTCCACAGCTTCCCTAGGCAGTCTGTTCCCCTGTATCCAAAATGTCCTGAAATTTACATCCCATCTCAAGGAAAACACGTAACAGTAAAAACAGTAGGACAGTGAAGTGATCTGCCTAGAGAAGCTATTTAAGGCATTTTCTTTACTGGAAGTTTTCAAGAAGAAACTGGATAGGCATCCATCTGTCTGGGATGGTTTAAAGATTTTGACCCAAGTTTTTAATTCTTGCTTTTGAAAAATCTTGTTGATTTTTTTCAACACTTTAGTACCAGCATGTTTCTAAAGAATTGATTTACCGAAATGGGCTTTTCCGTTTAAATGGGTTTGACATTTGTACTATAACATGTATTGGTATGTTCCCAAGTGCAGCACACTTCACTATGTTGCCTGAGCCACAGATACACAGTCAGACAGATCTGCTGAACACATGAATACTAAGGAAGTGGTTTCCCTAGTAACAATAACCATGTAACAGCTCTCAGAACTTCCTGCCCTTCCTTATGGGATTTTTGTTTGTTTGTTTGTTTTCCACTGGGTCACACAGAGTAGACACCAACACTGGAGATGGCTACAAGCTGTCCAGCTTGGATGCATTAGTGTTCCTGAAGTGGAGGGAACGGGACAGGACAGCTATTGCATTTCTAAATGGTGCCGTGACTGACTGTTATTGAGAAACAAAACAAAGCAAATTGTGGTGCTTAACCATCACAGCTACCATGTGTAAGGTGAAGAAACTCTGTTAAGATGAATTTTTGGATACAGAATGGTTTTGCCTTTTTGCTGTTATAACGATAGTCATAGTGGATTAAGCACAGCTCTAGAACAGTAATCTGTTAATGGAAAGCACTGCAGGGAGAGGAACATACTCATTAAGTGTGCACTTTTAGTGCAGGGCCTATTGATAGCTGTTTAGAGAAGGCTCAGTTCATGATGTTAAGCAGTGTTTTGTGACAGTGATGTGCTTCTGCCTGTGAGCGAGACAAAAATAATCCTGTCTGGCTGTAGAAGAGGAAGGGAGAGCTCTCTGTGATTCATTGAAAAGTCTTTCTTTAAGGAAGCTATTAAGCAGGGGACCCCTGGTATTTCTACAAGGTACAACCCACTGAATCAGGACACTATTTCATGCACCAAATTGTTTACAGCATAAGATGAGAAAGGTGGAATAATGCAAATTACTAATCACAAAAATTAACGTGCATCTCAGGCATGTCACTAAAAAGTTTAATCCTTGGCCTTCACCATGTGTCTATATGTTAATTATTACAATCACATTTGGCATGTCTTTTTTTAAATCAAATGGGTACTTTTGTCCAAGATTAAATAAAAAAGGTCATCTGTAACTTGGCCTCAAGGCTCTTTATCATTTATCTTGTGGTTTCTTACTAACTGATATTTCCCCCCCTTACTAGAAGGAAAAGCTGATAAGTACTAAATTAAATCAATTGTGAGTTTATTGTTAAGGCAATATTGGGAGCAGATATTATGCAATATAAATCATCAATGCTTTATTTTTTTCAATATCTTTGACAACAGTGACATCATGATGGTATCTCCAAATTGGCATAGGTTCTGTGAACTCCAGTCATATAAGGAACAGTACAAAACCACACATGTTTACATGTAATATTGACAAGCTTGATCCTGAGTGATGTAGCGCACCATCATCTCCACTGACTTTCATGCAAGTTGCAGATGTTTAGGACCTCACGGTCAGGCCAAGAACCTTTCAGCAAATTGCCTTATTTTCAATCACCACAACAAAAGGAGAAAGACAAAAAACTATTAACCTTCACTGACTGAGATGAAGTGGCTCAGTAAAGCAGACCAGTTTCTTTAACAAGGATACAATGAGCCCCAATAAGACTGGACAACACCCAGAGTAGTTCAAAAGAGCTGCAGATATAATCACTTACCATGTTTATAATTAATACCTTTGTGACCCTGTGAATGAATGATGAAGAAAGAATCACAGAGTCATAAAAGGGGCACAAAGGGATCATCTAGCACAGACACAGGTTGTACCATTCCTAAAGTATCCCTGGCAGATACTATCCAGCCTCTTCTTGAAAATCTCCAATAACAGAGGTTCCACAACTTTGCTAGGTAGTTTGTTCCATTGTCCTACAGTCAGGAGGTATAATATCATTCTTCCATGGGAAATTTGAACCAAAAGTATCTTAGGCAGTAGTGCTAGAGCTCTGTCATGCAAAACCAATGTGCTGGAATTCCCACTGGTGTCAGTTGCATGCAGATAAGGCTTGCAAGATCCACTCTTCTACGTTTCAAATTTGAATAAATTCATACAATAAAAATTATTGTTGCACAGTAAGGTTTTGTGTTGCACAAAGCTAGTGTCCTTACCGGTGATCCTGAAAGTCCTGATTTACACACGTATGGACTCACAAGGACAACTCACATGTGTAAAGGGCTGGACAAACAAACCTGCAGTGCTAAAAGGGGTGGGGGAGCTGCTTCGCTGGCGTGTGCATCAGCTGTTATAACGTAACTGTTGCATCTGTATGCAGCATGAGCCTGTAGTGATACAAGTGATCTATATCAAACCTGACTTTGACCCTGAATGAAACACTAGTAAAGTTGCAGCTTTTTGGCTACCCAAGTGATGCTACAGAATGTATTTATTTATTTATTGTTTAACTTTATATCTCATCCTATCCAAAAGGCTGAGAGCAGAATGATCCAGATGTATCGGTATCCTATGATTTCAGTATAAGTGTTTCATCTGTCTATACCCCTAGTGTTTGCAGTAACATGGCAGTATTCTTTAAATAGTAGGCAATAAGGGTAGTTTTATCAAGATGAATGGGACTTTGGGCCAACACAAATGCTTGTCATAAGTGATTATGGAACTTCCCACCATAGAGGAGATTTTTCTCTTCATTTCCTACCTTAGAAATGGACTATAAACATTTTACTGTAAGTAGATGAGCCCTTTTTCTACCAGCATCAGTTCTCCAGTGTATTGAGCATGGCTTCCATTCCTTTGACTTTGATGCTTTTAAAATGGGATTTTTTCCCCCCCAGAACAACCTTCTATGCCAGCCCTAGTAAATACCAATTTCATTTCCATCCTATTATTTTTCTAATCAAGGGTTTGTCATGCAAAAGAAGATCTGAGGTGACTGTGTTCTCCATTATGCAAAGTATTCCATTATGATAATGGCTTAAGGACAGTTTCATAGAGGTGTCGTGGAAAGCAATCACAAACAAGTGCAATGAAATCATAGACAAATCCTTCATATTTTGTCCTCCCATTTAAAATTCAGGCCACAGAGTTCACCTTAATTTTCCCCACACACATTTTCGCTGACATTTCCAGTCTGTACATACAGTAAATAGAAGAATTGGCAGCTTTCACGGAATAGACTTCTGTTAAGTGCTTATCAAAAGAAGAAGAAGAAAGGGGTTGTAAAATGCAGTCATATTTAGTACACCCTTAACTTTCCTTTACTTCCTCTTCTAAACTCACACTTAGTAAAATCTACAGTCAATGAAATTTACCTTTTGAGCTCAAGTTGTTTCTATTCAGAACAAAGTAAAAAATATGCCAGCAAAGAAAACCTGGTATTTCTTAGAAATTCTCTTTTCTTTCTTATGTGAAATCCCAAGGGGCAGGGCTCTACAGAAAGGGAGTTTATTTTCTAAATCCTTTGAACACAAAGCATTTACATTTTCTAGGGCAAGATGTTTTCCTAGACAAACTCAACATTATACCTTTGTATTAATACTTTTGTCATGGTGGTGAATGTGCATAAACATACTTGTATACTTAATATCCATTAGGTGTCATTTGAATTATTCTAATATATTGGCTTATAAACAAAACTGTTGTGAAAAGTCTTGGAAAGTAACATTTTTTCAACTATCTATATTGTTAACTCTTTGTTTGTCTTGTCTCTTCCCCTTTCACATACTCCATCCACATGCCTGCAGCAGAATACAAAAATATAATGTCAGGATTATATATAACTCTTCACAGAATAATGTAAAAAAACAAAAACAACCCCCCCCCCAAACCCACAAATGTTTATTGCTCAAGATTTCAGGGGGAAAAAAATCTCAGTTTATTTTGTTGTACCCTGAAGCTGGAAAACCTTTTTGATTGAGGAACATATAGCAATTTTTTAAAACCTTAAAGATAATAATGTTTAGATTTAAGGAGTCATCTTCCATTGTTCATTCCACAGCATCCTTGCAAATATGAAGAGTGGGACAGCATTGTTTTTTATTCCTGTTTAGGGCTTGTTCCTTCATTAAGCCCTCCTTGGTAATAGCTCAGCATATGATGGGGGTGGCCACTTATTTGGGCCTGAGGGCCACTTAGGGAGTTTTGGTGAGCTGTTGCAGGCCAGATCATCTAAAACAAAAACAAACAAAAACACTAGCTGCCTTTTGTTTCACTGATAAATTTGCACTTTGATACCAGATATAATCAGTCCATAGTTTAATCAGTTTCTGTGCAGCACTTATGGATATGGCACATCTCTTTTCAAGTTCCTCCCAGACAAAACTTTTGGCTCTCATAAAACTTCCAAAGGATGTATAAGATTCTGCTTTTTCCTTAACTTCATGCCTGTTGCATTTCAACACCTTGTATGCTAATAAAAGGGATAATAGATATCACTTCATCATCTTAGTATTTAAGTCTAAGTTGTCTACATTAATTTTCCACAGCAGTGAGGAGTATCATCACTAATTTTAAATGCATCTGTCAGTTGTCTGATGTCATCAGCATAAAATAGGATGCTTAAATACAGATGAACTTAAATCATACCATTCTTCTCATCTAAAATTCTTACTGTCCAGTTTAAAAACTGGCAAAAAAAGTGATGATGATTCCATGCTACCTTGTCTTACACCAGCCTTGTTTTTGAATCAGTTGCTTAATCTTCCACCAATTACTGTGGGACTGCAGAAGCCTTCATAAAAAGATTTTGCAATTAACTTAGCTGGAATGCCATACAATTTTATTACTCTCCATAATGCTTTCATCCAAAACTAATCAATTGTCTTTGTAAAGCTGATGTGGAAAACATCTTTCATCCTAATTCTTGCTGTTTTTTCATCAACTGTCAAGAGTAATTATCTCATCAGTGCCACTTGCACATGGTCTTAGGGTTTCTCACACCCACACCCTTCCTAAAAGTGGCTTTAAACTACTGACTGTTCCTTTCAGGATGGCATTTTATGGTACTGACAACTAGACTCTAGCGCTATAAATTATTTGGGGTGGGAAGACCTTCTTTCCTTAAGGTGTATACAGTTATTGTCTTCAACTAGTCACTCGGTACTTTATTTGCCATGCCTTCTAACACAGGGGTTTTCAACCTTTTAAATAAGGGTACCTGCAGTGGCCCTCTTTTTAATAAGTGTACGCCCCCAGGCAGCGGAGGGGTGCAGCATGTGGGGGGTGAGTGGCTCTGCATGGCGCAAGGGGGGCAAGCAGCCAGATGCAGCACAGGGCAGAGGGGGGTGGGTGAGCAGCCAGGTGCGGAGCGGGGAGGTGACGAGCAGTGGCGTGGTGGCCATGTGGCTTTCGTGCGGCCTTGCTCTCACCCCACCCTGGCCCTGCTCCTGTGAGTCAGCAGCGTGGGGTGGTGGCGCTCCATCCCTGCTGGCCCCCATATACCCCCTGGGACCTTTCAAAGTACCCTCAGGGAATACATGTACCCCTGGTTGACACCCCCTATTCTAACATCATTGTTTCTAATATTTGGTTGGCACTGATTTTTAACAGCTCGGTGCAGCTCTCCATTTTTTCAAACTACTTTACTGTTCTATTTCTACAAATTTGCATAGAAGGAATATATTGACTAACACACCTAAAGTGATGTTTTCCAACCACAGTCTTAAAATATTTCATAACCATTTCTGAATTAAACCTCAAAACACTCTGTGAGGGGTGTGTGAATTATTAGCCATATTTTACATATGGGTAAACTAAGTTACAAAGAGTTGAAGACTGATACACATAGGAAAAATGCTTAAACCTCAATGCCTAATCTTACTAGCTTCTAAATCAATAACTATGAACTGAATAAAGGGGCATCGCCAAAAGGGCTAGATTATCAAAATCATTAAATTCCCTTTCCCAGAGTGGTTGTGAATCCATGTTGAACTAATCAGTCACAACTGAATTTTGATGGAGTAACTAAAATATTGAACCTACTCAGAAAGAATAACCAGTTGGCAGCCCTCAGGCTGTGCTTTTCCAAGCATCATAACAGCTTCCTCAATCATATCTGCTTTCTTCCATTAAAGCAAGACTTGCCCATCCTATACTGCAAAACCTGTGGCCGCAGAGGGCCCCACAGCTAAGGGCCCCCTTGCACATAGACAGCGGAAGCTCAGCCCTCCCAAACACAGGGCAGCAGCAGGCATTGCCTTAGGGCAGCCTGGATGCACGGTCCTAAAGCAGTGGGGGAGGGGCGGACATGCTAAGCTATCCTATGCACTCGGAGCTGGCTCAGCCACAGGCAGGTAAGTTTCCTTTAATTTTTTTTTTTTATTTCCATGGGCTTGGAGGGAGGGCAGATGGGGTAAGGAAAGGGCGAATCATTCATCCCTGCCCCTGGCCCAGTCCCTCCTGTACTGCGGGGATTGTCCCATGACCCAGCCTATCGCCCATTCACCATGTCTGGGGTCCCGGCTGGGTCTTGGGACAATCAGAGCCCGGCGGCCAGGGGCAATGTGTAGGGGGTGCACGCAGGTGCACGTGCACCCCCTGAGTATGGTGGTGCACCCCCTGTGAAAAGGTGCTGCTGACACTGTCAACGCTCACCACCCTGCCGCTGACACCGCCAGTGGCATCTGTGGACGGTCAGCAATCCCCACTGGCTGCTGCTGCTGCTGCCAGCAGCACCTGCACATGGTTGGCACTCCACCCCCACCCCCCCACTTCTGCCAACAGTGCTGGCAGGATCTGTGGGAGCTCCCCATTCACTGCCGCTGTGCTCCTGCCACCGCTAGTGCAGCTGTGCCCCCCCCCAGCTGCTGGGGGCACACACCGTTCATGCTGGTGTCTCCTCCAGAGGCACAGTGCCGGGCAGCCAAGGCGGGGGGAAGGCATGTGGCCTCCCGATATTTGCATGGGCAAAGGCAGGCCACACCTGTAAGCTGGGCTCAGCTTCTGCTCCATGTGTCTGCGCCTTGCCACCACCACTTTGAAAGGGGCACCCACTGCTATTGACTCGCTGTCCAGACTGCCCAGTGGCGGGATGCACACGGTGGTACCCACTGCTTTCAAAGTGGTGGCGGTGAGGTGCAAAGACACAGAGCAGAAACTGAGTCTAGCTGGCAGCTGTGGCCCGCCCTTGCCCATGCAAAGATCAGAGGACCACATGCCATCCCCTCTTGGCTGCCCAGTGCCATGACTCTGGAGGAGCCAGCAGGCTCTTTCTGGGGATGACGTGGGGTGGGGCAGGGTGGGCTACAGGAGTCCCAGGGGCTTCATCATCTCCAGCCTGGCAGTGAAGCCAAGGCTGGCCCTGCTCTGGGACCTAGCTTCAGGCCCCCCCAGCTGATGCAGGGAGGCAGCCAGGACTGGGGTGGGAAGGTGGTTGGGGCTGGGGACAGTGCAGCCAGGAGGCAGCTGGGCAGCTGCTGGGGCTGGGAGGCAGCCGAGACAGTTGGAGTCAGGACTGAGAAGGGTGTGGCCGGAGCTGGGAGGCAGCTGGGGCCAGGGCTGGGAGGTGGCTGGGGTGGTGCAGTGCCGGGCAATGCCACTTGCCCCCCTTGTTCCTTTCCCCTCCTCCCTCAGACTTTCCCATGAGGGGGCATGTATGCATCCAGCCTCTCACCACCCACTTCTTGGCTACATGTATGAAGAGCGCGTTGTTCTGTCCATTTCAATACCAATATTTCTTTCTGTAAATATAAAGAGCAAGGAATGTATCCTGTTCATTTAATATTATGTTACATAAGCATGAGACAATGTAATGTGCTAGAAGAAATTAGGGACTTTCCATCATGCCCAGTTTCTGGTATAATTCCAGTATATGTTATAGAATCTGGATGATTATAGTACTGGATTTCCAATAATTTATGTTATTTGGTTCATCCTATGATTTCTACACTGTGCTAGAGGTATTTGGCCTCTAAGAACAGCTCTTTATGTGTTCCTCATAATGATACAAGCTTGATACTTATGAATTGTTCATCAAATAGTCTAATGCAAAGATTCTCACGTTGTATATACTGAGCATCCTTTTAAATGGTGCTGCTAATCTTTGAATATTTATCTCTTATAAATTATCACCTTAATTACAATACTTAGTAAAACTGGTTGTGATCAAGTAGGTCATTGCAGCAATTTTTGTTTATGAGATAATAGATCTCTTTCTTGGTGGAGTTAGGGCAAACATTAAGGTTACCTCTTCTGGCTGCATATTCCTTTAAACATCAAAACACATTCAGTTGCCACAGCTCTTTTAACAATAAATGGATCTTTAAAGTTACATAGCCATTGTAGACCCAGAATAAATTAGCTGAGATGAAAAAAAAAATGTTGTTTTCTGAAGTATATTCTTATATAAGTGCTCTCTGCATTCATCTGGAGTTTATACTAACTATGGCCCCAGTTAGGCCTTACTAAGGTCAGAAGGACTAGTGTATACCTACACAGAGTCTGGAGCTTTGATGAAGAAGTCTGATCAGATGTTATAAATTGAATCACACAGGGCCTATTATTATAGAGATTCTTCCAAATTTGCTTCTCCCCCATAGCCTGTCTGTCTGGACTTACAGTATCTTTCAATTAGCTTGCCAACATTTAAGTAAAATGGCCCATTTGTGGCTAGAATATGAGGACTAATATGCATGTCCAGCCCATTCCATTTCTAATTTGGCATCCTTCTCAGTGGAAAGCTGGGTTTCCTGTAAGAATGCTAATTTTAGCTTTTTTTCCATTTTGAGAAAAGGTCTTTTTCCTTTTAATAGGATTATTTATTCCTTTAACATTCCACAAGCACATTCTAAGTCCTGTATCCCTTATTAATTTCTACAGGCACTTGTTCAGCTGAAGATCATACATTTGTATATAACAGGCTGACTGTTTTTGCCTGAACACCCTACCCTGTCAGAAGATATTGATCCTGTTGGGAAATGTTAAGTCAGATCTGCTGATTTAGAGATTCATGTGACTTCTGAATTCACTGGAATATAAGGGCAGCAGGAATGGCTTCCTGGAGAGGAATGGAAAAATTTATACTTCCTGCAACTATTCTTAACTTTTTAAAGCAACACAATGCATAATTATGTGCTGTTTATAGCACTGATTCTAGGCTATGGCCAAGAAGTGCACATCACAACTCAGGAACTATTCCTTGATTCTGTGCCATGTGTCAGTCCTATACCCTATACTCCAGTATCTGGAGGGCTGCTGCAAGGTACACCAGCTGTCAACAACCTGCGGGGCAGCCAAGATTGCCAATAGGTATAGAACCCCTGGCTACATTCCCAACATCTGGCATAGGAGTTGGGGTGATCCTCCAATGACCTGCTATATCAGTGCTCCAATATGTGCTACAGTAGAGTGCAAAGTTAGCATGCTGCTGGGGAGAACTTGTTCTCTGTTTTATGTGGGAGGTTTCACCTACACAAACATTTACTTTGCATGTCCTAGTAAATCACCATTTACTGATAATACAATGCCTTTCAAAATAAAATTATAAAAAGGCCAGCACAGATGGGTTGTAGACAGAAGTCAATACGGGTGAGTAGACAGTAACTGGTTTCATATAGGGCCTTTATAACTAGAATAGTGCTAACTATATTCAATGTTATCTATGTGTTTCTCTTCTGACAAAGTATGAGATAAGCATATGGAACTGTGGGATCGTTAAGTGATTTAAGTTTCCTTATGTTCAACTTCACTGAAGTTACATGACTTAAAGATGGAAATGATCGCATTACATGACACTAGTAACCTATTTTATAAATTATTATCCCAATACAGTACAATAGCCTTGTAGGTTGCAAAATGGAAATCCAAAGGTTATTGTTCTCCTATTGTATCTCTCCAAAGCCTACCTAGAGTTTCTGAATGGAGACGTACTGTTGAGAATACCTTTACACTCTCCTGGGAAAAGAATAGTGAATATCTTGTTGAAGTAAAATATTTGTTGTTTCTGGAAATCAGGTGGCTATTTTTTTTGAGTGAAATACCTTCTTGTGAGGAAAACTATATAGTTATGGGTAGAATTTATTTTGATAATATATGTGTGGCTTCTGTTTGGGGGGCAGAGGCCCTTAAAATAAGTTATGCGTTCATATTAGTTCCTCAATTACTTGGTAAAAAAGATCCAGAATATTTTAAGAAATGCTGAGAATAGTGGAATAGTTGCCTTGAAAGGGAAGCATGGAGAAAATATTTTTTATCAGGTTGCTAGTTGTTTTCTATATAAGAATATTTTTGCTGGTTATGGATCATTACATTAGACAGAAGTCAACAGAGATCCTTCAAATAATATGGCTATCATATTTCTGGAATAGCATCTAATTTACCATCACCATAACTGACTTGGGGAAGTTAAAAGTACTTCAGGTGATAGAAATTTCTACCATGCCTAAGATAAACAGGGCCTACTCTGAAAAGATTGGACCTTTTTTACTATTTAGAACACTGGCCCTGAAGCCATGACCATAATGTTATTCAGGATCTACTACTGTATATGATTTAATCATCCCTTCATGTTACATCTGTGGAGGGATCCGTATAACTGTATGGGCCAATAGCGGTAAGAACAACCACAACAGTGTATGTATAATAAGAGTGACATTTATAGACAAAAACAAAGTTATCTTGGCCACTCATGGAGGTGGATCTTCTTAAGGCAAGCCAGGGAACTTCACTGCCTCTATTGGGCATCTTTGGGGCAAGAGTCACAGACCAGATTAGATGATTTTACAGGCCATAGGACACCAATGTCCTTCTATCTAGGCCAGTGTAGTGTCTTGGCTAGAAAACCAGTTAAGATCTCAGATAAATAGGGCCCTGGCAGACATTACATTTAAGATGAGACAAACCTGTTAATCATGCCATAAATAGTAACCCTGCTGCATGTTCAGGGAATTAATGGCATGTGGTGACATAACTTGGGGGGAAAGAGGGGGATGGGGCAGCTGCCTCAGGCACTGATTTGGAGGATGAAAAAAGCAGCTGCTGCTGGTAACCACACATTCATGTTTGCAACTGCAGCAGCAACTGGAAGTTGCTGCTTCTGCTTTGCCCTAGGCATGCAGCCACATCCCTACACTGCTGATTGCATAATGGAAAACCAGTCACAAAAATATTCCACAAAATATGCGTCATATTTTGTGGTTGGTTTCTATCATGCCTTAAATTGAATGTGTGGCAGGGAAATAGCCATGGCATGTGGGGCTTGGTTGGCAGCTCCCAGTGTCAGCTTTGCATGGAGCTGTACCCTGTTGTTTTCAAGGTGAGAACCTGGGGGAATCTCATGAGCTGAGCCAGGGTGCTGAGTCATGGGGAGCCGTGAGGCATTGTTCTTGTCTTGCCCCGCAGCTGTGGTGGGGGCTGAGGAGAAGGTTAGGTTCTGGTGCTGTTACAAAGAGCCCCGTGGTACTCTGCAACCTGGAAGGCTGACTGTCTTGCCCTGAAGTTTCCAGGGAGCTGTGGAGCAAGCACTTGACACATCGCAGCAAAGGGGACCCTGGGATAGAGAAGTTCCAATGCCAGGGTTCCCATGTGCTGGGACATTTAAGAATTGTGTGTGCAGTTTCCTGACATCTGGGTACGTTGGGCTCTAGGTTCTGGAACTGGGGCTGATAATCAGCTGATGGTTGGTCTTACCCACAGGACTGCATCAGTCCTGAACTACCTCTGGTCCAATCAACTGACCGTTGGTCTTTGCCCCAGGACCAGGTTGGTTTATGCCAAACTGTGGCAGAATGGGATCTTGGAGTCATTATTGACTCCAGTATGAAAATGAGCCGCCAATGCGAGGAAGTGGTCAGTAAGGCTAACTGCATCTTGTTGTGCATCTACAGATGCATCACAAGCAGGTCCAGGTAGGTGATCATTCCCCTCTATGCGGCATTGGTTAGGCCACAGTTGGAATATTGTGTCCAGTTCTGGGCACCGAACTTCAAGAGGGATGTGGCTAGCACTGAGAGGGTCCAAAGGAGGGCCACTCGCATGGTCAAGGGGCAGCAGGGCAGGCCTTACGAAGAGAGGCTAAAGGGCCTGAACCTGTTCAGCCTCCACAAGAAAAGGCTGAGAGGGGATCTAGTGGCCATTTACAAACTCACCGGGGGGACCAGGGGAATTGGGGGAAGCTCTGTTCCCCCGGGCACCACCTGGGGTTACTAGGAATAATGGCCACAAATTCTTTCATAACAGTTAGGGCTGGAAGGGACCTTGGAAGATCTTCAAGTCCAGTCCCTTGCCCCAGGGGCAGGAAGACAGCAGGGGACGGGACATAGGATCACAGCAAGAAAAATATCCAAATGTCTCTTGAAGGCATTCAAGGTAGATGCTTGAACCCTCTCCGGCGGCAGTCTATTCCAGACCTTGGGGGCTTGGACAGTAAAGAAATTCTTCCTTATGTCCAGCCTGAAAAGGTCACGGAGGAGTTTGTGACTGTTCAACCTTGTCATCCCTTGGGGGGCTCTGGTGAACAAATGTTCCCCCAGATCCTGATGGTCATCCCTGATAAACCTATGGGCAGCCACCAGATCACCCCTGAGCCTGCGCTTTTCTAGGCTGAAGAGTCCCATGGCTCTCAGCTTCTCATTGTAAGGTTTGTCTTCCTGACCTTTGATCATGCATATGGCTCTTTTCTAGACTCTCTCAAGCTTCTTCGCATCCTCTTTGAATTGTGGAGCCCCAAACTGGACGCAGTACTCCAGCTGCGGCCTCATCACGGCTGAGTACAACGGGAGAACGATGTCCTGGGATTTGCTTGAGAAGCATCTATGGATGCAAGCCAGCGTTTTGCTTGCTTTACTACCTGCAGCATCACATTGATGGAGAGAAAGTTCAGGCTGGATATCAGGAGACATTAGTTTACAGGCTCTACCAGGCTCTGGAATGGGCTCCCAAGTGAGGTAGTATTCTCTCCTACCTTGGGGGTCTTCAAGAGGAGGCTGGACAGATATTTGGCTGGGTTGATATGACCCTGGCAACAATTCTTGCCTAGGGCAGAGGGTCAGACCTGATGATCTGTTTAGGTCCCTTCCGACCCTAAGCACTGTGATTCTATGAAACTAAAGGCACCCGGTTTTCAACTCACTGGTGCAGGGGACGCCCAGGATCCTAAGCTCTTCCTGTACTGATAAGTTATAATGGTTCAATTTGGATCTTATCCCTGATGTCAGAATTGTGCATCCTGCCATGCACATCAGACATGTAACTGAGGGCACAAGTAATCTCAGATCAGAAATGTATAGGCCATGTGGCTGTGCTTCCAAATTAATACATAAGTCATGGTTTCATAGTTTCTAGGGTTGGAACGGACCTGAGTAGATCATCTAGTCTGACCCCCTGCCATGGCAGGAAAGATTACTGGGGTCAAATGACCCCAGCAAGGTGTTCATCTAACCTCTTCTTCAAGACCCCCAGGGTAGGAGCCAGCTCCACTTCTCTTGGAAGTTGGTTCCAGATCCTAGCTGCCCTGACCATGAAGTAGCGGCTCCTGATATCTAGCCTAAATCTACCCTCTGCCAGCTTGTGACCGTTATTCCTGGTCACTCCTGGCAGTGCTCAGGAGAACAGGGACTCCCCCAATGCCTGCTGGTCCCCCCTGACTAGTTTGTAACAGGCCACTAGATCCCCCCTCAGCCTTCTCTTGTGGAGGCTGAACAGGTTCAGGTCCCGTAGCCTCTCCTCATAGGGCCTGTCCTGCTGCCCCCTGATCATGTGAGTGGCCCTCCTCTGGACCCTCTCCATGTTGTCCACATCCCTCTTGAAGTGCGGCGCCCAGAACTGGACGCAGTACTCCAGCTGCGGCCTGACCAGTGCCGCATAGAGGGAGAGGATCACCTCCCTGGACCTGCTCGAGATGCATCTGTGGATGCATGACAAGGTACGGTTGGCCTTCCTGACTGCATCCCCACGCTGCCGGCCTATGTTCATCTTGGAGTCAATGATGACTCCAAGATCCTTTTCCACCTGTGTACTGACAAGAAGGGAGTTCCCCAGCCTGTAGGTAATGTGCCGGTTGTTCCTCCCCAGGTGCATCACTTTGCACTTGTCAGTGTTGAATCCCATCCTAGTCTCATCCGCCCACCCCTGTAGCTTGTCTAGGTCTGATTGGAGCCTATTCCTCCCTTCTAGCTTGTCCATATCCCCCCACATCTTAGTGTCATCAGCAAATTTGAACAGGGTGCTTTTTACCCCCTTGTCCAAGCCCTTCACACTTTTGACCTTTGTGAACAGCTAGACACTGTTAGCATAATCTTATTTAATTATTAATGTTGTGGTACTGCAGAATTAGAGTAAATTAGAGTCAGTTAGAGTAAATCACTGTGCCCGACGCTTTTCAAACACCCACCTAACCAAGCGCACGTCCCTACTGGGGAGCACTGACATTATTACTTAAGAATGTATGGGGCTTATACCCCCATTTCTTTGTATAGGCCAATATCTCTGGATAAGCTACATCTCCTCTACTTTATGAAAGACAATTTTTTACAAGTTTGCCCTCCCATGGGAAGAAACTTGGTCAAAAGAAGTTCTCTAAGCAGGTTTGATAAAATGCATTTATTTATTAAGAACATGAAATCTAACAGTATATCTTTAGTATCAGACACTATAGGAAGAGTGGCCAAACTGCATCCAGCTCCTGGGTAGTTTAGAAGTGATTCCAGAAGAACAAGAATTAATTAAATAAATTCTTTTTCACTGTTTCTGTCCATTTATATCCTATTTTTGATTTTCTTCGGTTTTTGCTTATTATTTGTTCTAGGAATTCGTTAAACAACAAATTATTCTATGAGCTGTGGTGCTGTGCACAGATTATTGACTCTGGGATATGGGTAGGGTGGCCATTTGTCTGGTTTTATAGAGGACAGCCCAGTTTTCTGCTACTCTGTCCTATTGATACAAAACCAGATGCCTTTATGATACGAAACTGGACAGCTTTATGTCCTCTATTTTCCTATGCAGATTTCCACCAGTCTGACATAAAGGTGTCTGGTTTCATATGATGAGGACAGAGTAGCAAAAAACTGGACTGTTCTCTATGAAACTGGACGAATGGCCACCCTAGATATGGATACCTTGAAAGTTCTTCATCTTGTTGCTCCTGGCCATGCCAGACATGTTCACCTATGTTGTCATGTTCAATTCACTAAGGTTCTCTACCTAGCAGCATTCATTTCTGCAACCATTTAACCATGTAGAACAACTTCCTACAACTACTATAAACAGTGAGCAAACATGCCTACTAAACATACTGGTAATTAGCTGCTTTCCCAAGACCACTTTTCCTTGGTGCTAAAGGAGTCTCTGTCAAGTGTGGCCTCGTCAAGGCTCTTCAGCCCTTCTTACAGTTTCTTCAGATTTACAGTATCTGGGGTGTCAGTGATTGCTGTGACAAAATCAGAGCCTTAATCATTATTCCTTGAAGTTCTGCTGACATCAACTTGTCTCTCCAAATGAAGAGTACAAGGGGAGAAATAAAATGGTGTTAGCTTCTCACCACAGCATACATCACCTTCCCACTTAGTCTAAATTAGAAATGTTTTAAAGTCACAATAGTTCATTCACAAAATTTGATTTGAAACAGTTTCATGTAAGAGACTTCAAAGGCAGAAAGGAGGGCCCACAATTTTGGACATCAACTTGGAGATTAGACTTCTTAGGATTCAGTTTCCTACCTCACCACAGATTTCTTTTGGGTCTTTTGTCAGATCATGTAATCTTTCTCTGCCTTACTTTCTCATCTCTATAATGGGGTTAAACTGTTGTTCCTACCTCACAAAGTAAATACTTTAAAGATGGCGAGGGATTCATGTCTATAGAAATAGGGGCCCTATAAATTCCTTAGATAAATCTTCACACAATTTTCAGCAGTGATTCATATTTATGACTGAGGCTGACTTTATAAAGTCTATTCTATATCTGTACTGTGGATTTTAGGTTTTGTGTTCCCTGTGTGTTGTTAACTCCTATGTTCATGTTTTAGTGAATCTATATGGTAACTGGGCTTCCAAATAACATAATTTTACTATAAAAATAAGTATTTTGTAATATACACCTATTTTTCTAGCTTTAAAAATGTGTTTCAACTATGCTGCATGTTGAAATATTGTACAATAGTATTAAAATATTTTGTGGCAACAAAACTTGGAGTTCAATCAATATGACATGGTGAAAAAACCACCAGGTCTTGATTGTAAGTCTTTACCTTGCAAGCTGTCACAGCTGAGCATTTCTCACTACCTTCACCACTGAACTTAATCCTGACCTGAAGGGCTCAATATCAGCTTGTCATAGCTGACAAAGTCCCACAATGATGTTGGCAGTTGTGCTAATATGTATATTTTTATTTGCAGCTTTAACGCTTTTTTTAGAAGTATCTTGCAAGGTGTAGTGATCCGTGAGCACACTGCTTCAATCCATGAGCACACCATTTGTTGTGAAATTCTCACTGGGTCTGAAAAAGGAGCCTACCACATAGACTTAATTTAGAGTTAGGTTTTCTCTGAGATGGCCTCAAACAAAGGGCCAAAGGGCCATCACTATTCTGAAGACTGACCCAGATTGAAGCAGGAAGGCAAAGCAGCAGGAAAATACTCCAAGATGAACATGGGCTGGCAGTGTGGAGAGGCAGTAAGGAAGGCCAACTGCACCTTGGCATGCATCCACAGATGCATCTCGAGCAGGTCCAAGGAGGTGATCCTCCCCCTCTATGCGGCACTGGTCAGGCTGCAGCTGGAG
>NW_017728886.1:40644288-40648527 GCF_001723895.1 Crocodylus porosus
CGGACTAGATGATCTGCTCAGGTCCCTTCCGACCCTACAAACTATGAAACTATGAAACTATGGAACCTGGCCTGGATTTACAAAGAGTGTACAGGCTGGTGGGGCCAACCTGACAATGCACCCTGCCCCCCAGGCACCAGCTTTCCCAGCAGGGGCAGGCCCCCACCCTTCTCCCAGGTTGGGAGGAAAGCTCCTTTGGAAGGTGTATATATGCTGAGGTCACTCTCGCCATGATTCAAAAATGTGTGAGTGGCTCTGAGTGATTCCCCCGCATCGGAGGTGCTCAGACAAGTCGAGGGAGCGTGCTCCTGGCTGAGGTGCGCAGGCCAAAGCCTCCTGAATGCTTGAGGGGTCAAAGATCCCATGCCAAAATATATATATTCCCCCCACTACTTTGCAAATGAACTCCACCTCTGAACGAATTCCAAAGCAGGCAATTGCTTTCAACCCGCCTCAGGTTGAATTTACCTCAACCCCCATCGCTGTCTTGCCTCGGGGAAGAGCTGCTGCCTGCCCTGCACCCTCTCCCTCCCCATGGAGATGCTGGCGCAGTGAGGAGCAGAGCAGAGTGGCCCCCGCACAGCTGAGCAGTAACTTACTGCCAGAACGGTGTCCCGCGCTGGTTCCAGTGCCTCCACCACACTCCACACCCAAAGTTTACAGGAAGCCGCAGCCCAGCTCCTCTCCAGGTGGTTGTGCGGCATTAAAAAGTTTGTGCGCAGCAAGATTTTTTTATTGTGCGTGGCCACTCATGTGTGCAGCTTAGAGGGAACTTTGGTATCTTGATAGTCCCATGAAATTTCTTTGTCCCTAATCTATGTATAAAAACACTAATTTAACCATTATAGAATGATAAAATGTTTTGTACACACACGGGTCAAGTAGTATTAGGTGACTGTTCTGATAACTCAAAACTGAGATCAGACCTTGCATGTTTATAAGTGACAATATTCACTAGAATGAAATTGCACCCAGGCATTAAGGATTTGTTTCCTAAAGCAATAATTACATTAGCAGCACATAACTTCTTAAGGAAAGAGAGCCTTGTAATTGAAGTACATGATCATAGGACAGGAGACCTAGACCAAGATAATCAAAGGAAACTTATATGTTATTTCTACCTTTCTAGAGCCACCATAAGATATCAGAAATAACCTCATTTTCTGAAAGTCAGACACTAAAATGATGCATTTAAAACTAAGGTACCCAAATCACTAGTCTTTTTCTGAATATTTTGTCTCTAGGGGTTATTCCTAGCTCTGCTTCTGACATCTTGTTTGGTCACTCAGCTTCTCTGTGACTGGGTTTCCTCATTTATAAAATGAGGATTAAGAACACTGATGGTTGGAGACTGTAAGTTATTAAAGCTTGTAACCTGCTTTGAGAATACTAATGGAAGTATAAAGTGTTTTTTACTTATTAAATATACTAGTGTTTTCATTAAGTAAAAATTGTATTGCAGATCTTTGTGACTAGGACTTATCGCTGAAAAAACTACTGGTTGGCAAAAATCAATTTAGAAACAGATCTAGTTACACCATTTTATTAGAAACAGATCAGTGGAACACCATTTTATTTTGGCTTAAACACCCCTTATTGATTAAGTTTGCATTGGCAAGTAATCAACTTTTAAACTGAAACTGGAGTGGCATACTGATTTAACCAGAACGGTATCTAACTTGATTTAGTTGGATATGGTGTATTTTTTTCATATTGTTAATGCCTTAAACCCCTTATTGCAAAAGTGGTACATTTCAACAGAAAAAAAGTGCAATGGGAGTAGCAAAGTGGAACTGGCAAAAACTTCTCAATATTAAACTTGTGATGATTGTGATATTTCTTCAGTGTGTAGGTGTTAATGGTTCATATGGAAACCAAGTCCTATGGGAGTTTTTAAGGAATGAAGCAAAATTAAAATAACGTGAGAATGAGGCTCAGAGCAGTTCCATTATGGATAGAGTACAATTGTGAAATATTTGCATTATGCAATCTGGAGGCAGTAAACCTAACCTTTGTGGGAAGGAGGTAAAAGTGCCTCATGAGGGAGATCAGTGAACCCCTTCAGCCAATGTGAGGGCAACACTGACAGAGTTCAGAGTGACCCACTGCTAGCACTACCCTGCCCAGAGGAATATTTAGACCTTTAACTCTTACACTGTCAGTCAAATGAATGTGTAGAAGGGTGCACTGTGCTACAATTAAATTTTCACTCTAGAATAGCAAAGCAAAAGAGAATAATGAGAATTAGGGATCAAATAAAATCTATCCTGTAGCTGCATGGAATAATATGGTGTTTCTTTAGAATCACTTTACTGCCAATCACAGGCTATTAAAAATACATATTTTAAAGTAACATGTTATTCCAAAATAACACAGTCTGGGCATGTCTACATGCAAGCTTTAATGTGCATTAGCCTATTTTAACATGTATTGAAGTGTCACCAAAAAACCATGCTCTTTAGCTAATGTGCATTAAAACATGCTAATATGCCCTTTCCTAGTACCTCAGAATAGAGGGTGCCTATACATGCACAGCAGAGGAAGTCCAGCACCTCAGAGCAAACTCAATTAATCAAGTGTGCTGGAGCCTGACAATTGCCATGCTACAGCAGCCTCCTGCCTATTGTGTATCAGTGTCCCTGCACTTAAAAATGGTGGTGGGCATGCTTGAACTACCTTCAGAGCGTGTGTAAAAGTTCCTGGAGGTACTAAATTTAATGTGCATTACCTAAAATGCATTAATGAAAATGTAGATATGCCCACTGACTAACAATAATCTGAATTTTAAATAGCCAAGATATATTTAAATAAGCTGAATTGGGAAAAGTAAGTAAATCTACCCTTGTGGAGAAGAGTATTGCAGAAAGACGATTTTTCCACTCTACTTCTTTAGCTACAAGGCCTCCAAATAAAGACACCATTTTCAGGTTGTCTCTTCTACTTTTCAGATGGTCAGAGCAGAAGGTCTAGAATGGCAAAGTACTGGATAATATACAACCCAAGCTACAATATGCTTCCAGAGTTTTAACAGAGTGCTGCATCACAAATTTATTGCCTTAGCTTGCACTATATGCAACATCTTTGTGTAAAACCCTCTTTGCCCTTGCCCAAAAAAAATTACAGTATTATTATGGAAAGAAATGGGCTTGGCATTTGCCCGGAAAGTGCTCTGGTCTGTGATCATCCCAATACTCGGTTCATGGGCTGGTGCTAAAGTGTTTGTCTCTTGTATAAGAGTTTATTCCTGTCCATCTGTTGGGGTGTGCTTGTTTGTCAGATTATTTGGTTTAATTCCATTAAGGCTTCAAAGGTGAGACACAAAACCTTGATTTGGGCCCAGTATTTAATAGGAGCCATTGAAGAAACAGCATTGGGATAATATATTTTCAGTAGCCTGTGCTGCCACACAAATGGTCTTCTGTGCTATGTAGTGTCTAAACAGCAACCTTCTTAAGGTCAGCAACTCCACACCTAAATAGAGCAAGTGAAAATAATCAAACCTACAGGTAATGAATTAGTGGCTCTGTATGGCAAATCCAAATCTAGTAAAAGATTATACAGTTTTCTTAGTATTTACAATGAAAAAAAAGGGAATCTGCATGGCTGTGGCTAATTGTATATCCAAAAGGGAATAGTTCAGGTGAACATAAAAGCTGAAAACTATCTTAATGATCTTTTAACCGGGTGTGGATTCAGGGTGGGGGTGCAGTGCTGCTGTTGTAGCCCTACCTCTTTGATTTCTGCTTCACCCAAACTTTAGAAACAAGTGCCTCAGAGGGACAGTGGTATTTCTATTCAGGCAGAGTTGGGGAGAGGTAAGATGACTCCATGGCTCATTATAAACTACCTAGTTCCTGATAATTGCTCTTCACTCTGCAGGTGTTAACAACTGTTTCTTCCTTTGAATGGTCTTGATGTTTGATTAATTAAACTATCCCTACTTCTGCAAATTTACCCATTCCTATTTCACCACCCTGAAGACTTTTTAAGTTTGACTAAATACCTTAACTCAATTTTAATCAGGTGAATTTTAATTACAATGACAGGCTGAGAGCCATGGGACTCTTTAGCTTGGAAAAGCGTAGGCTCAGGGGTGATCTGATGGCCACCTATAAGTTTATCAAGGGTGACCACCAGGATCTGGGGGCGCGTTTGTTCACCAGAGCGCCCCAAGGGATGACGAGGTCGAACGGTCACAAACTCCTGCAAGACCGTTTCAGGCTGGACATAAGGAAGAAT